>NC_068439.1:59048316-59394566 GCF_023373465.1 Oncorhynchus keta | reverse complement strand
AAAACAAAATGCATGCTCTTCAACCGATCACTGCCCGCACCCGCCCACCCGTCTAGCATCACTACTCTGGACGGATCTGTGGACAACTATAAATACCTAGGTGTCTGGCTAGACTGTAAACTCTCCTTCCAGACTCATATTAAGCATCTCCAATCCAAAATGACATCTAGAATTGGCTTCCTATTTCACAAAACAAAGCCTCCTTCACTCATGCTGCCAAACATAACCTCGTAAAACTGACAATCCTGCCGATCCTTGACTTTGGCGATGTCATTTGTTTTTTCTGCTCTTTTGCACACCAGTATTTATACCAGTATTTCTACTTGCACATCCTGTTCTGCACATCTATCACTCCCGTGTTAATTGCTAAATTGTAATAACTTCGCCACTAAGGCCTATTTATTGCCTTTACCTCCTTACTTCATTTGTACACACTGCATATAGATTTTCTGTTGTGTTATTGACTGTATGTTTGTTTATTCCATGTGTAACTCTGTGTTGTTGTTTTTGTCGCACTGCTTTGCTTTATCTTGGCCAGGTCGCAGTTGTAAATGAGAACTTGTTCTCAACTGGCCTACCTGGTTAAATAAAGGTGGAAAACAAAAACAACAAAAAACGCCCCTATTGATCTTGTTTAGAGACAATACAATTATCCTACCCAGACTAGCCTACAACACCACAATGCAATGAATAATTGCATTATTGTTTTCAAGTGAGTACAAAATTCTACTCTAGGCTGGAAACGGCAGTGAAAATGTAATTTGAATAGTGGTGCAAAAGTGATTTGAATGTTTCATTCCATTTGGATCAGTTGTGTCAACTTTCAACAGTTTACAAGGTCTAGAAAGGCACTGTAGCAGGCCATTCTGACTGTATTTTTACTTCTGAAACTGAGATGTGCTGTCTGATTCAGATCATCATCAAATCGTCCTATAATGTGGCCACATAAGTATGCTCCCGGCAGGCCCAGTTATTCAGGAAAGCTTAACGCATGCTCTGCCTCCTCTACGATATGAGCGGCTATTCCTCGTGCACCTAAAACCTAATGCTTCAATATAGCCTAAATATTAGTAATTTAACTTTGAAAATCTATTACCTTTTATCTGTGGCATAAACACAACCAGTCACAATGCTTTAATCTGATTATACTACTTCAGTATCGAAGCCAAGCCTTCGATACTGGGTACAAGGTAGGGAGGGATGTACAGGGCATTTGGAAAGTATTCAGACCCCTTGACATTTTCCACATTTTGTTACGTTACAGCCTTATTCTAAAATTGATTAAATTCATGTTTTCCCTTATCAATCTACCATAATGAAAAAGTAAAAACAGGATTTTAGAAATGTTTGCAAATGTATTAAAAATAAAAAAACTGAAATATCTTATTCACATAAGAATTCAGACCCTTTGCTATGACACTTGAAATTGAGCTCAGCTGCATCTTGTTTCCATTGATCATCCTTGAGATGTTTCCATAACTTGATTGGAGCCCACCTGTGGTAAATTCAATGATTTGGAAAGGCACACACCTATCTATATACGGTCCCACAGTTGATAGTGCATGTCAGAGCAAAAACCAAGCAATGAGGTCGAAGGAATTGTCCGTAGAGCTCCGAGACAGGATTGTGTCGAGGCACAGATCTGGGGAAGGGGACCAAAACATTTCTGCAGCATTTATGTTCCCCAAGAACACAGTGGCCTCCATCATTCTTAAATGGAAGAAGTTTGGAACCACCACTCCTCAGTAAAAGGCACATGACATCCCGCTTGTAGTTTGCCAAAATGCACCTAAAGGACTCTCAGACCATGAGAAACAAGATTCTCTGGTCTAATGAAACCAAGATTGAACTGTTTGGCATGAATTCCAAGCGTCACGTCTGCAGGAAACTTGGCACCATCCCTAAGGTGAAGCATGGTGCTGGAAGCATCATGTTGTGGGGATGTTTTTCAGCGACAGGGACTGAGAGACTAGTCAGGATTGAGGGAAAGATGAATGGAGCAAAGTACAGAGAGATCCTTGATGAAAACTTGCTCCAGAGCAATCAGAAACTCGGACTGGGGCCAAGGTTCACCTTCCAACAAAACAACGACCCTAAGCACACAGCCAAGACAACGTAGGAGTGGCTTCGGGACAAGTCTCTGAATGTCCTTGAGTGGCCCAGCCAGAGCACGGACTTGAACCCATTTGAACATCTCTGGAGAGACCTAAAGATAGCTGTGCTGCAACACTCCCCATCCAACCTAACAGATCTTGAGAGGATCTGTAGATAAGAATAGGAGAAACTGCCCAAATACAGGTGTTCCAAGCTTGTAGGATCATACCCAAGAAGACTCGAAGCTGTAATTGCTGCCAAGGGTGCTTCAACAAAGTACTGAGTAAAGGGTCTGTATACTTATGCAAATGTTATATTTCCGTTTTATTCATTTTTTTTTTGTTGCTGAAAAATCTAAAAAACTGTTTTTACATTGTCATTATGGGGTAGAGTGTGTAGATTGATGAGGGCAAAAAACAAAACAATGTAATCAATTTTAGAATAAGGACGTAACGTAACAAAATGTGGAAAAAGTCAAGGGATCTGAATACTTTCCGAATGCACTGTATTTTTTGTTTATCGAGATTGAGTCTATCAATTTGATTGTGGTGTTGAAAACGCAAAACATTATGTTAAAGCACCCGAAGTTGGTAATCGGTATACAGTTAGGCTTTGCTTATTAGTCATATGGTGCATTGCACAGAAACCTGTTGGTGAAAAATGTGTTGTATATATTTGATATAATTATAAATACAGCTTCAAAATTGTAATAATTCCTGTAGACCTCCAGTTATTGCACTAAATCTAGTTAGTAATGACTCGTGAAACTACCTTCAACTTCCTTCAAACTGCACGCATCAACATAATAATGGAATCCATGAATTTGTCTGACCAAAAACTGCTTGATTGACAAATATCTTGCAACATCCCTTTAATGGTTTATGAGCAGATTATATGCAGGTTATGAAAAGGTGGAAATGCTACACACTGAACTTCACGAGTAAGATAGAAATCTTCAAAATTTTTTGGTCAAAATTAACAGCTAAGGCGTTAAAGGAAAACGTTGTGACCTTTCTGTGACCTGCAGAGTTTAAAGTGACTCTGCATGCACTATGTGATCTGGATGGACCAGACCAAACCAGACCAGTGTGTTGATAGAGGGCAACTGGAAGTCAGAACATACTCTAATTTATCTACAATCCCCTGAATTCCTTGTAGAAAGACCTCCGTATGCCCTGAACTGAGAAGAACACTAGTTTGTGAGTATATACACTAGATAGTTTGTGAGTATATGTATACGTGCAGCATGTGTACACTTCTTACCTGCATTCACATGCATTGTGTTCTGTAAAACTCATGAAGATATCATTTTGTTGCTTGTGGGGTTTTATTCTTTTTATCTGTGGAAACAGGAGAAGATAGAGTCGAATATACAGGGGGGAAAAAAGTATTTAGTCAGCCACCAATTGTACAAGTTCTCCCACTTAAAAAGATGAGAGAGCCCAGTAATTTTCATCATAGGTACACTTCAACTATGACAGACAAAATGAGAAAAAAAATCCAGAAAATCACATTGTAGGATTTTTAATGAATTTATTTGCAAATTATGGTGGAAAATAAGTATTTGATCAATAACAAAAGTTTATCTCAATACTTTAATACGTTATATACCCTTTGTTGGCAATGACAGAGGTCAAATGTTTTCTGTAAGTTTTTACAAGGTTTTCACACTGTTGTTGTTATTTTGGCCCATTCCTCCATGCAGATCTCCTCTAGAGCAGTGATGTTTTGGGGCTGTTGCTGGGCAACATGGACTTTCAACTCCCTCCAAAGATTTTCTATTGGGTTGAGATCTGGAGACTGGCTAGGCCACTACAGGACCTTGAAATGCTTCTTACGAAGCCACATTGTCATGCTGAAAGACCCAGCATCGTTTCATCTTCAATGTCCTTACTGATGGAAGGAGGTTTTCACTTAAAATCTCACGATACATGGCCCCATTCATTCTTTCCTTTACACGGATCAGTCGTCCTGGTCCCTTTGCAGAAGAACAGCCCCAAAGCATGATGTTTCCACCCCCATGCTTCACAGTAGATATGGTGTTCTTTGGATGCAACTCAGCATTCTTTGTCCTCCAAACACGACGAGTTGAGTTTTTACCAAAAAGTTATATTTTGGTTTCATCTGACCATATGACATTCTCCCAATCTTCTTCTGGATCATCCAAATGCTCTCTAGCGAACTTCAGACCGGCCTGGACATGTACTGGCTTAAGCAGGGGGACACGTCTGGCACTGCAGGATTTGAGTCGCTGGCGGCGTAGTGTGTTACTGATGGTAGGCTTTATTACTTTGGTCCCAGCTCTCTGCAGGTCATTCACTAGGTCCCCCCGTGTGGTTCTGGGATTTTTGCTCACCGTTCTTATAATCATTTTGACCCCACGGGGTGAGATCTTGCGTGGAGCCCCAGATCGAGGGAGATTATCAGTGGTCTTGTATGTCTTTCATTTCCTAATAATTGCTCCCACAGTTGATTTATTCAAACCAAGCTGCTTACCTATTGCAGATTCAGTCTTCCCAGCCCGGTGCAGGTCTACAATTTTGTTTCTGGTGTCTTTTGACAGCTCTTTGGTCTTGGCCATAGTGGAGTTTGGAGTGTGACTGTTTGAGGTTGTGGACAGGTGTCTTTTATACTGATAACAAGTTCAAACAGGTGCCATTAATACAGGTAACGAGTGGAGGACAGAGGAGCCTCTTAAAGAAGAAGTTACAGGTCTGTGAGAGCCAGAAATCATGCTTGTTTGTAGGTGACCAAATACTTATTTTCCACCATAATTTGCAAATAAATTCATTAAAACTCCTACAATGTGATTTTCTGGATTTTTTTTCTCATTTTGTCTGTCATAGTTGAAGTGTACCTATGATGAAAATTACAGGCCTCTCTCATCTTTTTAAGTGGAAGAACTTGCACAATTGGTGGCTGACTAAATACTTTTTTGCCCCAATGTAGATGGGTCAAACAAGCTCACATATACACTCCATCCTTTCCCACCTGCTCTAGGACATACACTACCGTGCAAAATACGCCTCACAAGACCTCAACTGGCAGCTTCATTAAATAGTACCCGCAAAACACCGGTCTCAACGTCAACAGCGAAGAGGCGACTCCGGGATGCTGGCCTTCTAGGCAGAGTTCCTCTGTCCAGTGTCTGTGTTCTTTTGCCCATCTTAATCATTTGATTTTATTGGCCAGTCTGAAATATGGCTTTTTCTTTGCAACTCTGCCTAGAAGGCCAGCATCCTGGAGTCGCCTCTTCACTGTTGACGTTGAGACTGGTGTTTTTCGGGTACTATTTAATGAAGCTGCCAGTTGAGGACTTGAGAGGCGTCTGTTTCTCAAACTAGACACTATAATGTACTTGTCCTCTTGCTCAGTTGTGCACCTGGGCCTCCTACTCCTCTTTCTACTCTGGTTAGCGCCAGTTTGCGCTGTTCTGTGAAGGGAGTAGTACACAGCGTTGTGCGAGATCTTCAGTTTCTTGGCAATTTCTCGCATGGAATAGTCTTAATTTCGCAAGAATAGAACAAGAATAGACTGATGAGTTTCAGAAGAAAGTTTGTTGTTTCTGGCAATTTTGAGTCTGTAATCCGAACCCACAAATGCTGATGCTCCAGATACTTAACTAGTCTAAAGAAGGCCAGTTTTATTGCTTCTTTAACCAGAACAACAGTTTTCAGATGTGCTAACATACATTCAAAAGGGTTTTCTAATGATCAATTAGCCTTTTAAAAGGATCAACTTGGATTAGCTAACACAACGTGACATTGGAACACAGGAGTGACGGTTGCTGATAATGGGCCTCTGTACGCCTTTGTAGATATTCCATTAAAAATAAGCCGTTTCCAGCTACAATAGTCATTTACAACATTAACAATGTCTACACTGTATTTCTGATCAATTTGATGTTATTTTAATGGACAAAAAATGTGTTTTTCTTTCAAAAACAAAGACATTTTTAAGTGACCCCAAACTTTTGAATGGTAGTGTATACCCAAATATACTAGAACATATACCGTTTACACTCTCATATACAGACCCACATAACTTGAGACGCATTGTGTTACAAAGGGCCATTCTGGGGAGGTGGCCAGTCAAAATGTATTATTAGATTAGAGGTTAAACAGTCAAAGGTTAGGGGTCAGTTTCTCACCTCCTTGGAGACGACTCTGTTATATGTAGAAGTAGGGTTATAGGAGTTAAACGTGTGATGGAGATATGTAAGGGTAAAAATGTAAAACGCTCAGTCTCTCACCTCCATGGTGACGTTATGCGTGGAGGTTGGCGTACACTGTAGCATCTCGTCGTTGCAGCAGCCTGCACAGCGTGTCAGCACCACACAGGATGGGATGAAGATGTGTTCTACCTCCTCTGGGTACTCCTGTAGGATCTCTACCAGCAGCTCCCTGGGCTGACACAGGCTCTTATTGTACACCTCCATGAAGGAGATCACTGAGGAGAGACATGCACACACATTTAATACACCAATAACCTATACACACATACTGCACAGTGCCCTCAGAGTTTTCACACCCCTTGATTTTTTCCCACATTTTGTTGTGTTACAACCTGAATTTAAAATGAATTAAATTCAGATTGTGTCACTGACCTACACACAATACCCCATAATGTCAAAGTGGAATTATGTTTTTCGAAATCTTTACAAATTAATTAAGAATGAAAAGCTGAAATGTCTTGAGTCGGTGAGTATTCAACCCCTATACGGCAAGCCTAAATAAGTTCAGGAGTAAAAATTTGCTTAACAAGTCACATAATAAGTTGCATGGACTCATTAACCACGTTTCCATCCCCAGTTGTTTATATGCGAGTAAAGTTATATTGTATTTAAAAAAAATGACAGCTGTGGTGGAAGCAGGAAGTTTCGATGTACTTTTATAAATGCCGACAGATCATTTGTTCATGCATGTTGGGATCGATAAAGTAAGTTTATATTGTAATCCTTCTGACAGCCAACTTTCAGACTTCATGAAATTCCCAGAAAGCATGGATTATTGAGTCATTATTAGAGCATGGGTCTTGTTCTTGTGACATGATGATTGATGCTTGACTGCCGTTTGACAAATAAAAAATATTCTCGATCTTATCCATAATAATCTCATCAAGTGGACTAGCTTACCCGCACAGCCTACCCGCACTGTATCTGTTGGCTAGAGTGCAGGTACATTTGCTATTTAACAACAGTTTTTGTAACAAAACTATCGGTAGAGTTGAAAATGAGAATGAAACACATCGAACTTTAAGATGATTTTTTTCTGTACATGAAAACATAAGCGGAAAAGTACACTTTGTGTGCAGTACGTCATCACACACTCATATTGGATTGGATTCTAGAATATTCGCATGAAATTCAGTTGCCAATTGGATGGAAACCTAGCTACTGTGTGCAATAATACTGTTTAACAAATAATACTGTACCCCACAAATACAATTATCTATAAGGTCCCTCAGTTAAGCTGTGCATTTCAAACACAGATTCAATCACAAAGACCTGGGAGGTTTTCCAATGCCTTGCAAAGAAGGGCACCTATTGGTAAATGGGTGAAAATAAAAAAAGCAGATACTGAATACCCCTTTGAGCATTATTAATTACACTTTGGATGGTTTGTCAATTTACCCAATCACTACAAAGTTACAGGCGTCCTTCCTAACTCAGTAGCTGGAGAGGAAGGAAACCCCTCCGGGATTTCACCATGAGGCCAACGGTGACATTAACACAGTTCCAGAGTTTAATGGCTGTGATAGCAGAAAACTGAGGATGGCTCAACAACATTGTAGTTACTCCACAATACCAACCTAATTGACAGAGTGAAAAGAAGGAAGGCTGTAAAGAATTTTTAAAAATCCAAAACATGCATCCTGTTTGCAACAAGGCACTAAAGTAATACTGCAAAAAATATGACAAAGCAATTCACTTTTTGTCCTGAATACAAAGTGTTATGTTTGGGGCAAATTCAATACAACACATTACTGAGTACTAATCTCCATATGTTCAAGCATAGTGGTGGCTGCATCATGTTATGGGTATGCTAGTAATTGTTAAGGACTGGGGAGTTTTTCAGGATAAAACATTTACATGTTTCTGAGTGGCCGAGTTACAGTTTTGACTTAAATCTGCTTGTAAATCTATGGCAAGACCTGAAAATGTTTTTAAAAACAATGATCAGCAACCAATTTGACAGAGTTTGAAGAATTTTGAAAGGAATAATGGGCAAATGTTCACATTCCAGGTTTGGAAAGCTCTTAAGAGACTTACCAAGAAAGACTCACAGCTGTTAACACTGCCAAAGGTGATTCTAACATGTATTGACTCAGGGGGTTGATTACTTATCTAAATCAAGATATGTTAGTTTCATTTTCATTTAAAAAAAATATTCCACTTTCAAATAATATTTTGTGTGTATCGTTGACAAAGAAATTACAATTAAATCCATTTTAACAAAAACATTTGTAAAAAGACCAAAGGTATAAACAATTTCTGAAGGCACTGTACATACTCCACACACACACACACACACACACACACACACACACACACACACACACACACACACACACACACACACACACACACACACACACACACACACACACACACACACACACACACACACACACACACACACACACACACACACACACACACACTAAGAAATATACGTCTACTACATACACTTTCCTTCAACAACCGGCATCACCCATCAAGGTATCCCCCTCCCTTCCTCTCTCATTGTGGATGTGGTATGCTTCTGTACCGACTTCCTCTTTCTCTCCCTCTCTTAGCCCCACAAAGCTAGGTACCTTCTGCTGTGAAGCACTAAACACATTGTAGCCTAGTGGTGCACATGTTGGGAAAGACATTGAGACACCACATACAGACAACTCTGATTCCTCATGGAGAGAAAGGGAAAATTGGAAATAATAGCACACTCCCTGCAGGGTCCTATTCCAGCCAAATCAAGCATAGTATGAAACAATCACATATAAAGTTCAGCTTTTGATTAAGAGAGCAGCCCCTTTCCTAATATTGTGCAACATAGGCTTGTGTAAAGAAGCCAAGAGGGCCAGAGACTAAATTCCATTCTAAAAAAAGTATTTCCACATCTTAACTTCAAACAATATTTCAAATGGAATCCGTGGAGATTATAACTGAAAATGGACACTACTCTGTTTGAAATATGTTACTATTTGTTTCAATGTTGGAGCCTACTTCAGCCAACATGAGAACATGGTGCAGCTGGGCTTCTTTCCGCCAGGCGGCGTGGGTCTCACTGTGCTTTCAAGGTGAACCCCGTTTCATTGGCAGTTTGCCTGCGAGGGAGCCCAATGAAAGCTCTATTCCCACCGTGCCCTATCGAACACCTACCGCCGTCATGCGCACTTCTCCCTCCTTCCTTAGGTATGTGGGCACTCTGCGCGGGAGAAAGGAAAAGGGGTACACAAATTGGCGATTAAATTGTATCCTTACGGTCATGAATTTCATACAGTGCATTTCACATTGACTAACGTGCAACCAAAGAGGCTACGTGGCGCAGACATACGATATGACGTTGGACGCTGTCAAAGACCACGCGGTGTGTTTGTTTTGTTTCATAGCCAAGGCTACATTATCTTTCCCTGATGAAGTGTTAGGCCTAGGTTTGCAAATGTTACAATTTCATTCTCTATATGAGTTTAAGCTACACAACTCTCAACAGAGGCCACATGTGGTAACTGTTGCAACATTGACCCGCATCTAGCCCACAGTTTTCTACATTTTCCACGGTAATTGCTGTCAGTCGCTCCATAGTGACTGGCATCTTGTCACTTTATTCAAGCAAAACTCGCGCAATATATGACCAGGATTGCATGAGGCCTGGAGATGGATTACCTCGTGGCTTTCAGTGAGGACTACAGTGTTTAGTCGGAGCAACGCAAGCGCATAATGTAACAACCAGTGAACATTTCACCCCTGCCAAAAGTAAAATAGACCCGGTTTATTTTCAGGCAGCGGCTATCTCCGCCCCTTGGGTGGTGTGAGGGACCGGCGATTGGGGCTCACAAAAGAGTGGCCGCAACACTTAAAATGCTGTTATTAATGGAGTGGGTGTCAAGCTGCGAACACTTGCCCATAGACAATCTGATGATATTACTAATAACGGCCAGTTGCTTTGACTAAACAGGGTTGATTATAAGAGCTCGTTTAACACCCCCAAAACGCTTGACTGGTCTCTAGGGAATTAACGGGTTGACGTTGTATGGGCGCGGGAGAGACTCGAAAGAGATGTGGGCTGCTTGGGCGCGGGACCCCTGCAGGGTTAAAGAGATAGGCCTTTGTGGGGCTATTAGTTGTAAAACTGTATTTGAGTGTTCATAATATAAAGGTCTAATAGATACCTAGGCCTATAACGTATGAGCCATTGGGAATCTATGGACCGCCCCAGGTACTGAGAAAGTAGGCCTATATGCCAATTCAATATCATTCCGGAGTTTAACATATTCAGGCCAGTGTCTACTATAACTATTGGTTGGCGTTTTTGTTTCTCCCTAAACTTTCGTTCAAAGGTTATGAGGAGGCTTGATTAATGGTTTGCAAACCAACAGACCTCCACGTCTACATTGTAAACTCTATAAAGTAATTTTAAAGCCATATTAAAATATTAAGCCAATGCCCCATTTGTCAGAATTTAGAATTTAAAATGTGGGTGGGTAGTGGTAGGCTATTGTAATAATGCGGACTAAAATGAAGCCAGGATCGAGTGTGCAGGCAGCGAACCTGTTGCCATGTCTCTTTGAATACAAAATGCCGCTGCTACGCCATTAAAGCGTAATAATATTGCCAAGGTGGTTCTGAGCAGGCCCGCAATCACCAGAAGAGACGAAACTTCATCACATTCGTTCAAAGCCATTAGCCCCTACATATTCCACCTCTCAACGGCAAACGCACAAGCCACCACGTCAGACAGTAGGCTAAATAGGCCTGCCTACGTGAAGTCGGTGTAGTGTCAGTTTTGCGTAATTGCTATTTACATATCGCTGAAGCCATGAAACATTTTGAGGTTGTTAAAACATGAGTAATGACCTAGCAAGGGGAACGACAAGGACGACCTACAGTTGACCACATTTCACAAATGTAATCCATTTATTGACGTCCATTTAGAGACACTGGGTCTGTTATAACATATAACTTACCTTGACAGCTGACAAATACAGAAGTGTCAGGAGAAATAATGTTATCAAACTGTCAAAGTTCATGATTGAAATTCCAAATGCAAATGTAGATTTAAAATCCAAGCGGGTCCTCTGGCGATTTCTTCCAAAGCATTTGTAAAGTTTAAAACAGTAATAGCAAAGTGTAATAACTGTTAGAACTTCTGTAAAAGGGGGACCGGGGTCTGTAGTGGCGTCAAATCCATTTTGGTCCCACGGTCGGAGCAGGCAAGACACCTGAGCAAAAATCGGTTGAGCATAATTTCAACTGTTGCCAATAATTTTCAAGATATCCAGAAACATTAGAATCCAGGACGCGTATCTTTTCACATTGTTCTGGAGTAGACCTTTATTTTCTTCAAATGAAATTGCAATCCACATTACAGGGGTAATTCCATACTTTGTGTGCAAGCAGTCTCCAAATGCGAGTCCATTGGAAAAAGGAAAATTGCTATTAGCCTACAGAAACTTTCTGTCCTACGCAATTAAGCCTACATTTGTGTCAACCCCAGAACAGTGTTTACAATCACATTCACAGAATCCACTGTTTTGAAATCCGTCAAAACTTCCAACCGTGACAGAAACTGCCGTTTATTTTCGCTTCCTGCTCGTTCCCGGTTTGCTTGATCCCAGCTCTCTTATATCCTCTTGAAATCGTTAACGCATCACCGTAAAATATTTTCGGAGGTCTAAAACATCTCCTCCGGTTTCGGTCTCTTGTGCGGCAACACTGTCGAATTGTCGTGAGGCAAGGAGGGATGGTCGTCTCTAGCTTCTATACCCACAAAGACATAGGCTAAACCCCGCCCATTTGTACAATTCTTCTTCTTAAAATGTGATTTTAAACCTAATACTAACCTTAACTCTAACATTAACCACACTGCTCACCTTGTGCCTAACCCTGACCTTAAATTAAAACCAAAAAGCAAATTTGTGTATCCAATGTTGACTTTGTGGCTGTGGAATCTGACTAGCGAGTGGAAACGAGGGGCCTGATTTATGGTCGTCACTAGTTACCACATCCACAAAATATTATGGCTAATCCCCGCCTATTTCTACAATTTTCTTCTTAAAATCTGCTTTTAAACATAACCATGACCTTAACCCTACCCTTAACCACACTGCCAACATTATGTCTAACACTAACATTAAATCTAGACCAAAAAGCTTTGTTTTCATAAATTTTTACGATAAAGCCCGTTTTGACATTGTGGCTGTGGTAACTAGTGACTACTAGTTGTATGTACATTTCTTACTAATATTCTATCGTGTTGAGATTTTAGGATTAGGTGGGCTACCCAAAATATACAAGTTTTCATTGAAAAATCAGAGCCATATTATTATTATATTTGTGCACTTGTGAACAAGCGCATACAACCCCGCCTGGAAAACGCCCTCCATTCACCTTTTATGGTAACAAAATACGCCCTCATTTGCTGTATGACTTGGAACTGGGCCATGCCCGTTTCTAATAGAAAGGGTAATAGCAAATTTCATCACATTTCTATAGAAGTGTGGGCAGAATGTTTCAGTCTTTTGCAGTGACTTTTTAAAACAAAAAAATGCATGCTGCCTATAGTCCTATAGTGAGTGCAGAAAAACTGTCCACACATCCTGCAAGATTGATTGTCTATTGAACAATTTAAAAGTAAATTCTGCCCACAGCCCACATTTTTATGCAAAGGATTACATTCAATATTTAGTTTATTAATACATGGTTGTGTTTCTGTCTTCTGCCTTGGTATAGACTCTGAGATTATAGGGTAGGAAGCATGAGTTTTTACACACCAATGTAACAGAGACTTAATAACTTAGTTATAGCCACAATCTGGTTACCTATAAGTACGAATATAATCATGTTTTTGGTTATTACATATTTATTAACTTATTTCCAGATAACTTCTAACCTACCCACAATGCACTATTTCTCAACATCGTATTGCTACCAAGTTTGCTTGAAAGTTCAGTATAGCTAGCTCAAGCTAGCTCAAGCTGGCTTACGTTAGCTATACCTCATGTTATTCACAGACTTTTTTATCTATTGTTATCTACTGTGAACCCGTTAGCACGGCAGGCTCTGGTGCTTCCTTGCCTTGTAAGTCGCTTTGGATAAAAGCGTCTGCTAAATGGCATATATTATATTATTATTATATTGGAGTCAAAACGAAAATCATACCTGCTTGCTCTTTGTGTAGTACCTCATCTGTTCTCCTTTTTGTTTTGTCAACTTTCGTCAGGCTATGGGAGTTTTGTCATTTTTCCCACCTTGGCTTAGTGCTAGTGCGCTAGCTGACTGACATCTAGAATCTATCTATTTTGGATTTCAACCTGGTGAAGCAACCGCCTCCCCCTGGCATCAAACACCTCCATTTCCCCTAAATTAACAATATTTGCTTGCAATACAGTTGATCAACCACTAGAAGTTGTGTGTACGAATGGTTTAATAACTTAGTTATAGCCACAATGATTTGCGTGGATATACGCACAGTTTCCCGTCAAGTTCAATATTGATGCCTTCCGAGTGGGGCAGCGGTCTAAGGCACTATTGGAAGCACTGGGACTCATTCATTGGCTAAAGTGAGGAGGTGGGAATGGTCAACCAATCTTGACAGAAGTGTGACAGGTTCGATCGTAAAGCGCTGATACCGACCGCTTGTGGAGAGAGGTTCATCAATCAAACCTTAGTATTTAGTATTTTATTAGTATACCCATTAGCTGTTGCCAAAGCAGCAGCTACTCTTCCTGGGGTCCAAACATAGATAAATCAAACAAAACATTGTGCATTATAGAAAATTACATTGCTCCATTATTACATTACAATATTACAATACTACATTACATTACTAAGAAAAGTGTGTGTGGAGTCTGTGTTTTACAGTCCGGTGTTAGAGAGTGTGTGTGTGTGTGCGTGAGTGTGTTTCTTCACAGTCCGCGTTGTGCCGTGAGGTGTGTTTTCATCTGGTTTTTAATCAGATTTTACTGCTGGCTTGATTTAGCTGATGTGGAAGACAGTTCCATGTAGTCATAGTGGCTCAATATAGTACTGTGCTTTTCCTAGCTTCTGTTCTGGACTTGGGGACTGTGAAGAGACCTCTGGTGGCATGTCTTGTGGGGTATGAGTGTCTGAGTTGTGTGTTAACCGATTGAACAGACAGTTATGTGATTTTAACCCATCAATACCTCTCACAAAGACCAGTAGTGATGCAGTCAATCTCTCCCCTACTTTGTGCCAGGAGAGATTGATATGCAGGTTGTTGATATTAGTCCTCCGTGTACATTTCAGGGCCAGACATGCTGTTCTGTTCCTGGTCAACTGGAATTTGCCTATGTCCCTCTTTGTAGCACTGGACTATATAACTGGGCAGTAGTCCAGGTTTGATCAAACTAGGGCCTGTAGGACCTATTTGGTCGATTGTGATGTCAAGAAAGCAGAACATCACTTTTTTTTTACAGACAGGCCTCTTCCCATTTTAGCCACCTTTGAATCAATATGTTTTGACCATGTCAGCTTACAATATAGGGTTACACCGAGCAGTTTAGTCTCCTCAACTTGCTTTTATCGCCACATTATTCATTGCTAGATTTAGATTAGGTTTAGGGTTTAACAAATGATTTGTCCCAAATACAATGCTTTTAGTTTATCATATATTTAGGACTAGCTTATTACTTGCCACCCATTTAAAACGGACTGCAGCTCTTTGTTGTTGCAGTGATTTCACTTGCTCTGGTGGGTGTCTGACGTGTATAATGTTGAGTCATCGGCGTACATAGACATAAAGGGTTTTATTCAATGCTAGTGGTCGGTCATTAGTAAAAACAGAGAACAGTAGAGGGCCAAGACAGCCGCCTTGAGGAACACCACCCTCAACCTGGTTTACGTTGGAGAGGCTTCCATTAAATAAAACAAGCGTATGTGTTCTATTAAATAAGCTGCACTGAAGTCTAACAATACAGCTCCCACAATCTTCTTATTATCAATTTCTTTCGGGCAATCATCAGTAATTTGTGTCATATGTTGAGTGCCCTTCCTTATGAACATTCTAAAAGTCTGTTATTACGATGAAATAACATTGTATCTGGACAAACACTATTTTTTCCAAAAGTTTACTAAGGGGGCGGTAGTTGGCCAATTAGTCGGCTGTTTGAACCGGTAAAGGGTGCTTTGCTATTTTTGGGTAGTTTTTACTAATGCTAGTTATCACCTTTCTGATAACCTCAGGCTACTGTAAAATTGAAAAATGTCCAACTTCAAAAGTGTCTCTTTCTGTGATGATTCAGTTCCCCTCAAATAGGATCTCTTTAACTTTGTGCAATTACATTGTTATTACCACCACCATCATTATAATCAACATCATAAATTGTTATAAAATGTGCCTTGCTGTTTTATACAGTACCATGCTAAAATGTTTATTCTATTCTACAGAGCCATTTACTTTAAGTTCGTATTCTTATATTTTATTATTTATTATTGTTGCATTGTCCAGAAGGAACCTGCAAGTAAGCATTTTGTTGGACGATGTATACCATACATATCCTGTACATACAACTAATAAAACTTGAAACGTATAATTTTTTAAATCTAACTTGACTCTTTATAAAAGTCCAATTACGCATAGAACGATCCCCAATGAGGATGGAATGCCACGATACGCATCATGTGTCACGATCGTCGTCCTCCTCGTCTGAGGAGGAGTAGTTGGAAGGATCGGAGGACCAAAATGCAGCGTGGTATGTGCTCATCGTGAATTTAATGAACAGAGAACACTTGAACAAACTATACAAAACAAAAAACAAATAATGACCGTGAAGCTATAATAACAACTGTGCTGACACAAGCAACTAACATAGACAATCACCCACAACCCACAATGACAAAACAGGCTACCTAAATATGGTTCCCAATAGGAGACAATGACTAACACCTGCCTCTGATTGAGAACCATATCAGGCCAAACACAGAAACAGACAAACTAGACATCCAACATAGAATGTCCACTCAGATCACACCCTGACTAAACAAAACATAGAAACATACAAAGCAAACCATGGTCTGGGCGTGACAGGCTCTGGCAGCTCCTGGCTGGTTGACGGCTCTGGCGGCTCCTGGCTGGCTGACGGCTCTGGCGGCTCCTGGCTGGCTGCCGGCTCTGGCGGCTCCTGGCTGGCTGACGGCTCTGGCGGCTCCTGGCTGGCTGACGGCTCTGGCGGCTCCTGGCTGGCTGACGGCTCTGGCGGCTCCCGGCTGGCTGGCGGCTCCCGGCTGGCTGGCGGCTCCCGGCTGGCTGGTGGCTCCCGGCTGGCTGGCGGCTCTGGCGGCTCCCGGCTGGCTGGCGGCTCTGGAGGCTCCCGGCTGGCTGGCGGCTCTGGAGGCTCCCGGCTGACGGGAGACTCTGGCGGCTCAGGACAGACGGGAGACTCTGGCGGCTCAGGACAGACGGGAGACTCTGGCGGCTCAGGACAGACGGGAGACTCTGGCGGCTCAGGACAGACGGGAGACTCTGGCGGCTCTGGGGAGGAGGAAAGCTCTAGCAGCGCTGGACAGGCATGAGCACCTGTAGGCAAAAGACGGAGAGAAAGCCTGGTGCGGGGGCTGCCACCGGAGGGCTGGTGCGTGGAGGTGGCACTGGATAAACCGGACCGTGAAGGCCCACTGGAGATCTTGAGAGCAGGGCTGGCACCATCCGCCCTGGCTGGATCTTCACCCTAGCCCGGCAGATGTGGGAAGCTGGGATGTAGCGCACCGGGCTAAGCACGCGTACTGGGGACACCGTGCGTTCCACTGCATAACACGATGCCTGACCAGTACAACGCCCTCCACGGTTAGCATGGCTAGGAGCGCTGTAGCGCTGAGCTGGCACAGGACGTGCAGGGCTAGGGAGGTGCACAGGAGGCCTGGTGCGTGAGGCTGGCACAGTCTTCACCAGACGACTAGCACGCACCTCAGGACGAATATGGAGAGCTGACCCAGGTGACATCAACTCCCGACACGCTCCGTCGGGCGGATGTCGTGCCTCATGCACCAACACAGCACCTCCCTCATAACTATCTCCTCCAATTTCCCCATGAACTCTTTCACTGTCTCTGCTTCGCTCACCTCCAACACCGCCCTGACCGGCTATGGTTCCCTCCTTGGCTCCTTACGGTAAACAGGGGGAGTTGGCTCAGGTCTGACTCCTGACTTTGCCACACTCTCCCTGTGCCCCCGCTCAATACATTTTTGGGGCTGCCACTCGGGCTTCCAGCCGCTCTGCCGTGCTAGCTCCTCGTAATGCCGCCTCTCTGCTTTCACTGCCCCCAGCTCTGCTTTGGGGCAGCGATATTCCCCTGGTTGCTCCCAGGGTCCTTTGCCGTCCAAAATCTCCTCCCATGTCCAGGAGTCTTGTGATGCTGGCCGCTGTTGCTGCTGCTGCCCGTTACCACGCCGATTGGTCCTTGGTTGGTGGGTGATTCTGTCACGATCGTCGTCCTCCTCGTCTGAGGAGGAGTAGTTGGAAGGATCGGAGGATCAAAATGCAGCGTGGTATGTGCTCATCGTGAACTTAATGAACAGAGAACACTTGAACAAACTATACAAAACAAAAAACGAATAACGACCGTGAAGCAATAATAACAACTGCGCTGACACAAGCAACTAACATAGACAATCACCCACAACCCACAATGACAAAACAGGCTACCTAAATATGGTTCCCAATCAGAGACAACGACTAACACCTGCCTCTGATTGAGAACCATATCAGGCCAAACACAGAAACAGACAAACTAGACATCCAACATAGAATGCCCACTCAGATCACACCCTGACCAAACAAAACATAGAAACATACAAAGCAAACTATGGTCAGGGCGTGACATCATGAATAAAGGAATGCATTGTGTGGACAATATCTCATGTCATACATTATCCAATGAACATCAAGTGGCACCTCAATTGGGGAGGACCGCTCGTGGTAATGGTCAGAGCAGTATAGGTGGAATGGTATCAAATACATCAAACATCTGTCTTCCATGTGTTTGATGCCATTCCATTGCTCCATTCCAGCCATTATTATGAGCCGTCCTCCCCACAACAGCCTCCACTGAGATTACAATATGCTTTATAGACTGTATTAGGTGATTCAGTTTATCTTCCTACCTTTTGAAATCTAGAATTGGCCGAAGCATTGTTATGCTTATTTGCACATAAAACAAACAGAAAATCACCCGGAAGCCCCTGCAACCCATGAATTCCCTGGTCTAACCACATTGTTGCCAGAAAAGCAGCAACCATTTACAGAATCAGGATATGGGAGTGAACGTGTGTCCACTTACAGGTGTGTGTGCGTGCGTTCGGGGACATCGCCGGGTTTGCTCCTTCAGGTGCGCGCTGGTCATGTGAGCGGTGGTCAGCCCTGCCAGCTGGCGGTGTCACTGTGCGTTGTTGTCATGGAAAGTTGGAACGTGCGCCCCGTGGCTTCCCCACTTCACGAGTGTGAGAGGGAACTAAAAGGATTCTCAGTTTTCCCTCCATGCTAGCTCGCAGGTGCCAACAGACCACCCTACAGACGGACAGATGGATTGACCACCGTTTCTAAATATCTCAGCACCGAACGTGCACGACACCACGGCTGTTGAATGAGGAGAGGACGAGGGGACACATCCTTTCCCACTATGGTGGTCGTTTCTCCCCACATAGGTTACATCTCTCCCTTTTCCAATTCCAACTATCAATATAAGGAACTGGATCAAAACATTATGATCATCTGTGACTTTCTGAGGCTAAATAGGCTACTGAAAAGTCATTTATCTCTATGTCCTTTCTTTAAAATCAATGATTTTACATGGTTGGATAGAAATCTGCGGGTTCCTCAATTTCACAGGAATGCAGTTCTGCCCTCTGCTTGTGATGCGGAGTACTACTACAAGCCTGAACTGAGAGCACGAATGCAGCACACAGTGCATTCGGAAAGTATCCAGACCCCTTGACTTCTTCCACATTTTGTTACGTTCCAGCCAAGGTTGCGGAGTAACGGATTACATGTAACGGATTACATGTAATCCGTTACGTTCCCAGCAAAAATATTGTAATCAGATTAACAGATCATTTTGAACAACTAAATTATTGCTTCGAGGAATACTTTTAAATTCAGAAAGGATGTTTACAGCCTTATTCGAAAATTTATCAAATTGTTTATTTCCCTCATCAATCCACACAGTACCCCATAATGACAAAGCCAAAACAGGTTTTTAGAATTTTTTGCAAATGTATTAAAAATAAATGTGATATTTACGGTTTTTATTTTTATTACATTTAAAAAAAAATCTTAAACCTGTTTTGGCTTTGTCATTATGGGTTATTGTGTGTAGATTGATAAGGGAAATAAACCATTTTATCAATTTTCGAATAAGGTTGTAACGTAACAAAAGGTGGAAAAAGTCAAGGGATCTGAATACTTTCCGAATGCACAGTGATGATTTTAGCATGTAAATCTTGGTGGGGCAAACTCCCCAAAACATTTTGGGATGCATGCCAGCAAAGCATGTTTCTTTAAAACAGGCTATTGGCTACATGTGCACCACCAAGTCAGAACAGTAGGCTAAGTTATGAGGGATAAAGCGACCAACTTATTAGGGTGAGGTACATGGGTTACTAACAGCTTACTTCACAACATACACTTAGTATTACCTTCTTAGCTACAGTATACATATCTTGCTGGAATGTTACATAATTTATGCGGCAGCATACACATACAAGACATTTTTGGACTCACCTTGTTGTGCTGTGCTCACTTGAACTGGAAGGTGGCGCGGCGGTCATTCGTGGGCAAATTCTGTCATCAGACTTTGTCATCAATGGAATTATGGTGCTTTCAAGACAACTGGGAACTGAAAAAAAACATGACGTCAGGTCAAAACATGATGTCGGTGATCT
Organism: Oncorhynchus keta; assembly: GCF_023373465.1. Classification (NCBI taxonomy): domain Eukaryota; kingdom Metazoa; phylum Chordata; class Actinopteri; order Salmoniformes; family Salmonidae; genus Oncorhynchus; species Oncorhynchus keta. The sequence goes on along the minus strand of NC_068439.1, from coordinate 59,374,357 downwards.
TCAGGTCGGAGCTCTAGTAAGAGGTCCGAGTTCTTGATTTGGAATTCCCAGTTGGATGACAGTTCAAAACGTACACACCCACTCCACTGAATAGCAGTCTACTGATTGCCTTGCAATGCTTGCAGTTAGCCACAGATTCTTTCCAAACCACCCATTGTTGAATTTGTGATTTCCAACTTGGTGTAATGTTTGTATCCAATGGCCGATGGGCACCAATACGTTTTATCCATAATTTCTCTTCATATGACAAGTATTGAAAAGGATTAGCCTGTAGATTGTCGACTTGATTCATGATGATGACTGGTAGCTTGCTAGCTAAGATTTAGATTTTGTATGATGTTGACATTATCAGTCCAATCAAAACTACGATGGATATAACGTGATTTGAAGTCATATTCTCTGTGGCCAATGACCTTGAGCCTTCTTGGATGGGTACTTCTAATATAATTCTATGGCAGCACCCAAGGGTCTTGAATTTTCAAGCGCTCCCCATAGATTTTGCAGTAACGTAGAATCCCCATGAGTGACCAAACACTGAGCCAATCACGGTGCAACTAGAGAACATTACCAAACCTTACACTAACCACTGGTCCTGGCAAGCCACATTGCGCACACCTGCTCCCCATCGTTAAGCACACCTGGACTTCATCACCACCCTGATCACTCTCCCTTTATATAGCCCTCTGTAGCCTCAGTCATCAGGCAGTATTGGTTTTGGTAACATTTAGTACGCAGTGACGGTTTTGCATTTGCATTTGCATTTGCATTTGCATTTGCATTTGCATTTGCATTTGCATTTGCATTTGCATTTGCATTTGCTTTGCTTTGCTTTGCTTTGCTTTGCTTGCTTTGCTTTGCTTTGCTTGCTTGCTGTATATAAAAAATAAAAAAAAACTCACCTTCTGCACCTGACACCCCGTGACTACATTACAGCTAGGCTAAAACACATGCATTTTGGAACTGCCTTCTCACGAAAGTAAAAAAGAGACCATGTTTGTATGCAACTTTAATAACTCAAATATATATATATTTTACATCGTTTGTGAACTGATATGTGACATGTATTAATGCCCAGAAAAACATGCAAAACAGGCAAACCTTGCAAAGCATTTCTTTGCATAAACAGGAGGGGCTCAAAACAGGTGGGCTTTGCCTCACGTGCCCTGAATGAGGGGTCACCCCTGATACTACAGTAAGCCACTGTAGTAAACTACTCCACTGTGTCTTCTACACTGACAGATTGACTGACATAGAGGAAGTCTATTGTAGAGATAAGAATGTAGTGACATAACTCATCAGCCAGCTGGTGACATGTTAAACCCTCATGCTATGGAGGATGGCAGGGGACAGCGAGAGAGGGGGTTTAGAAAGAGAATAACAAGAAGGAGAGAGATACAACACAACACAAACACTATATGACCAAGAGTATGTGGACACCTGCTTGACGAATATCTCATTCCAAAATCATGGGTATTAATATGGAGTTGGTCCCCCCTTGCAAGCACCCTCCACTCTTCTGGGAAGGCTTTCCACTAGATGTTGGAGCATTGCTGCTGGGATTTGCTTCCATTCAACCACAAGAGCTTCAGTAGGGCAATGATGTTGGGCAATTAGGCCTGGCTCGCAGTCGGTGTTCCAATTCATCCCAAAGGTTTTCGATGGGGTTTAGGTCAGGGCTCTGTGCAGGCCAGTCAAGTTACTCCACATCGATCTCAACAAACCATTACTGTGTAGACCTCGCTTTGTGCAAGGGGGTATTGTCATGCTGAAACAGGAAAGGGCTTTCCCAAACTGTTGCCACAGAGTTGGAAGCACAGAATCGTCTAGAATGTCATTGTATTCTGTAGAGTTAAGAATTCCCTTCACTAGAAATAAGGGGCCTAGCCCGAACCATGAAAAACTGGTCCATACCATTATTCTTCCTCCACCAAACTTTACAGTTGGCACTATGCATTCAGGCAGGTAGCGTTCTCCTCACATCTGCCAACATAGATTTGTCCGTCAGACTGCCAGATAACTCCAGAGAACGAGTTTCCACTGCTCCAGAGTCCAATGGCGGCAATCTTTACACCATTCCAGCCGACGCATGGCATTGCGTATGGTGATCTTAGGCTTGTGTGCAGCTGCTCGGCCATGGAAACCCATTTCATGAAGCTTCCGACAAACAGTTTTTGTGCTGACTTTGCTTCCAGAGGCAGTTTGGAGCTGTTTGTTTATGGAGATTGCATGACGGTGTACTTGATTTTATACGCCTGTTAGCAATGGGTGGGGCTGAAAGTGCTGAATCCATTAATTTGAAAGGGTGTCCACATACTTTTGTATATATAGTGTAGTTGAGAGAGAAAAGATTTGGCAATCATGTAAGTTGAGCAGGGCTGAGGAGAGTTTCTTGGCTCGGAATTCATCCATAGTTTAATTGAAGAATAACACAGGTTCATCAACTGTGTCACCAAGCTCCTGTTTCTGCTGACTCTGTGCGTGTGTGTAAGGTTTAGTGTGTGTAAGGGTGTGTGTGTACCTATTATCTGCTTACACTATGACAATCAGTGTCAGACACACACACACAGTCGACTTAATGAGATTTCCACTCCTACAGTTGGCACACAAAACAACTCCCCCCAAACATAAAGAGACACACTCTCACACACCTATTGCTATTGCATCCCATCCCACACACAAGCACACACATACTGTTGCAGACAGAGTTCAGTGTGTCAAATCGGAGGCCATGTTGTCCTGTCCTCTGGCAGTCTCTATGGGGGTACCACAGGGTTCAATTCTCGGGCCGACTCTTTTCTCTGTATATATCAATGATGTTGCTCTTGCTGCGGGCGATTCCCTGATCCACCTCTACGCAGACGACACCATTCTGTATACTTCCGGCCCTTCCTTGGACACTGTGCTCCCTAACCTCCAAACGAGCTTCAATGCCATATAACACTCTATCCGTGGCCTCCAACTGCTTTTAAACGCTAGTAAAACCAAATGCATGCTTTTCAACCGTTCGCTGCCTGCACCCGCACACCCAACTAGCATCACCACCCTGGAAGGTTCCAACCTAGAATATGTGGACATCTATAAGTACCTAGGTGTCTGGCTAGACTGTAAACTCTCCTTCCAGACTCATATCAAACATTTCCAATCTAAAATCAAATCTAGAGTCGGCTTTCTATTCCGCAACAAAGCCTCCTTCACACACGCCGCCAAACTTACCCTAGTAAAACTAACTATCCTACCGATCCTCGACTTTGGCGATGTCATCTACAAAATAGCTTCCAAACTGGATGCAGTTTATCACAGTGCCATCTGTTTTGTTACTAAAGCACCTTATACCACCCACCCCTGCGACCTGTATGCTCTAGTCGGCTGGCCCTCGCTACATATTCGTCGCCAGACCCACTGGCTCCAGGTCATCTACAAGTCCATGCTAGGTAAAGCTCCGCCTTATCTCAGTTCAGTGGTCACGATGGCAACACCCACCCGTAGCACGCGCTCCAGCAGGTGTATCTCACTGATCATCCCTAAAGCCAACACCTCATTTGGCAGCCTTTCGTTCCAGTTCTCTGCTGCCTGTGACTGGAATGAATTGCAAAAATCGCTGAAGTTGGAGACTTTTATCTCCCTCACCAACTTCAAACATCTGCTATCCGAGCAGCTAACCGATCGCTGCAGCTGTACATAGTCTATCGGTAAATAGCCCACCCAATTTACCTACCTCATCCCCAAACGGTTTATATTTATTTACTTTTCTGCTCTTTTGCACACCAATATCTCTACCTGTACATGACCATCTGATCATTTATCACTCCAGTGTTAATCTGCAAAATTGTAATTATTCGCCTACCTCCTCATGCCTTTTGCACACAATGTATATAGACTCTCTTTTTTTCCCTTTTTTTTCTACTGTGTTATTACATTTACATTTACATTTAAGTCATTTAGCAGACGCTCTTATCCAGAGCGACTTACAAATTGGTGCATTCACCTTATGACATCCAGTGGAACAGCCACTTTACAATAGTGCATCTAAATCTTTTAAGGGGGGTGAGAAGGATTACTTTATCCTATCCTAGGTATTCCTTAAAGAGGTGGGGTTTCAGGTGTCTCCGGAAGGTGGTGATTGACTCCTCTGTCCTGGCGTCGTGAGGGAGTTTGTTCCACCATTGGGGGCCAGAGCAGCGAACAGTTTTGACTGGGCTGAGCGGGAACTGTACTTCCTCAGTGGTAGGGAGGCGAGCAGGCCAGAGGTGGATGAACGCAGTGCCCTTGTTTGGGTGTAGGGCCTGATCAGAGCCTGGAGGTACTGAGGTGCCGTTCCCCTCACAGCTCCGTAGGCAAGCACCATGGTCTTGTAGCGGATGCGAGCTTCAACTGGAAGCCAGTGGAGAGAGCGGAGGAGCGGGGTGACGTGAGAGAACTTGGGAAGGTTGAACACCAGACGGGCTGCGGCGTTCTGGATGAGTTGTAGGGGTTTAATGGCACAGGCAGGGAGCCCAGCCAACAGCGAGTTGCAGTAATCCAGACGGGAGATGACAAGTGCCTGGATTAGGACCTGCGCCGCTTCCTGTGTGAGGCAGGGTCGTACTCTGCGGATGTTGTAGAGCATGAACCTACAGGAACGGGCCACCGCCTTATTGACTTGTTAATTGTTTACTCCATGTGTAACTCTGTGTTGTCTGTTCACACTGCTATGCTTTATCTTGGCCAGGTCGCAGTTGTAAATGAGAACTTGTTCTCAACTAGCCTACCTGGTTAAATAAAGGTGAAATACATTTTTTTTTAAAAACACACTTTTAGGGTTGAAGGATCTGTCTGTGGTATTGTAACAGGGTAGAACCATCAACCTATTTTGAACGCACTCTTGTAGGTCTGCCTGTGCCAGGTGTATGTGATTGTTAATTAAGGGCTTGGCATTTTGTATAAAATCCTTCCTGTTTGTGTCATTCAGGCATGTGCTAGTTGGTGGGCCTTGGGTGGATGGGAGCGGTGATGGTGGGTCATTGACAAAGTAAGTATGAGAAATAGGAATTATTGTAAATGTAGTGTTTAAAGGCATTGGTGCCCATTTTCCACCTAGACCTGCTCTCCTTCCCTCTGGACACGCCCTCTGTGAGCGTTGCAACAGATAATTCATGTCTCTGTGAATGAAATATGTAACTCTAGTGATATTTGTTTGTGAGAAATCTGATATTGCTATCTATTAAAGTCTGTCTTGTAGGACTCCTGGAGCTGAAGATGGTGTATGGAAATTGTGCCTTTTCTTGTGACTGAATTAATTGTTGCATCTTGATATTGTTGTTGGATTCCTCTGCACCACTCCCTGATGCAAATGACCTGTTATGTTCATCTTAGTCCCTAGGACCTCACCTCGCATATATATATATATATATATATATATATATCCCCCACGCTACAGTATTACAAGGAAGTCTTCCACCCTCATAATGCACATCAATACTACGACCACACACAGTTGATGCTTCTTATATAACCTCCCACAACAAATACATTCTGCGGCCAAAAGTATGTGGACAACTGCTCGTTTCATTCCAAAATCATGGGCATTAACATGGAGTTGGTCCCCCTTCGCTGCTGTAACAGCATCCATTCTTTTGGGAAGGCTTTCTGCTGGATTTTGGTACATTGCTGTGGAGATTTGCTTCCATTCAACTACAAGGGCATTAGTGAGGTGTGGTAGCAATTCTATAGGAGACTGCAGATTATTTTAACCTTTGTGTAGTCTTTAACATTCTGTATACTCCTTGTCCTAAATGATTTTAAAAAATGACCCGCCTTCACTAAACCCCTAAAATAAAGCAGCTTAATATAATTTTTAACCCCAAATCTATTTTGCATGAAGAAACAGCCTGTCATTCATCACAACATATGTGGGTATTTGGGTTTTCCGTCTTCACAACGCAGAAAGACTTCATTTAAATCAGTGGACACTTATTTTTTTATTACAACACACCTGTCATAATTTACTGAAGTAGAGGTTTATTATTATTGCTAAATGTACTGCATAGGTGTGAACATATATTTATTTGTTCACAGAAATGTGCAGAAAGTAGTTTTATTGAAGGTAATCAGTAAGTTTTTTTTGGCAACAGTTGCTCTATGTACTGTACAATGAGGAATTCAACAACAAAATGCTAGTCTTCTATTTTTTTTTTTTTTTTTTTTTTTTTAACCATTGCCCCCACCCACAAAGTTTATCAACAACAAATAAGAGACACAGACAAATCAACCAACTCTAATTAGGACAGTATGCATGTGTTTGCATGGACTTCTTACATGTGCAGCACACAGTATTTGAGGCTGCAGCAGGCAAGAGGTGGAGATGCAAATTCTGCCCCCTAAAGAAGGACTGTACCTTCTTTAGGGGGCAGAATTTGCATCTCCACCTCTTGCCTGCTGCAGCCTCAGGTGGATCACAAGGTTCAGCCCCCTGAACAGCTTGCACAAGCATAGCAGATGCTGCTGTATGGGGGAGATGTATCCCCACACTTTCAAAGAAGGGAGCAAGTGCCTTTCCCAGCTGCTCCAGGAACACCCTCTAGTTCCGCTTATCAGGAATCCAGGTAGGGTTGATCTTGTTACAATGCCTTCATGATATGGATGAGGACCAGCGGGCAGTCATCCTCCTGCAGCTGTAAATTCTAATCATGTTGTCCATGCCTCCTTTGTGGTTGTAGTCCACGATGATCACTGATTTCAGCTGTTTTCTGCAGTGTGCGCATGAGGACCACATTTCTTGTTCCTCTTTGGGAGGTAAGAAACTAGAGTGGGGGTGTAGGCAAACCTTGGTGAGAAGGCCTCTCTCTGCTTTCTCACCAAGCTCAGGCTTGTTGTTTCTAACTGTGCCAACCATGGTGATCTTCCTCTTCAGGAAGTTCTGGCTGAGTTCAATCAGTAGCACAAAATCTAAAATTTTTTTGTGGTGTGTAAATTATTTTAACAGCCGGGTCAAAAATTACCCTAAGACAATCTTTGTACCCTGGTGGTGTACGGCTTTCATGGAAATATGAACAAAGGCGATGTTTCACTTTTTCTAATGTTGGGATCACTCTAGGAAAAGTCATCAAATTTCAAGTTGAAAAAATATAATTTAGGGGGTTCTCTGCTGTTAAAGAGTCTTGTTCTACACACAGATTGTGCATGCAGTGACGAACACAGAGACGTCAGGAACCATGGTAGTTCACCAAAAGCGTTGTCGCACAAAGGCCACTGTCCGGCAGGAGCCCGGGTGGCAGGCAAGATTGGAGGAGTGGGCCACTTCCGAACCGAAGAGCGGAAAGCGCCAGGACCAAACATCCGTTATTTGGGCCCCCCCGGGGTTCGGCTGGGAATTCTGCACTTCACGAACCTGCTTCCCTACTCCCCAGCTGAATGCCATCACCAGGCACAAGGTGGGAAGGATGGTTTGGGGTTTCGGGGGTGTAGCCGCAGGGATATAGCGGCGTGACAGCGCATCCGGCTTTCTTGGATTCCGGTCTGTATGAGAGGGAGAAGTTGAACTGGGTAAAAAGCAAGGCCCACCTAGCCTGGCTGGACTGGAGATGCTTGGCAGTGCAGGGATATTCCTGGTTCTTGTGGTCTGTCCACACAATGAACTGATGTTCCGCCCCCATCTGCCAGTGCCTCTTCTCTTTAGTTTAAATGCGGCGTGATACAAAGTTTGACTATTTGTAAACACAATTTGTGCTCTCACCCATATACTGCCCATTTTAATGTTACCTAATATCCACTGTCTTTGATTCTCACAAGGATTATCCAACCCCAATCAGTTCCACACCAATCGCAAAATATCTGGGACATGGGTAGTAGTCGTATCGCTTTCAATTCTGCCTGTGTCCCCACTAAAATATAATACTTTTCCTGTCATGAGCCAATATTGCCCCTACACTCACTTTTCGAATGGCCAATTATTTTATTTATCCATTATTTTACCAGGTAAGTTGACTGGGAACACATTCTCATTTGCAGCAACAACCTGGGGAATAGTTACAGGGGAGAGGAGGGGGATTAATGAGCCAATTGTAAACTGGGGATTATTAGGTGACCGTGATGGTTTGATATTCCTGGTTCTTGTGGTCTGTCCACACAATGAACTGATGTTCCGCCCCCATCCGCCAGTGCCTCTTCTCCTCCAACGCCATCTTCACCGCGAGAAGCTCACAATTCCCCATATTGTAATTCCTCTCCTGTGGCGTTGAGGTGATAGAAAAAGAAGGTGCAGGGATGTAACTTGAGGTCCAGGGCAGAACGCTGGGACAGGACAGCCCCTACTCTTACATCCGAAGCACCGGCCTCCATCACGAACTGGGGTAATGGGTCAAGATGAAGCCAGATGGAAGCTGTGGTGAAATGGTGTTTGAGATCCCGGAACGCTCGGTCCGCAGCTGGAGACCACGTGAACGGATCCTTGCGAGAGGTGAGTGCAGACGGGGGAAGCCAGGGTGCTGTAACTCCAGATAAAGCGGCGATAAACGTTGCCGAATACCAAGAAACGTTGCAGTTGCACTCTAGGCGTAGGCTGGTGCCAATCCACCACCACTCTCACCTTCCCGGGATCCATCTGTACAGTCCCTGCAGTGACGTAACCCAGGAAGGGGGTGGTGGAGCGATGGAATTCACACTTCTCTGCTTCCACAAAAAGCTGACAAGGTACAAATCTGTTGTTCTGCCCCTGAACAGGGAGTTAACCCACTGTTCCTAGGCCGTCATTGAAAATAGGAATTGGTTCATATCTGACTTGCCTAATTAACCTCTTAAGTCGACCCGACACGCATGCGTCCCATCTAGCCATCTGAAAATGCAAATGCGCTACGCTAAATGCTAATAGCACTCGTTAAAACTCAAACGTTCATTAAAACACACATGCAGGGTACTGAATTAAAGCTACACTCGTTGTGAATCCAGCCAACAAGTCAGATTTTTAAAATGCTTTTCGGCGAAAGCATGAGAAGCTATTATCTGATAGCATGCAACACCCCGAAATACCTGAAGGGGACGTAAACAAAATAATTAGCATAGCCGGCGCTACACAAAACGCAGACATAAAATATAAAATATTCATTACCTTTGACGATCTTCTTTGTTGGCACTCCTAGATGTCCCATAAACATCCCTATTGGGTCTTTTTTTTCGATTAAATCGGTCCATATATACCCTAAATATCGATCTATGAAGAGTGTGTGATCCAGGAAAAAACACAGTTTTAAAACGCAACGTCATTTTTTAAAATTAAAAAAGTCGACGATAAACTTTCACAAAACACTTCGAAATACTTTTGTAATCCAACTTTAGGTATTTGCAAACGTTTTAATAATCTATCAAATTGATCACGGGGCGATGTGTATTCAATAGCTCCACGTCTTGAAATCATTTTCGGAAATTTCTCATCCAAAACATCCTGTCGGAGACCGGAAGGAATGGGCTCTCTCTCACTCGTTTGACCAAGAAACAAAGCCCAGGCAATTGACAAGACTGGCGGCATCGTGTGGAAGCTGTAGGACTTGCAATTTCAGCCCCATGTAATTTGCTTTCCAATAGACAATACATGCAAGTGGCGCATTGATATATTTTCCAGATTTTGGTGATCAGTTTTTCTTGCGTTATTCGATGAAACACACGTTATGTTATAGTCACAGCCGTGATTTAACCAGTTCTAGAAACGTCAGAGTGTTTTCTATCCACACATACTAATCATATGCATATACTATATTCCTGGCATGAGTAGCAGGACGCTGAAATGTTGCGCGATTTTTAACAGAATGTTCGAAAAAGTAGGGGGTAGACTTAACAGGTTTTTAAATAAAGGTAAATTAAATAAAAAAAGGCCAAATGGAATGACCAGATACTTGCCGTGACCGCTGGCTGTGTTGAAGGCAGTCTTCCACTCGTCCCCTTCCCATAGCCGCAGCAGGTGGTAGGCGTTCCGTTGGTCCAGCTTGGAGAACATGGTGGCCCCCTGGAGCGGCTCGAATGCCGAGGAAATGAGTGATGTCATTGAGGCCACGGTAGTTGATGCACGGGCACTGGGTTTTGTCCTTCTTCTCCATAAAGAAGAACCCTGCACCGACAGAAGGACAGATGAACCCTGCAGCTAAGGAGTCCTCAATGTAGGTCTCCATAACCTTGGTCTCCGGAACCTGACAGAGTACAGTCGTCCTCAGGGCGGAGTGGTGCCTGGGAAAAAGTTGATCCCACAGTCATAGCCCCCAGGAAGATGTTCCGGGGAAGGGCTGCGCTGACTTCAGTGTGGCAGAATGGGCTCCAGCCCAAGATGGCACCAGTCAATAAGGGGATTGTGTCGATGGAGTCAAGATAATCCAAAAACCACAGGATCCTGAGGAGACTTAATAAGCAGGAATTGGATTGTCTGTGGTTCCCTGACACACGTAGGGGTGGTATTGTGGGTGACCTGGTCTACAGAGCGCCTGTCCAGCATTCTAACATCCATGGGAATGGAGAGGGGCTGAGTGGGGATGCCCAGATCGGATGCCAGGGTAGCGTCCAAAAGATCTCATCGGCCCCAGAGTCGATGAGTACCTGGAGGAATTTCGATGGGTTCCCCCACAGCAAGATGGCATGAAAAGGGGTGCGAGTAAGGGGAGAGGAAAAGTTCTCTGTATGGCCCACCAGAGTACTCGCTCCTACCGGTGAGCCTGGTCTTTTAGTAGGCAGGTGGCCACGTAATGGCCAGTGGTCCCGCAACACAGGCAACTCTTCGTGTGAAGCCTGTATAGCCATTCGGCTGGGGACAGCTTAGCTCTAGCTAGTTGCATCGGCTCGGGAAGAGGTGAGTTGGCAGACTATGGAGACTCTCGGGGGAACTTGGGTAGCCTTGGGTTCTCTCGGCAACGGAGCCTTAGGGGACTTCCGGGATGTCTTGGAGAGGAGGTGGAAGCCTTGGGCGGCGAATGAAATCGAACCTCCTCTCCTTGCTTCGCTCCCATAGTCGTCCATCGATCCGAATGGTCAAGGCGATAAGCGAGTCGAGCCCTTCCGGGTTCCATGCACTATCAGTTCCCAACGTGCTGAAATCCACTGCATAGTCTGCCACACTGCGGGAGAGTTGCTTGAGTAACTTCCAGACAATGGAGTATTGAAAACTTTACCTCTGCCACAAACTTCTCTAGACTGAAGCATGCAGTCGACTATTGTACCCATACTTCCCCCCGGACATCAGCGTGATGAGGTACGCTATCTTAGAGCGGAGGAGGATGGCTGCAGCTCGATGATGAGGGAACACTGAGCGAGAAATGCCTGACAGGTGTCTCTCCATCAGCGCGTTCCGGGGGAGGGAACCGGGGTTCCCGGGAAATCGGGGTGGCCAGGGAGGTGGTGCTGCTAACAGTCGGGTTACTGAGGGGCTTGGAAGTTACAGTCGTGGTAGGCTGCCAAACAGACAAGCAGCAGAATTTCTCCAGCAATGTGTTCAACGCTCGGTCATGGTGTTCGGCCATGGTCTGGAATCCTTCCATTAGACCACGAAGCAACTCCTTGTGCCTTCCAATGGTGGCTCCTTGGAAAGAGATGGCGTTGCGGAGCTGGTCCGAGTCTGCTGGGTCAGTCATGGCCAGTTCGTATTATATCCTGAAGTGTGAAGACCCAGATGCAGACAGTGTTGAAGTAACCAAAGTTTATTACTAGAACGGGGGCAGGCAAAACGACAGTTCAAGTGCAGGCAGAGGTCAGTAATCCAGGGGGTTTGACAAGGTACAGAACGGCAGGCAGGCTCAGGGTCAGGGCAGGCAGAAAGGTAAAATCCGGGAATACTAGAAAACAGGAATTAGAAAATGACTGCAGCAAGGGGAAACCGCTGGTAGGCTTGATGAACAAAACTGGCAACAGACAAATGGAGAACACAGGCAAAAATACACTGGGCAAGATGGGCGACACCTGGCAGGGTGTGGAGACGAGCACAAAAACTGGTGAAACAGATTAGGGTGACAGGCACTGATGTTGGGGGATTAGGCCTGGCTCACAGCCGACATACCAATGCCAGTGCCAATTCACACCAATGGTGTTCGATGTGGTTGAGGTCAGGGCTCTGTGCAAGCCTGTCAAGTTCTTCCACATCGATCTCGACAAACCCTTTCTGTGTGGACCTCGCTTTGTGCAAATGGGCATTGTCATGCTGAAACAGGAAAGGGCCTTCCCCAAACTGTTGCTACAAAGTTGGAAGCACAGAATCGTCTAGAATATCATTTTTCTTTATTGTTAAGATTTCCCTTCACGGGAACTAAGGGGCCTAGCCCGAACCATGAAAAACAGCCCCAGACCATTAATCTTCCTCCACCAATCTTTACAGTTGGCCTTCAGGCAGGTAGGGTTCTCCTGACATGCGCTAAACCCACATTCGTCTGTTGGACTGCCAGATGGTGAAGCATGACTCAGACGATTTTTACGCACTACAGCACTCAGCGGTCCCGGTCTATCAGCTTGTGTGGCCTACCATTTTGCAGCTGAGCCATTGTTGCTCTTAAACGTTTCCACTTCAAAATAACAGCACTTACAGTTGACCGTGGCAGCTCTAGCAGAAATTTGACAAACTGACTTACTGGAAAGGTGGCATCCTTTGACGGTGCCAAGTTGAAAGTCGCTGAGCTCTTCAGTAAGGCCATTCTACTGCCAATGTTTGTCTATGGAGATTGCATGGCTGTGTGCTCAATTTTGTTATACACCTGTCAGCAACGGGTGTGGCTGAAATAGCCAAATCCACTAACTGGAAGGGGTGTCCACATACTTTTGTGTGTGTGTATACATAGTGTACCTGCTCTTCGCTGTCATAACCTGTTTGATTTTATTAGACTTTGCACTCTTCTATCAAGATAAAATAAAGCATGTTTCCCGTCAGAAAGAAATGAACTGATATTCTGTAATTTTTCTGTACTCTGTCCAACATGGAGATTCAGCAGACTAAATGAAGGTCATTTTACTCATTAGGTCACACACTGTGCATCAAGCATATTTCCTCTCATACAAGATATTATATTGAATGTATCATATCAAGACTGATGAGCAGGGTTATGTATGTAAGAATGCAACTTTATTTATCTGAAAGAGCCTTCTAATACAGAAACCAGGAATGTCTCATGGCTTACTGCTATCTTCAGTTTCACCTAAAACTTATTTGAAAATGTTCTCTCTTTTTTTCACTTGGGGTGAGAAGTGAGCAGTCACTCATTAGCAGTGGTTGATTGTGTGATGGTAAATCAAATCAAATGTATTTATAAAGCCCTTTTTTACATCAGCTGATATCTCAAAGTGCTGTACAGAAACCCAGCCTAAAACCAAAACCAGCAAGGAATGCAAGTGTACAGTCGTGGCCACAAGTTTTGAGAATGACACAAATATTAATTTTCACAAAGTTTGCTGCTTCAGTGTCTTTAGATATTTTTGTCAGATGTTACTATGGAATACTGAAGTATAATTACAAGCATTTCATAAGTGTTAAAGGCTTTTATTGACAATTACATGAAGTTGATGCAAAGAGTCAATATTTGCAGTGTTGACCCTTCTTTTTCAAGACCTCTGCAATCTGCCCTGGCATGCTGTCAATTGCCTTCTGGGCCACATCCTGACTGATGGCAGCCCATTCTTGCATAATCAATGCTTGGAGTTTGTCAGAATTTGTGGGTTTTTGTTTGTCCACCCGCCTCTTGAGGATTGACCACAAGTTCTCAATGGGATTAAGGTCTCAGGAGGTTCCTGGTCATGGACCCAAAATATCAATGTTTTGTTCCCCAAGCCACTTGGTTATTAATTTTGCCTTATGGCAAGGTGCTCCATCATGCTGGAAAAGGCTTTGTTCGTCACCAAACTGTTCCTGGATGGTTGGGAGAAGTTGCTCTCGGAGGAAGTGTTGGTACCATTCTTAATTCATGGCTGTGTTCTTAGGCAAAAGTGTGAGTGAGCCCACTCCCTTGGCTGAAAAGCAACACCACACATGAATGGTCTCAGGATGCTTTACTGTTGTCATGACACATCACAATCAGCATGACAGAGTGATCTCCAGCCTTGTCCTCGTCAACACTCACACCTGTGTTAACGAGAGAATCACTGACATGATGTCAGCTGGTCCTTTTGTGGCAGGACTGAAATGCAGTGGAAATGTTTTTGGGGGATTAAATTAATTTGTATGGCAAAGAGGGACTTTGCAATTAATTGCAATTCATCTGATCACTCTTCATAACATTCTGGAGTATATGAAAATTGCCATCATACAAAATGAGGCAGCAGCCTTTTTGAAAATTTATATTTGTGTCATTCTCAAAACCTTTGGCCACGACTGTAGAAGCACGGGGGCTAGGAAGGCCAGAACCTAGGAAGAAACCTAGAGATGAACCAGGCTGAGGGGTGGCCAGTCCTCTTCTGGCTGTGACTGGTGGAGATTATAACAGAACATGGCCAAGATGCTCAAATATTAATAGATGATCAGCAGGGTCAAATAATAATGGTCACATTGGTTGCCGAGGGTGCAACAGGTCAGCACTTCAGGAGTAAATGTCAGTTGGCTTTTCATAGCCAATAATTCAGAGTATCTCTACCGTTGAAAACAGCAGGTCTGGGACAGGTAGCACGTCCGGTGAACAGGTCAGGGTTCCATAGTTGCTGGCAGAACAGTTGAAACTGGAGCAGCAGCACGGCCAGGTGGATTGGGGACAGCAAGGAGTCCTCAGGCCAGGTAGTCCTGAGGCATGGGTCCTAGGGTGCAGGTCCTGAGAGAGAGAGAGAGAGAGAGAGAGAGAGAGAGAGAGAGAGAGAGAGAGAGAGAGAGAGAGAGAGAGAGAGAGAGAGAGAGAGAGAGAGAGAGAGAGAGAGAGAGAGAGAGAGAGCATACTTAAATTCACACAGGACACCGGATAAGACAGGAGAAATACTCCAGATATAACAGACTGACCCTAGCCCCCCGACACAAACTACTGCAGCATAAACACTGGAGGCTGAGACAGGAGGGGTCGGGAGACACTGTGGCCCCGCCCGACGATACCCCCGGACAGTGCCAAACCGGCAGGATATTAACCCACCCACTTTGCCAAAGCACAGCCCCCACACCACTAGAGGGATATCTTCAACCACCTACTGGTAAGCTGTTGGTATGTCTGTGAAATGGATTGTTTGAGAATGAAAGGTTTGAGTGAACTATCTACCACTCCCTCCAGTCATCTTATATACATTAAACTGAATTCATCTTCAGCTACAGCCTGATAACATTCACAGAGCAAGACCAGGAGAGATGGTGTGTGTGGGTGTGTGTACATATTTGTACTCCTGTCTGTGCCAAGGTGTACGTGCACCTACAAGCATGAATGACTTAGGGTTTCTCTCTACATTTTTTTCCATTGACTGTTCTGTCAATTTCTCAAGCATTTCTCTTCACATCCATACTGTATGTAATGAACTTTGAGAGTGGGAAATCTTCACAAGTCCTGTTCCAGTTTTGAACAACCTGCTACAGTACCCAGCTAGCACATTTGGTTCCTTGGAAGTTGTTGGAACATGTGTTTTTGTTTTTGGATTCACATTGGTTGTGGGAACAAAGCCATACATTTTCTGACGTTTTTTTTTTTTTTTTTTTTTTTAAACGTTCTGATAACAGAAGTGAACATTTTGACCAGTTCTGGGAATGTCTATTTTTTTGGTTTCAGGGAGCTTCTGAGAACGTTTTACTCTGGTTCATTGTACGTTTTTCTGGGAGGCTTTAATATGGCATGAGAATGGAAATGATAGGTTATGTGGATGGAAACTGCTAGCATATGTTGGGTTAACTCCAAGCAAAGATGTAACACATGGAATTCATTTTGTTAGGCATTATTCATGCAAACACTTTTTTGTGACACGGTATCAGTGATTTTCAAACCTACAGTATAGTCTTCTGTTTTCTATCCATATAATTAGTCCATTGTGAACCAGTAGGGCGCTAGCATGCCATGTTTTTTTAAAGCATGCAAAGCTGTTAATTTTAGTCTATTCAAGGGAAACAAGCGCTCATTAACCTGTTAACGACCCTCTACTTTTTCGAACATTCTGTTAAAAATCGCGCAATATTTCAGCGCCCTGCTACTCAGGCCAGGAATATAGTATATGCATATGATTAGTATGTGTGGATAGAAAACACTCAGACGTTTATAAAACTGGTTAAATCACGGCTGTGACTATAACAGAACGTGCGTTTCATCGAAAAGTGCAGGAATATCTGATCACTGAAAATGGAAAAAAATATCCATCCGCGACTTCAAGGAATTGTTCAAAGTGAATCGAATTAAATGAGGTTGCAGTGCCTACAGCTTCCACACGTTGTCTAGAGTCTTGTCATTTGATTCGCAATTGATTCTTGGTCTAACCGAATCAAGGGAATCGATTCCCTCCGGTCTCCGACCGGATGTTTTGGTCGAGCTCTCTCCAAGACATTTTTTCGAAACAGACACCTATAGAATTGACATCGCCTCCTGATGAATTTTATTGCTTATTAACGTGTACTAATACCTAAAGTTGCATTACAAAAGTATTTCGAAGTGTTTTGTGAAAGTTTATCGTCGACGTTTTGAATTTTAAAAAATGACGTTACGTTATGAAACAATATTTTTTTCCGTTTATCACACAGTCTTCATAGATCGATATCTAGGCTATATATGGACCAATTTAATCGGGAAAAAATACCCAATATTGATTATGGGACATCTAGGGGTGCCAACAAAGAAGATGGTCAAAGGTAATTAATGTTTTATATTTTATTTGTGCGGTTTGTGCAGCGACGACTATGCTAATTATTTTGTTTACGTCCCCTGCGGGTCTTTTGGGGTGTTACATGCTATCAGATAATAGCTTCTCATGCTTTCGCCGAAAAGCATTTTAAAAATCTGACTTGTTGCCTGGATTCACAACGAGTGTAGCTTTAATTCAATACCCTGCATGTGTATTTTAATGAACATTTGAGTTTTAACTAATACTATTAGCGCATTTAGCGTAGCGCATTTGCATTTCCAGAGCTCTAGATGGGACGCCTGCGTGCCAGGTAGGACCAAGAGGTTAAGATCAGGCCAATTAGTGGGCACAGCCAACACCTGAACACACTTAAAACTCCCCATCCCGCATGCGGGAGCGTAATCATCGCCTGACACTAATTAGCATAACGCAACGGACATAAATATCCCTAGAAAATATTCCTATTCATGAAAATCACAAATGAAATATATTGAGACACAGCTTAGCCTTTTGTTAATCACCCTGTCATCTCAGATTTTCAAAATATGCTTTACAGCCAAAGCTAGACAAGCATTTGTGTAAGTTTATTGATAGCCTAGCATAGCATTTTGTCCAACTAGCAGCAGGTAACTTGGTCACGGAAATCAGAAAAGCAATCAAATTAAATCGTTTACCTTTGATGAGCTTCGGATGTTTTCACTCACGAGACTCCCAGTTAGATAGCAAATGTTCCTTTTTTCCAAAAATATTATTTTTGTAGGCGAAATAGCTCCGTTTGTTCTTCACGTTTGGCTGAGAAATCGCCCGGAAATTGCAGTCACGCAAATAGCGAAAAATATTCAAAATTAGCTCCATAATATCGACAGAAACATGGTAAACGTTGTTTACAATCAATCCTCAAGGTGTTTTTCAAATATCTATTCGATAATATATATATATATATATATATTTTTTAAATTAGACCTTTATTTAACCAGGCAAGTCAGTTAAGAACAAATTCTTATTTGTTCAGTGGCAGAACGACAGATTTGTACCTTGTCAGCTCGGGGATTTGAACTTGCAACCTTCCGGTTACTAATCCAATGCTTTAACCACTGGTGACAATTCGTTTTTCAGTAGGACCAATTGGAGTAATGGCTACCTCTGTATTTTACACGAGAATCTCTCTGGCAGCATCAGGTGACCACTTGCGCAATGTAGCCGCTTACAGGTATTCTTCAACATAAATGCGTAAAACTACGTCACAATGCTGTAGACACCTTCGGGAATACGAAGAAAGAGTAATCTGGTTGATAGCCCATTCACTGCTCAATAGGGACTCTTTGGAACGCAGCGCTTTCAAAACATGGGGCACTTCCGGATTGGATTTTTCTCAGGCTTTCGCCTGCAACATCAGTTCTGTTGTACTCACAGACTATATTTTTTACAGTTTTGGAAACGTTAGAGTGTTTTCTATCCTAAACTGTCAATTATATGCATATTCTAGCATCTTGTCCTGACAAAATATCCCGTCTACTTACGGGAACGTTTTTTTCTCCAAAAATGAAAATACTGCCCCCTAGTCACAACAGGTTTTAACAGGATAGAACGGATTTAGTTGATGCTGAAAACGGAAGGAATGTTTTAAAATAACATTGTTAGAACGATTTCTGAAATGTTCTTGTGGTTTTTATAGAAGGTTTTCTTAACATTCTCGGAAAAATGTGAGAACATTACTCTAAATAGAACCAACAGGTTTCCTCATGGAAATATTATGCTGAAGTACTGAAATTTCTACAGAAGAGTGTTGTTTCTTATCATTCTGTGAACTACTTGAGAACATTCCCAATGTCAAACCAGTTGGAGAATATTTCTAGACCATAACCCAAAATAAATGTAACCATGTTTGAACTTTTAGGAAACATTCTGTTCAAGTAATGAAATAGCCAGAAAATATGTATATATTTTTGTCAAGTACAGTACCTTATATGTGCTGAGAATGTTCCAAAGCCAAGCAACTATCCTGCACCATTCCCAGAAAGTTGTGGGGAGGTTATATGCAAAATAACCATAGGATAACCATGCTCTAAGAAACATATGGTTCTCAGAACGTTATGTGCAAGCTGGGTAGTTTCTGTTCCATCTTTGCTCCCCTTACAGAGTCTTGAATGCTAAGCAAAGTAGATGAATTCACTCATTACAGAGAGCCACTCTATGAATCATCGGCCAATTCATGCATAGCATTTTGACCTTTCACTTGGGCCAGCTGTGGAGAGCGTGCAATGGTGAGGCAGCGCACATCTATGTGACCCCTGAAGAACTTTATAGAAATCCCCCCCACACTGCTCCCCCCTCATGTTCTCATTTAGAAGAACTGAGAAGAAGACCAAGGGATCAAGTCCCTCAGCAAATGGGAAATATGCTCCTATCTCTCTCAAGCTTTCTACATCCTTCTCACTCTCCCTCCCACTTCCCCCTCTCTCTCTATCCATCTCATTTACATATTTCCAGTAAGTGAGTGAGTTCTTGGATATTTTTTGCAGTGTATTTCAAAGAGTATGATCAGATAGGAAGTCAAATGCATGGGAAGTCAGAAAATACACTGAACAAAAATATAAACGCAACATGTAAAGTGTTAGATTCATGAGCTGAAATAAAACATCCCAGAAATGTTCTCTCATATTTTGTGCACAAATTTGTCTATTCCTGTTATGAGTGATTATCTTTTGCCATGATAATTCATCCACCTGACAGGTGTGGCATATCAAGAAGCTGATTAAAGAGCATGTGTCACACCCTGATCTATTTCACCTGTCCTTGTGCTTGTCTCCACCCCTCTCCAGGTGTCACCCATTTTCCCCACTTATCCCCTGGGTATTTATACCTGTGTTTTATGTATGTCTGTGCCAGTTCATCTTGTTCATTCAAGTCAACCAGCGGTTTCTCAGCTCCTGTTTTTCCCCCAGTCTCTCTTTTTCTCGTCCTCTTGGTTTTGACCCTTGCCTGTCCTGACTTTGAACCCGCCTGCCTGACCACTCTGCCTGAACCTGAACCTGCCTGCTGTCCTGTACCTTTGCCACTACTCTGGATTATCAACCTCTGCCTTGACCTGTCGTTAGCCTGCCCCTGTTGTTGCAATAAACATTGTTACTTCAACACAGTCTGCACTTGAGTCTTACCTGAAACGTGATAGTACGAACTAGCCATGACTGACCCAGCAGACTTGGACCAGCTCCGCAATGCCATCTCCTCCCAAGGAGCTATCATTAGTAGACAGGGGGAGTTGCTTTGTAGATTGATGGAAGGGTTCCAGGACATGGCCGAATGTCACAACCTAGCATTGGAACCATTGCGGGAGCAATTCCGTGGGTTGCCTACCACGACGGTAACCTCCCAGCCCCTCAGTAACCTGGCTGGTAGTAGCGCCATTACCCCGGTTTCCCGGGAACTCCCGCTACCTCCCCCGGAGCACTACGATGGAGATTCCAGAACCTGCCGGGCCTTTCTCTCCCTGTGCTCCCTCATTTTCGAGCTGCAGCCTTCTTCGTTCCGTTCAGAACGCTTGACGATAGCGTACATTATTATGCTGATGTCCAGGGTGGCACTCGCCTGGGCCACGGTGGTGTGGGAGCAACAATCCACCGTCTGCCTCAGTCTGGAGGTATTCGTGGCGGAGGTGAGAAAGGTTTTCGAGGCTCCGGGGTCTGGGAGAGAGGCTGCCCGAAAGTTACTCCAGCTTCGGCAGGACACCCTCAGTGTGGCAGACCATGCGGTGGAGTTCCACACACTAGCAGCGGAGGGTACCTGGAACCCGGAAACGCTGTTCAACACGTTCCTGCACAGATTATCGTAGGAATTAAAGGATGAGCTGGCAGCCCGAGACCTACCAATGGATCTCGACTCACTCATCGCTTTAACCATCTGGATCGATGGTCGGCTACGGGAATATAGGAGGGAGTAGAGGTCCGATTGCAGCCCCAATCGCTCACTCAAGGATTCCACCTTGCATCTGATGAACTCCAAAAGTCCTCTTCATCTACGTCCCCGAGAGAATCCGAGCTTACCCGAGTCCTCACCGCAGTCGGAGACTGCTGATTCTCCTCTTCCCGAGCCGATGCAGCTCGGCAGGGCTAGGCTGTCTCCAACTGAATGCGTACGCAGACTTGAGACCCAGAGTTGTCTGTATTGCGGTACTGCCGGTCATTATGTGTCTATCTGTCCCTTCAAGAGACCTAGCTCATTTGTTGGAGTGAGTACTCTGGTGGGCCTTAAAGTAATTTTCATCTCCCCCTCCGTGCCATCCTGCGATGGGGCAACCAGTCCAAGTCTCTGCAGGTACTCATTGACTTGGGGGCCGATACCTTGGCATCTGATCTGGGCAACCCCACTCAACCCCTCTCCATTCCCATGGGTGTTAGAGCTCTGGACGGGCGCTCTATGGGCCGGGTCACCCACCAGACCACCCCTGTCAAGCTACGAGTGTCGGGGAACCACAGCGAGACGGTCCAATTCCTGCTGGTTGAGTCTCCGCAGGTTCCCGTGGTATTGGGATTCTCTTGGCTCCAGCATCACAATCACTCCATTGACTGGGCTACTGGTGCCATCGTGGGCTGGAGCCGTCCTGCCACACTCATTGCCGGAAGTCAGCTCTGCCTGCCCTGGGACGTCTTCCTAGGGGCTTGGAAATTGCCCCGGACCTCTCCGCCAGTTCCTCAGAGTATCAGGACCTCCGGGAGGGGTTCAGTAAGGCCTGGACCACTTCCCTTCCTCAGCACTGACCGGTATCCAAGAAGGTCAGGCCTGAGGCGCTGGCATGCCGCTACAGTGCCACGGATACTACGAGATCCTCCCCCACTCCAAGATCATTAGCCCCCCTGCCGTTCGTCCTCTGGTTTTATTTATTTTTTAATTGATTTATTTCACCTTTATTTTACCAGTTAGGCAAGTTGAGAACAAGTTCTCATTTACAATTGCGACCTGGCCAAGATAAAGCAAAGCAGTTCGACACATACAACGACACAGAGTTACATGGAGTAAAACAAACATACAGTCAATAATGCAGTAGAGACAAGTCTATATAAGAGCAAATGAGGTGAGATAAGGGAGTTAAAGGCAAAAAAGGCCATGGTGGCAAAGTAAATACAATATAGCAAGTAAAACACTGGAATTGTAGATTTGCTGTGGAAGAATGTGCAAAGTAGAAATAAAAATAATAGGGTGCAAAGGAGCAAAATAAATACAGTAGGGAAAGAGGTAGTTGTTTGGGCTAAATTATAGGTGGGCTATGTACAGGTTCAGTAATCTGTGAGCTGCTCTGACAGCTGGTGCTTAAAGCTAGTGAGGGAGATAAGTGTTTCCAGTTTCAGAGATTTTTGTAGATCGTTGCAGTCATTGGCAGCAGAGAACTGGAAGGAGAGGCGGCCAAAGAAAGAATTGGTTTTGGGGGTGACCAGAGAGATATACCTGCTGCAGCGCGTGCTACAGGTGGGTGATGCTATGGTGACCAGCGAGCTGAGATAAGGGGGGACCTTACCTAGCAGGTTCTTGTAGATGACATGGAGCCAGTGGGTTTGGCGACGAGTATAAAGCGAGGGCCAGCCAACTAGAGTGTACAGGTCGCAATGGTGGGTAGTATATGGGGCTTTGGTGACAAAATGGATGGTACTGTGATAGACTGCATCCAATTTGTTGAGTAGGGTATTGGAGGCTATTTTGTAAATGACATCGCCGAAGTCGAGGATTGGTAGGATGGTCATTTTTACAAGGGTATATTTGGCAGCATGAGTGAAGGATGCTTTGTTGCGAAATAGGAAGCCAATTCTAGATTTAACTTTGGATTGGAAATGTTTGATGTGGGTCTGGAAGGAAAGTTTACAGTCTAACCAGACACCTAGGTATTTGTAGTTGTCCACGTATTCTAAGTCAGAACTGTCCAGAGAAGTGATGCTAGGAGGGTGGGCAGGTGTGGGCAGCGATTGGTTGAAGAGCATGCATTTAGTTTTACTAGCATTTAAGAGCAATTGGAGGCCACGGAAGGAGAGTTGTATGGCATTGAAGCTTGCCTGGAGGGTTGTTAACACGGTGTCCAAAGAAGGGCCAGAAGTATACAGAATGGTGTCGTCTGCGTAGAGGTGGATCAGAGACTCACCAGCAGCAAGAGCGACATCATTGATGTATACAGTTCAAGAATTTAACCCTGTGGCACCCCCATAGAGACTGCCAGAGGTCCGGACAGCAGACCCTCTGATTTGACACACTGAACTCTATCAGAGAAGTAGTTGGTGGACCAGGCGAGGCAATCATTTGAGAAACCAAGGCCGTCGAGTCTGCCGATGAGGATGTGGTGATTGACAGAGTCGAAAGCCTTGGCCAGATCAATGAATAAGGCTGCACAGTAATGTTTCTTATCGGTGGCGGTTAAGATATCGTTTAGGACCTTGAGCGTAGCTGAGGTGCACCCATGACCTGCTCTGAAACCAGATTGCATAGCAGAGAGGGTATGGTGAGATTCGAAATGGTCGGTAATCTGTTTGTTGACTTGGCTTTCGAAAACCTTAGAAAGGCAGGGTAGGATAGATATAGGTCTGTAGCAGTTTGGGTCAAGAGTGTCCCCCCTTTGAAGAGGGGGATGACCGCAGCTGCTTTCCAATCTTTGGGAATCTCAGACAACACGAAAGAGAGGTTGAACAGGCTAGTAAAAGGGGTGTCAACAATTTCGGGCAGATAATTTTAGAAAGAAAGGGTCCAGATTGTCAAGCCTTGCTGATTTGTAGGGGTCCAGATTTTACAGCTTTTTCAGGACATCAGCGGACTGGATTTGGGAGAAGGAGAAATGGGGAAGGCTTGGGCGAGTTACTGTGGTGCTGTTGACCAGGGTAGGGGTAGCCAGGTGGAAAGCATGGCCAGCCGTCAAAAAATGCTTGTTGAAATTCTCAATTATAGTGGTTTATCAGTGGTGACAGTGTTTCCTATCTTCAGTGCAGTGGGCAGCTGGGAGGAGGTGTTCTTATTCTCCATGGACTTTACAGTGTCCCATAACTTTTTTGATTTAGTGTTGCAGGAAGCAAATATCTGCTTGAAAAAGCTAGCCTTGGCTTTTCTAACTGTCTGTGTATAATGGTTTCTAGCTTCCCTGAAAAGCTGCATATCACGGGGGCTGTTTGATGCTAATGCAGAACGCCATAGGATGTTTTTTTATGTTTGTTAAGGGCAGTCAGGTCTGGGGAGAACAAAGGGCTATATCTGTTCCCGGTTCTAAATTTCTTGAATGGGGCATGCTTATTTAAGATGGGTAGGAAGGCATTTAAAAAAAATAACCAGGCATCCTCTACTGACGGGATGAGATCAAAATCCTTCCAGGATACCCCGGCCAGGTCGATTAGAAAGGCCTGCTCGCTGAAGTGTTTCAGGGAGCGTTTGACAGTGATGAGTGGAGGTCGTCTGACCGCTGACCCATTACGGATGCAGGCAATGAGGCAGTGATCGCTGAGATCTTGGTTAAAGACAGCAGAGGTGGGCAAGTTGGTTAGGATGATATCTATGAGGGTGCCCGTGTTTACAGATTTGGGGAGGTACCTGGTAGGTTAATTGATAATTTGTGTGAGATTGAGGGCATCAAGCTTAGATTGTAGGATGGCTGGGGTGTGCATGCTCCAGTTTAGGTCGCCTAGCAGCACGAGCTCTGAAGATAGATGGGGGGCAATCAGTTCACATATGGTGTCCACAGCACAGCTGGGGGCAGAGGGTGGTCTATAGCAGGCGGCAACGGTGACAGACTTGTTTTTAGAGAGGTGGATTTTTAAAAGTAGAAGTTCAAATTGTTTGGGTACAGACCTGGATAGTAGGACAGAACTCTGCAGGCTATCTTTGCAGTAGATTGCAACACCGCCCCCTTTGGCAGTTCTATCTTGTATGAAAATGTTGTAGTTAGGGATGAAAATGTCAGAAATTTTGGTGGTCTTCCTAAGCCAGGATTCAGACACAGCTAGAACATCCGGGTTGGCAGAGTGTGCTAAAGCAGTGAATAAAATAAACTTAGGGAGGAGGCTTCTAATGTTAACATGCATGAAACCAAGGCTATTACGGTTACAGAAGTCATCAAAAGAGAGCGCCTGGGGAATAGGAGTGGAGCTAGGCACTGCAGGGCCTGGATTCACCTCTACATCACCAGAGGAAAAGAGGAGGAGTAGGATAAGGGTACGGCTAAAAGCAATGAGAATTGGTCGTCTAGAATGTCTGGAACAGAGAGTAAAAGGGGGTTTCTGGGGGCGATAAAATAGCTTCAAGTTATAATGTACAGACAAAGGTATGGTAGGATGTGAATACAGTGGAGGTAAACCTAGGTATTGAGTGATGATGAGAGATATTGTCTCTAGAAACATCATTGAAACCAGGAGATGTCATCGTATGTGTGGGTGGTGGAACTAATAGGTTGGATAAGGTATAGTGAGCAGGACTAGAGGCTCTACAGTGAAATAAGCCAATAAACACTAACCACAACAGCAATGGACAAGGCATATTGACATTAAGGAGAGGCATGCTTAGTCGAGTGATCAAAAGGGTCCAGTGAGTAGTGAGGTTGGTTGGGGTCACAACGATTCAGACAGCTAGCCGGGCCATCGGTAGCAAGCTAGCATAGGATGGAGGTCTGTTTTTAGCCACCTCGTGTGTTTCCGTCGGTAGGATTAGTGGGGTTCCGTGTGGTAGAGGGGATCAATCCAATTCGCAAAAAAATGGTGTGTTTAATAAACATGTTAATTAACGTGGATTCCGACTTTGTCACTTCAACATGCTTTTGTGGGAAAGTCGATGCCCGTCAAGGCTACGTGCCAGAAGGTTGAGGGTTCGCTGACCACCACCGATGAGCTCATTCTCCCTGTCTGTTTCATTACACCATGATCAGAGCTGGCTGCAGACAATGATCTGAAATCTGATTTCCAATATTTTGATGCCATATTTAGAAATATATAAAATAAATGCAACACATTTTCCACCAACCAAATGACAGAAATAGGCTAATGTTATTTATTTTTGTATTTGGTTTAAAAAAAATTTTTTTAAAAACATAATAAATGACAGATCAAAATGTATTTTGCCAATGAAAATCTCGCAACATAATTCAACAAAACAGGTTTTGCACATTTAAAACGGGTTTCGATTAATAATCAGGCCTATATTAATAACAAAGCTATACAATAATAATTATAAAACAAATGATAATAAACACAAAAATTAATACATCTTTGTATCAAAATTGCATCCTACCAGAATAGAAAGTTGGTCAGTAGCCTGCATTTGGCCATGCTAACACTCTTCTCATCTTAGTCCAATGCAATATTACAACTTTTCACTATAGGCCTACCCTACCCTTGACATAGGGGAGGTGCATGCAAGCAGATTAGGACATTTGGCTAGGATGGAAGAAATCATACAATAAAACGTGTAAAAAAGCAAATGTAAACCAGGGAAAAAACATGTTCCGTCCCTTAGTGTTGTCCAAGACCCAGGTGTGATGTTGGTTGGGAACTCTCTGTGGCAAACACACTCTCCATACCGATGTCATTATTGTACACTTCATAAGACACACGTCCACACACACAGACGCACACACCACACACACGCATACACACACACAGCTTATCTGTACCCTTCACATCAAACAAGCTATTAGCCTTTTCCAGGTTTGACCTCCAGATTTGGTCCAGATAATTTATCTGAGTTTTAACAAGTGTCAAAAGTAAACACAATGCCATTCAGGGTTGGGCAGTGGTGTAGTGGTGCCTGGAGAAAGAGGCCCTTTGTGAAACATTATATTTGATCATATATATTTTTCAGGTTTTCACTCTATTAAATAGAACATCACATTTGTATGTTTTTAAGTCCACATCAATGCTTGAACTACAGAGAATTTTTTAGGTCTGGGAAAAATAAAACATCTATATTTTTTGGGAGGGTGTAGCCCTATAATTCAATTGTGCACCTAGCAAGAGACCTACCCTATTGGCGAGCAGTGTTTCTGTACTGTACAATGTCCTACATGTGATGGCAGGAGTTTTGAAAAACAAATGCCCTCTGATTTGATACAAATCATCACGATATCATTCTGCCAGATAGGCTTACTTTGCAGTCAACGTTTAATTGGGAAGGTTTTTTGGGAAATCCTTTGAATATTGTAATTGAAACATGATGACTGAAGTGCAATCGCAAAGATTCAACCAAGACTTCGGACCAAACTTTTTCAGTACCTGTTGCCTTAGTTAACATTTACTGGTAGATATCATGAATTGGAACGTCTTTCCTACCTACCCTACCGGCTACCAATGTTGTTCTTCTGTGAGCTACTCCTTGCAACAACCAGAGCACTGCACACATTTGCTGCCCACAGATTATATTTAGCTGAAACTAGGCTATCGGTATGTTTGTGGCATGCATGTGAATATAAAATGTTAGGAACACCTGCTCTTTCCATGACGTAGACTGACCAGGTGAATCCAGGTGAAAGCTAGGATCCCTTATTGATGTCACTTGTTAAATCCACGTCAGTCAATGTAGATGAAGGGGGAGTAAACAAGTTAAAGAAGGAGTTTTAAGCCTTGAGACAATTGAGACATGGATTGTGTATGTGTGCCATTTAGAGGGTGAATGGGAAAGACAAAATATTTAAGTGTCTTTGAACGGGGTATGGTAGTAGGTGCCAGGCGCACTGGTTTGTGTGTGTCAACAACTGCATTGCACCTGGGTTTTTCACGCTCTGTGTGTAAAAATAATGGTCTATCACCCAAAGGACATCCAGACAACTTGACACAACTGTGGGAAGCATTGGTGTCAACATGGGCCAGCATAATATAATAATAATAATAATATATGCCATTTAGCAGACGCTTTTATCCAAAGCGACTTACAGTCATGTGTGCATACATTCTACGTATGGGTGGTCCCGGGGATCAAACCCACTACCCTGGCGTTACAAGCGCCATGCTCTACCAACTGAGCTACAGAAGGACCACCCTGTGGAACACTTTCAACACCTTGTAAAGTCCATGCCCTGACGAACTTAGGCTTTTCTGAGGGAAAAAGGGGGTATAACTCAATATTAGGAAAGTGTTCATAATGTTTTGTGCACTCAGTGTATTTCAAATGCTTTGCGTGTGATGGTATGAGGGCCATATTGGGAATTTAGCCATGACACTGGGGTCTGTAGTGACCACAGAGAGTCAAGACATCTGTTTAAAGTCCCATCAGAAAGACGGCACCCTACACAGGGCAATGTCCCCAATCACCTTAGTATACCTCAGTATACCATCCACTACAACACTGGGGTTGGGCACAATTCCATTGCAATTCATTCAATTCGACTCTGGTCCCTTTTTACACTTTTTTCACCTGGTCAAGAAAACCTCATGGCCCTTCTAATGAGAACTGCAACTTTTTCTCTTCAATTGATTGCATGCTGTGTAATAGTACATAAAATGCCATACTGTAACCTCTATGACTGTTCAAGCATGCCTGCCCTCGTTGTAATGATTCTGCAAATATCTACATAATTGTCATTGAAAGGAGCTTGCCCGTACAATGCAACACTGGCAACCATTTTCATCATAAAAGCCATGTTTATATATTCGACGACGACAACATTCTAACATGAAACCCTGGTCTTGGCTCGATGTATAATGTCATAACAGGTAGTGGATGATTGTAAAACTAAAGAGATATTGAAGTAACAGTATTGCTGGATTGGGTTTACATAGTCATACTCTGTGTGTTGTTTGAACATGTTTAACCTGTATTCTGCTTTGATTTGAATAGGTGAGGGCTCTGCTATAAAAGCTGGAATTCCTGCTTATCAAAGGCACGGAAATGTACCAGGCAGGGAGACAGACAGGCAGGTAATATATATATACCCCCCAGTCTGGAGAAAACTATTCACTGCATTCTTGAGTGTGAGATTAAAACACACACATCAATGCACATCTACACGCACATGAACTCGCACAGAGCGCACACACACCAATTCTTGTATGCACACACACACACACACACACACACACACACACACACACACACACACACACACACACACACACACACACACACACACACACACACACACACACACACACACACACACACACACACACACACACACACACACACACACACAGACATGCGGGCAACGGTCCAAAACACAGACCAAGGGCCACACCTGAACACAATAAGATCTGCCGAGTGTGAGAGGCAGAAACGCTCGGTTAGAGAGGTTTTTCTCCAATTAAACCTTTATTTACATTGTTCCTCTTGAGAGCACTGGGACACACACACACGCACGTGTGCGCACACACAGACAGACACGCGCTTACACACACACACACACACAGACATGCGCAAGGGAGATTGGCTGAGACGGAAAATGTGATATTACCACTTTTCTCCGTGCGTGGCACTGTATTAGCTATTAATGATACACCACTTCTCCCTCACAGCAGGAAGCTCTGCTCCACAACCAGAATCTCAGTGTCATACATCCTGCACTTACGACAGGATCTGTAATTGAACTATAGAGCACCCTACAATTATGAATGAGCGTGTCATCACCAAATGAGTCAGTCAGGAGTTGTGAATGAAACGTGACTTGATTTACACGTCTGTATTCATCTCTATGTTAGCTCTATGTGGATTCTACTTATATGTGGGTCATCTCATTCAGCTGCTGTTTCAATGTCATTTACAATGAGTCATTCTCCCCCACCTTGGTTGTCTTTGTTGTAATGCCGAGCATATTTGATTAGGACAAGTACAAACAAGGGCTAATTGGTGACTTGTTGCCTATAGGCTACTCTCTATCTCTCATTCACACACACACACACACACACACACACACACACACACACACACACACACACACACACACACACACACACACACACACACACACACACACACACACACACACACACACACACACACACACACACACACACACACACACACACACACACACACACACACACACACACACACACACACACACACACACACACACACACACACACACAATAAGGGAATGTAATCCTCTTTTGGGAGGCATTCCCCCTCAGCGGACATGGACACACTTCATTAAGAGCTTCACTTTGGAGGGAGAGAATTCCCACCCCTCCCACTAACTGCTAACATCTTGGTGTACCAACACACCCCAGCTCTTTACTCTCCTCCTGTTACTCACTGTGTGTGGTTGGTTATATGTTGCTTTCTTTGTAGGATTTTTATGTATCATAAAGAAACAATGAAAAAATATGTGCTTGTCTTTTCCTACCAGCACTGACTTTACTGATAGCTTCTTTCGTGAGGAAAAATGGACTCATTACGACTGTGATATGTGGTTGTCTCACCTAGCTATCTTAAGATGAATGCACTAACTGTAAGTCTCTCTGGATAACAGCCTCTACTAAATGACTCAAATGTAATGTATACTATAGAGAGAGACAAAGTGAGAGAGAGAGAGATATAAAGAGAGTGTAACCTCTTAGTACAAAAGTCGCCAATTACTCCTTGTTTGTACATGCCCTTCCCTTGGCCATATATTATTATACATATTATGGGACACGGCAACAGTCCTTCTAACATGGAAATATAACATGTAGAATATGGAGGTCACTGCTTCTCTATTTGCTCTAGTTCTATACTCCCCTCCTACTCTAATCACCTGCTTACCGTAGACACCTCAACCTCCCTGCTCCAGTGGACCGATCCATTAGCATGGTTAAGGAGCCTGACCTAGTGACACCCAGAGGAATAACGGACCAACTCAGTAACATCAGTAGGTTACAGTCGATTTACTGATGTCCCGTGAGAGAGCAAGGGAAAGACAGAAAGACAGTGAGCGAGAGAGACAGACAAACAGAGAGAAAGAATGGACGAAAGAGAGAAAGAGAGAGAGAGTTAATTATTGGGTGGTTTGAATTCCAGTGAAAGTGTTGAACTTATTGCAACACATTTGATTACTATTAAGGGGGTAAAAACAATGATGTTTCCCCTAAGACGTGATGCTGCAAATTGTTCAGTGTAATACAGGCCTATGACATTTCTATGATCTACTGCCTGGAAAATGCTTAGGCTCACTAGTATAGAAAGGAAGTTATTGTCTTTGAGATATGAGAGAGCAGTTATGTGCCTATGGAACATAATTGGTCCCCCCCAACAAAACTTAATGAAGGAGCTTGGGGGCTGGCAAGCCAAGGTCGCTAAATGTGCATCTGGAATTCACTCCTCAGACAGTCAAATCAAGCTCCAGAAACTTGAATCAGCCTACTGAATGAAACGTATGTTTATCTCTGGAAAGTGTGTTTCTGCCTGGTAGTGAATTTTTCCGCACTCCAAATGAATCACGGTCTAAGTGATTAAATGCGTGCGAGTGTCTGTTAGCACGTAGCAGAGCTTTGTGGTTTATGTGTTTGTATTTTGTGGTTTGTGTTTGTATATGTGTGTGAGCTTAGTATTTTTTACAGTAATGTATGTGAGTTTTGCGGCTTGCGTGTGTTGTGTGTGTGTGTGAGTTTCCCCATTATTCATGTGTGTGTTAGCACAGATCTTTGTGTGATATGTGAGTGAGTGAGCAGTTTGTGGAGTGTATTCCATTTCAGACCACTAATTTGTCCTGTCTGTGTTAGCATAGCTCGTTGTGGTATGACTGAGGCTACAGCCTAGCGGTGAAACCCTACACCATCCCAGGGAGCGAGCTTTTCCCAAACCCTGACAGACTGCTTTACGAGGTGCAGCGTCGTGCTAGGTGGCCCTACTCACTGGGGAGTCTGCTGAACTTGACATGTAACACCCCAAATAAGCCCTAACCACTTAAATGTATACAGAGCAATTTACAAAAGTGGGAGACGCTGTTTTGGTTAAATACAGGAGGTAGCTGTGGGTATGATACTATAGAAGTAAATCAAAGAAGGAGAAAAAGAAAGAAGCAAAGAGAGGGAGGAATAGTTAAGAGCAGCATTGAACTCTGACCCTGTAGGGGAGTTATTTATGTGGACAGGGTGAGGGGTCAGGACAGGGTTATGAGGAGGTGAATATCTGGTGTTGACAGAAAACTTTGACACCCAGCCCAACTGTGGTGTCCGAGTGAAGATGGAGAGTTGTGGTTGGGAATGTTTGTAGGCTGTAGCATCCTTAACTTTGTCTGAGTTTAGCTAATGTTGGATGTTTTGAGTCAGAGTGTGAGATATAGTTCTCCAGTGTTGCTACATCATTGATGTGAGTGAATATAATTTCAGGGAAAAGAAATACAGTTTATCTTTGAAGTCGTACCCTCCAATTCTTAAGCATCTCTTCCTTTCCTACTGTCTGCCTGCCCATTTTTCACAACCATTATCTCAGCATCAATATCTGTCTCTCACTCTCTGTTTCCTATCTCCCTCTCTCTCACTCATATGCCAAACGTATGCTGCCTCTATCAGTTTGCCTTGTGTATCTCTCTTGTTTTCCCTTCTCTTACCCATATTTTTTTCCCTGTTCTCACCCCCTTTCACGTTCTCCCTATAAACACAACTTTGTCTGCCCCTTCTCTTTTTCTATCTCTCTCTCTTTCTCTCTCATTGAATTGCTGATTGTCCTCCTCAGTTCTTTGGTCTGGCTGCCAGACACCTCTCTCCCTCAAGGTAGGGTTGGAAATCTGGGAAAGAGCTGTTAAGTGTCTTTTCTCCTCCACATCAGTCCCCACTGGGCACACACTGGTTGAATCAACGTTGTTTCCATGTCATTTCAAAAATGTACATCGAACCACCGTGGATTAGACGTTGAATTGACGTATGTGCTCAGTCGGGCCGGGCCGTCTCTGCTGTAGACTACTTAGACATGCTTTTAACAAGGAGAGAGACATTTCACAGAACACAGTCTGAGTATGTGTGGTCTACTAGGAATCTTTAGCATTAGCATGCTAGTTGGCGATCTGGTGAACTGGCTAACTGGTGTTCTGATTCATTTGCCAACTGTTTAACTGGTGAACTTGCAAACGTTAACTAGCACCAAATGGATGCTTGTAAGTTTAATTGATAATTTTCTTAATTATTCATGGGATAATGTCTTATGTCATAATGATGAGTAGTGATGTATGCAACGTGTGGTGTGGTCACTGCAGTTATGCATGGCGTACGTGTTCCGTGTTACAGACTAAACTCATTACACTAGAAATGACACACTCCACTGAGTCACAGAGCAGAGAGGCGGGGCACCTAGCCACGTCACCCAATGAGCACCCATCTTCCTGTGCCATCCTGCACTAGCTTACTAGCATTCCAGAGTTAGTGATGCTAATGGTAACCACAGTTCAAGTTTAAAATTAACCAGACCTGTGGCACCACTCGTCCAATGTAAACACCTTTCCCCCACTGACAAAGACAGAGTTGGAGGGAGGGATGGGACAGAAGACTGCAGACAGAGCTTGGAGAGGGAGAGAAGGACGAGTAAAGATGCACACATCTGTGCTGAGAGAGTGAGTGATGGAGAGTTGATCAAAGGTGGAAACTATGCAGGAGTTTTCACACTGGCATTCTCACAAACTACTCATCTGACATCACCACCACAGCTACTGCATCACCATTGTCCTAGAGGGAGAGAAAAAGAGACAGAAGAGAAGAGAGGCAGACAGACAGACAGAGAGAAAAAGAGCAAGCGAGAGGGAGAAAGAGAGAGAGAGAGAGAGAGAGAGAGAATGTAGGACAATGTGTTTTATGGTGATGAGTTAATAACATAAATGTTTGTGATGACGTTATGAGTCTACGTGGTTTCCTCAGCATTGAGACTGACCTTAGTGTACTGTAGAATCATCAGACCACACCCATAGCCCAAAAGTGACCAATGTGTGGTCATGCAGGGAAGTAATTGAGAGTGTCAACAACCTACTAGTAAATCTTGGAGTGACACACACACACACACACACACACACACACACACACACACACACACACACACACACACACACACACACACACACACACACACACACACACACACACACACACACACACACACACACACACACACACACACACACACACATTCCCTCTGTGTTTTCTGTCCTGTCTGAGTAAAGGTTGATCTGATTCATGTTCCCATCCTATATAATCATATCTGTCTCACGGGGACCTCTTTGAAAGGATGCCAGCAACAATGCAGACAGTGTGTGAGTGTGTATATATTACTATGTAAATACCTAATTGGGATATACAGTGCCTTCAAAAAGTATTCACACCCCTTGACCTTTTCCACATTTTGTTGTGCTACAAAGTGGGACTAAAATGGATTGAATTGTCCTTTTTTTGTCGATGATCTACACAAAATACTCTGTAATGTCAGAATGTAATATTTGCAAAAACACGTATGAAAAAGGAAACACAGGCCGGGTGGCGCAGTGGTTAAGGACGCTGTACTGCAGCGCCAGCTGTGCCACCAGAGACTCTGGGTTCACACCCAGGCTCTGTTGTAACCGGCTGCGACCGGGAGGTCCGTGGGGCGACGCACAATTGGCCTAGCATCGTCCGGGTTAGGGAGGATTTGTCTCATCGCACACCAGCGACTCCTGTGGCGGGCTGGGCACAGTGCATGCTAACCAAGGCTGCCAGGTGCACGGTGTTTCCTCTGACACATTGGTGCGGCAGGCTTCCGGGTTGGATGGCGCTGTGTTAAGAAGCAGTGTGGCTTGGTTGGGTTGTGTATTGGAGGACGCATGACTTTCAACCTTCGTCTCTCCCGATCCCGTATGGGAGTTGTAGCGATGAGACAAGATAGTAGCTACTAACAATTGGATACCATGAAATTGAGGAGAAAAAGGGGGTAAAATTCAACAACAATAATAATTAAAGGAAAAAAGAAAAAGGAAACACTAATATATCTTGTATACATAATACATAAGTATTCAAACCCATGACTCAATACATGTTAAGATCACCTTTGGCAGTGATTACAGCTGTGAGTCTTTCTGGGTAAGTTTTCTAAGACACCTGGATTGTACAATATTTGCACATTATTCTTTTCACAGTTTTTCAAGTTCTGTCAAGTTGGTTGTTGATCATTGCTAGACAACCATGTTCAAGTCTTGCCATAGATTTTTAAGACGATTTAGGTCAAAACTATAACTAGGCCACTGAGGAACATTAAATGTCATCTTGGTAAGCAACAACTATTTGGCCTTGTGTTTTAGGTTTTTGTCCTGTTGAAAGGTGAATTTGTCTCCCAGTGTCTGTTGGAAAGGAGACTGAACCAGGTTTCCTCTAGGACTTTGCCTGTGCTTAGCGCTATTTCGTTTATTTTTATCCCCAAAAAACTCCCTAGTCCTTGCTGATGACAAGCATTTTTCCAGAACATGATGCAGCCACAACCATGTTTGAAAATATGAAGAGTGGTACTCAGTGATTTGTTGTGTTAGATTTGCTCCAAACATAATGCTTTGTATTCAGGACATAACGTTCCTTTCTTTGCCACATTTTTTGCAGTCTTACTTTAGTGCCTTATTTCAAACAGAATGCATGTTTTGGAATATTTTTTATTCTGCACAAGCTTCCTTCTTTTCACTCTGTCATGGAGGTTAGTATTGTGTTGTAAGTCTAATGTTGTTGATCCATCCTCAGTTTTCTCCTATCACAGCCATTAAACACTCTAACTGTTTTAAAGTCACCATTGCCCTCATGGTGAAATCCCTGAGCCGTTTCTTTCCTCTTCGGCTACAGAGTTAGGAAGGACCCCTGTATCTTTGTAGTGACTGGTTGTATTGATACACCATCCAAAGTCTAGTTAATAACTTGCTAACTGCTCAAATGGATATTCAATGTCTGCTTTATATATATTTTTTACCCATCTATCAATAATTGCCCTTCTTTGCGATGCATTACAAAAACCTCCCTGGTCTTTGTGGTTGAATCTGTGTTTGAAATTCACTGCTCGACTAAGGGACCTTACAGTTATCTGTATGTGTGGGGTACAGAGATGAGGTAGTCATTAAAAATCATGTTAAACTGTATTATTGCAGTTTTTGAGTCCATGCAACGTATGTGACTTGTTTAGCACATTTTTACTCCTGAACTTATTTAGGTTTGCTGTAACAAAAGGGTTGACTCAAGACATTTCACCTCTTCATTTTTTTATTCATTTGTAAAAATGTCTACTTTGACAGTGACACAAAATCAGGCTATAACACAACTGAGGGCATTGTAGCAGGCCTGCTAACTTGAGAGAACATAACAAGAGAACAGGAGAACAGAGAACTAGAGATAGTCCAGATGCTGACACAGAGTGAAATACTATACACAGAGTGTCCTCGTTCCATCTCTTTCCGTTCTGTTTCTCCTCTCTCTTCTTCTCTTTCCCATGACTTTTTGAGTTCGACACACTAACTAATTGGGGGAATACAAACATCCAGATTTGTTGGGTCAGGGGTTATAGTTCATACTATAGATGTTCAGCAGAGCTTCAACTCCAGAAGCTAAGGATGTCTTCAGGGATGACCCACATTCTATACATGGCTGAGGATGAGGAATACTATGGAGGAAGGACTATATTCTGACCCTCATTAAGACTACACTGAGATGACCTCCAAATAACCTCACTCCTCCAGCAACCACCAATCACAACGCAGGAAATCAACATTTCGATCCATTTCTACCAAGGGAAGTTCATCCTCCTTGATCCATCAATTTATCACCCAACATATGCTTTCCATCAAGAGAAGAAACTTAAATTGTCTCACTTCAGGATACACAACTGCAGTGTTCCACATTTTAGGAACTGATGAATGTGGTTTGGAATTTGTGTCTATTGTTATTCATGAGGGAAAACAGGTAAACAGGAGGGAGTAACCTAACATACTACTGTCAACCACAAGTGATTTTCAGAGACACCCAAACAAAACAAACTCAGTGGGTGTTTTCAACCAACAGCCACTTGTTTTCCTCTCTTCAACCTGAAAAAGCTCAAGCTGCAGGTGAAAATAAGCCTGGGGCGAGGATGTGAACCCTTCATCCTTATGCACACACACTCTCTCTCTCTCTCTCTCTCTCTCTCTCTCTCTCTCTCTCTCTCTCTCTCTCTCTCTCTCTCTCTCTCTCTCTCTCTCTCTCTCTCTCTCTCTCTCACACTCTCACTCTCACTCTCACTCTCACTCTCTCACTCTTTCCCACTTTCTAAACTACTGAGGTGAGTCGCAGGAGACTTCTGCTCCTGTCTCCTGACCTTCAGGTGTGTGTGTGTGTGTGAAATGCTGATTCGGGCCACAGTGGTGTGTGAAATAGCTGGTTTACCACATCACCACAGGCTCCTGCTGCCTAAAGAAGCCATAGTCTTTAAAAAAAATGTCTTTATTTAACCAGGTAAGCCAGTTGAGAACTAGTTCTCATTTACAACTGCGACCTGGCCAAGATAAAGCAAAGCAGTGCGGCAAACAACAACATAGAGTTACACATGGGATAAACAAATATACAGTCAAAACACAATAGAAAAATCTACGTACAGTGTGTGCAAATGTAGTAAGGTTAGGGAGGTAAGGCAATAAATAGGCCATAGTGGCAAAATAACTAGTGATGGATGTGCAGATGTTGATGTGCAAGTAGAGATACTAGGCTGCAAAATACAAAAAAAATATAACAATATGGGGATGAGGTAGTTGGGTGTGCTATTTACAGATGGGCTGTGTACAGATATAGTGATGGGTAAGCTGCTCTGACAGCTGATGCTTTAAGTTAGCGAGGGAGATATAATTCTCCAGCTTCAGTGATTTTGCAATTGGTTCCAGTCATTGGCAGCAGAGAACTGGAAGGAAAGGCGGCCAAAGGGGGTGTTGGCTTTGGGGATGACCAGTGAAATATACCTGCTGGAGCGCGTGGGTTATGGAGACCTAGCAAAGACTTATAGATGACCTGGAGCCAGTGGTTTTGGCAACGATTATGTATTGAGGGCCAGCCAACGAGAGCATACAGGTCGCAGTGGAGGGCAGTATATGGGGCTTTGGTGACAAAAGGGATGGCTCTGTGATAGACTACATCCAATTTTCTGAGTAGAGTGTTGAAGGCTATTTTGTAAATGACATCGCCGGGGGGGATCACGTGACCCTTGAACGAGATGGCCGCGTGAACTAAGAGCTCCGCACAAGTAGTTTCCAATTCCTAATCTTACCTCCACTCCAAGTTCACAATCATTTAGCTTTAGTAAGAAAAAGTCATGGCGGCTACAAAAGGCGACACTACAGGTGACGTTTTTACCCGGACTCGAGTATTAGCGACGGAAAAAGCCTCCAAGAAGAAGCTAGCTTCAGAAAAAAATAGCGCCATTAGCCAGGAGCAAGAGAACCCGCTCCCCCACGAGGCACAACGAATGCCAACCTCGCACACTGTCGAAGACATCCTTTCTGAGTTGAGATCCCAACGTACAGAACTAAACACCAAATTAGATGCCATTAACTCAGCTCAGTGCGATAGGGGGTAAGGTGACAATCCTGGAAAACGCATTGCCTGACATCAACAACAAGATAACCATAAACGCGGGGCGCCTGGACGAGGCAGAGGGGCGAATCCTATCCATGGAAAACTTATTGACAGATGCCATGGAAACAATAGCATATGCTAAAAAGAAAATCGAGCATCTGGAAGAGAAAACAGAGGACCTGGAAAACAGGGGGCGAAGGAATAATTGTGTTCTATTCAATCTGGGCGAAAAAGAAGAGGGAAACATGCCACTGATCCGCTACCTGCAAGACAAACTTCCCGAGTGGCTCCACCTGCCCACCGACAGGCCCATAGAACTCGAGAGAGCTCACCGAGCACTGAGGCCCCCACCAGCAGCCAGACAACCACCGCGCCCAATCACCATACGTTTCCTGAGATTCACTGACAAGGAACGAGTCCTACAAGCAGCGAAAAACAACACCATCACAGTGGGAAACGCCAAACGCCAAAGTGGGAAACGCCAAACCTGTCAGCTGGAATACACCGAAAGCGCCGAGAATTTGACGAAGTGAAGAAATACTCCATTGACCGAGGCATCTTCAGGGGATTCAAATACCCAAACGAGCTCAGGATTCTTCACCAAGGAGCCTTGCGACACTTCAAAACTCCCGAAGAGGCAAAACGTTTTTTGAAAGACAATCCTGGCCAATGAGAAACAGACCAATGACTAATGCGATTAATGCCATTACTAAAGGAGGTAAGACGACATATAGCCGATATCCAGAGACCCACCCCCTAAATGTCATTATAGCCGTCCAATTTATATTTATTTTCCTTTAACTGAGAGGGATGGGCTGTATAGCCTAACCTAGGCCAACTAATGTTTCAGCCTACTTTTATTTCCCTGTTTTTTTGTTGTTGCTATTATTACCTGGGGTTCCCTATGTCCCTTGGGGGAGGTATATGTAGGCTGGGCTAGTGATTTTATTTTTCTCCCCTCTTTTACTGAGGTCTGGACGAGGGCAACTGTGTTATTTACTCAATGTGGGGTGGAGAGGATGAGGCATTTCTTTGGTGGGGAGAGGGAGACGTTAGCACTGAGCGGGGGGGTAATAGATCCAACGGGATGTGTCGAGTTGTTTGGGAACTCGGCTGGGGTGTTCAGAGATTATTATTTTATGTACACCATTTATTTTCCTTTTATGTGAACGCAGCTGTAATTACTATCCACTTTTATCCAGCGATGACTTGCACTAAAGTTTGATTACTGCTCGATGACGATGACTAGTACCTTAAATCTATTGACATGGAACTGCCATGGTCTAGGGCATGCAATAAAACGGAAAAAGATACTATGTGCTCTAAAAAAGGAAAAAGCAGACATTGCGCTATTACAAGAGACACACCTCTGTGATGCTGAACATGCCAAACTCCGCAGAGCTTGGGTGGGACAGGTGTATTTCTCATCTTTCAAATCAAACAGTAGAGGCACAGCCATACTTATTCATAAAAATGTTCCATTCATAATAGACAAAACATATCTGATCCGGAGGGGAGATTTATTTTGATAACGGGGTCACTATATGGTCAACCAATCACTATATTAAACATATACGCCCCTAACACAGATACTCCTGCCTTCATGTCAAAAATTATAACCCTGTTCAATGAGCATTGTGTCTCCTTTGACGTGGTGGCCGGAGATTTTAATTGTACCCTTAACCCAACCCTAGACAAATCATCTCAAGTCCCCACCACAAATCCTAGATCTGCAAAGATGTTGAACTCTCTTACTAAAGAGATGGGGCTGATAGATATCTGGAGAGAGAATAATAGCTCATCTATGGACTATACATACTACTCTAATGTCCATAACACCTACTCCCGTATAGATTACATTTTTATCCCAAAGAGTTTCATAAATTCAGCCACGTGTACAATCGGACCCATAGCACTTTCAGATCACGCCTTTATCCACCTCCGCTTTGACCTCTGCAAAAACATCCCGAGGTCAAAGAGCTGGAAATTCAACACCTCCATGCTATCAAATGACGAGTTCCATACATTGGTAACTACATGGATAGACAACTACACACAAGACAATAAAGATTCCCCTGTCTCTCCGGCCACAATGTGGGACGCTGCTAAAGCAACACTAAGAGGTCATCTAATTGCATATGCTTCCTCTAAGAAAAAAGCAATGGAAGCACACAGGCTAGATCTTGAGAGGGAGCTGGAATGCTGTGAAAAAATACAAATCCCTAGACAGCACCTCCTGGAGTCATCTTAAAGCAGCCAAAGCCAAACTGAATTTGGACTACACTCGGGAGATTAAAAAAAAAGTTGTCTTTACTAAACAGAAATACCATGAGTATAGCAATAGGCCCAGTAGATTGCTTGCTTACCAAATAAAAAAGGAGCAGTCAGAGCGTACAATCATGGCTATCCGAACAGCAGAGGACGAGGTCACATATGACCCAAAAAAGATCAATCTAACTTTTCATGATTTTTACTGCAAACTATATACCTCTGAGAGAAAACACACAGAGGCAGAACTCCACTCTTTCCTAGAGGGAATCTCGCTACCTAAACTATCAGAGACCGACCAGGAAGATCTCAACTCCCCCTTCACTCCTGAGGAGATCCTGGAGGCAATTACCTCCATGCCACCTAATAAGTCCCCAGGCCCAGATGGATTCCCCAGAGAGTTCTACAAAGCTTTTTGGCCCCAGCTCAGCCCTATCTTCATGCCAATGCTGGGGGATTTTTGCAAAAACGGAGTTCTCCCAGACTCAATGCACACAGCTCGCATTACAGTGTTGCTAAAAAAGGACAAGGAACCCCTATCCTGCTCGTCCTTCCGGCCCATAAGCTTGTTGGATTTCGACTATAAAATAATTATCAAATTGCTCGCCAAAAGACTAAACACTCTTCTTCCCAAAATAATAAAAGCGGACCAAACTGGATTTATTAGAGACAGATACTCTTCTGTTAACATTCGCCGTCTTTTTGATATTATTGATCAAGTAAACGCACAAAAGACCCCTGTCCTGCTGGCTTCACTGGATGCTGAGAAGGCGTTTGACAGGATGGAGTGGAGCTTTCTGTTTTCAGTCTTAGAAAAGTTCAATATGGGCCCAAATTTTATTAAATGGATCAAATCACTATACTCTCATCCAAATGCCATGGTGACTACTAATGGACTGAATTCTGACAGATTCCCTCTGGAACGGGGCACAAGACAAGGGTGCTCGCTGTCCCCGCTGCTCTACTTATATGTTGGGGGCGGAGCCTCTGGCAGAGCTGATAAGGAGCAATCCAAGTATTATGGGTGTTTCTGCAGGTGGCCTGCAGCACAAGATTTCGCTTTACGCGGATGATGTCTTGCTCTACATATCCAACCCTGAGAAATCCCTCCCTCTCATTTTAGACACAATTGCTCAGTATGGCAAGTTTTCAGGTTATAAGATCAATTTTAACAAATCCACTGTCTGCTCTCTCAATATTACACTCACCAGCTCTATGAAGACA
Organism: Oncorhynchus keta; assembly: GCF_023373465.1. Lineage (NCBI taxonomy): Eukaryota > Metazoa > Chordata > Actinopteri > Salmoniformes > Salmonidae > Oncorhynchus > Oncorhynchus keta. The sequence goes on along the minus strand of NC_068439.1, from coordinate 59,332,703 downwards.
CTTTGTCCTTTCCAATGGAAAATACAGGGGTTTCAATACCTCGGGATCTTCATAACACCAGATATGAATAGCCTTTTTAAGGAAAATTATCTTCCACTCCTGGATCGAATCAAGAACAATCTCCAAACCTGGATCTCCCTCCCAATTAGCTTAGTCGGAAGAATTAATGTAATCCGTATGAACGTCCTCCCTAGACTGAACTACTTATTTCAGATGCTCCCATGCTATCTCCCAGTTCCTTCTTCAAAACAACTAACCAAAGCATCACCAAATTTATATGGGGCAATAAAAAACCTAGGATCAAGTTTTCCGCTTTATCAAAACCTGAATCTAAAGGTGGTCTTGCCCTTCCCTCCCTTCAATTGTACTACTGGTCTGCCCAAATCCGCAACATGCTAACATGGATCACAAACAGACAAGAGTCAACGTGGATTCAGATAGAAGCCCAATCCTGTGGTTCATTGCCCTTAAGCTCAATTATATTCATTAATAACTTTAGTGAAGTGGGCAACATAGCCAAAACCTTTGCGATTTACAGCACCCTACTAGCGTGGAGGGACTGTAAGAAATACCTGGGCATTTCCTCCCAAATATGTTCTCACTCGCCTATAGTAGTCAACCCAGACTTGCCAAAAGCCCTGAGGGATGCCAACTTTAATCTTTGGCATACTCTAGGAATCAGGACCTTTTCAGACCTATTTCATCAGAAAACCACTACACTGAAATCCTTTCAAGAGCTCTGCAGTGAATTCGATGTGCCAAGATCCCATTTTTTAAAAATATCATCAAATTAGACATGTAATTTCCTCATTTACCTCCAAGAGGAGGTTTAGAACTCAGTTGAACGAAGTTGAAACCCTTCTTGTCACAGCACAATCCATTAAAGGCGAAATATCTTACATCTATAGACTCCTTTCTGAGAAAGGAAGCTCCTCCTTTACTCCTTTGAAAATAATCTGGGAAAAGGACCTTGGTCTGACTATTAGTGATGAGTTATGGGCGGAGGTTTGCGACAGGGTATACTGCTTCTCTACCAGTGTAAAAATGAAAGAATCTAATTACAAATTTTTGTACAAATTGTATTATACTCCTTTGAGACTCCATAGAATGAAAACAGATATGTCTCCTAACTGTAAAAGATGTACCTCTGAATGTGGAACCTATATGCATGTATTTTGGAGCTGTAGGGAGATTGCCAGATTCTGGCAATCTGTACATACTGCTGCACAGAAAATACTAGAGGTACAGTTTGATATGACCCCGTGTATCTATCTTCTTAATGCCCAGCAGGACTTTGTTCTTGATCCTGACAGAGAAAATTTGCTTATGACTATTACATACTTTGCTAAGAAATGTATTCTTCTATTGTGGGCCTCTAATACCCCCTTCTACATTTAAAATGTGGATTGACCAGATTGTTGACTTTCTTCCTCTTGAAAAGCTCACTTATGACCTCCACAAGAGACAGCCCAAGTTTGATAGACTCTGGTCTCCACTATTCAACTATATTTCAAACTGGACAGAGTGAACGGGGTGACTAGGGAAATGCGCAGATACATTTTGTGTAAGGTACTGTAAAACCTAAAAACAAATTATTGGCCCGTCGTCTCAGCGAATGCTTGAAATAGCTGATAAGAACCTTGATAGTGCTGCTGCAAGTGTTGTATGTTGTTGTTTTTTGTGTGTTTTTATTTTTATTTAGTTTTTGAGTACGTGTGCGTAAGTGTGTGTGTGTGTGTGTGTGTGTGTGTATGTATATGTGCGTATGTATGTATGTAGGTATATATATGTACCAAGGAAAATATATAGATTAAGAAAAATAAATGCTTTTATTTGACTTTATCATTCATTTTAATTTTATTTTTATTTTTTCAAATGTATTATTATTTTTTGACTTTTTATTTTTTTAAAGCCTGTCACATCTGTGAATGTGGAATGTGTTTTGTTGGTTGATTGAAAAACAAAAACTTAATAAAACTTTCAATTGAAAAAAAAATAAATAAATGACATCGCCGAAGTCAAGGACCGGTAGGATAGTCAGTTTTACGAGGGTATGTTTGGCAGCTGAAGGAGGCTTTTTTTGCGAAATAGGAAGTCGCTTCTAGATTTAATTTAGGATTGGAAATGCTTAATATGAGTCTGGAATGAGAGTTTACAGTCTAGCCAGACACCTAGGTATTTGTAGTTGTCCACATATTCTAAGTCAGAACTGTCCAGAGAAGTGATGCTAGGAGGGCGGGCAGGTGTGGGCAGCAATCGGTTGAAGAGCATGCATTTAGTTTTACTAGCATTTAAGAGCAGTTGGAGGCCACGGAAGGAGTGTTGTATTGCATTGAAGCTCGTTTGGAGGTTTGTTAACACAGTGCCCAAGGAAGGCCAGAAGTATACAGAATGGTGCCGTCTGTGTAGAGGTGGATCAGAGAATCACCAGCAGCAAGAGTGATATCATTGATATATACAGAGAAAAGAGTAGGCCTGGGAATTTAACCTTGTGGCACCCGCATAGAGAATGCCAGAGGTCCAACAGGCTCTCCGATTTGACACACTGAACTCTATCTGAGAAGTAGTTGGTGAACCAGGCGAGGCAGTCATTTGAGAAACCAAGGCCATTAAGTCTCCAGATAAGAACAACGCAACGGAAAAGCCTGTTAAAACTACATCGGACGATAACGTCGGCAGACCAGTCGTGATGGATCGGCGGGGCTCCGTGTCTGCAATAAAGGGTCCAGGCCAATTGGCAAAAGAGGTATTGTAGCCCACTAATTAGCGGGTATGCCTCTTCGGCTAGCCGGGAGATGGGCCTAGGTCAAGGCTAGTTCAAGGCTAACTGGTGCTTGCTTCGGGACAGAGGCGTTAGCCAGCGGTAACCACCCGATTGTAGCTCGCTAGCTGCGATGATCCAATGTAAATGGCCCAGAGCAGACTGGCAGGTATTGCGAGCTAAAGCTGGCTGGTGACCGAGCTAAAGGTGAAGACCGCTAGACGTGGCTAACAGTGACTACTAGCTAGTAGCTAGTTAGCTGGCTAGCCTCTGATGGAGGTTCCAGTTATAACGTATAAAAATAGCAGATCCGTACCACATGGGTGGGGCTGGTTGCAGGAAAGTATATTTAGATCGTAGGTGGAAAGTGAGATTAAAATATCCAAAATATATACGGAAAGAAAATGATGAGACCGACTATTTACATGAGACAAGACGGGACAAGACAAACACACAACCGACTGCTACGCCATCTTGGATTCAAATCCGCTAATGCTAACAAACCATAACATAGTCGTAATGCTAATTAACTACAAGACCGGCATATAACTATGACTAATGCTTAATATGTTTGTCTGAGACCAATTTGTCTGTGTGACTCGGTGTGTTCATGTTCCATGGGGTCAACATTCATCTTCTATGCTGCTGTTACTATGACAATTCTGACACAGACCACAAAGAGAACCGTCTTGATGGAACTCTCGTCGGAGCCAGCCAGACAAATGAAGTGAACATGGGAAGAGAGAGGGAGAAAGAGCGAGAGAGCAGGAACAGAAAGGAAGGAAACCAAACACACTTGCTCACAGAACAAAAGAGTGATGTGGAAAAGTCCACTGGGACGTCCTACTGGTGGGAGAGAGGAGATGGTGGGGGTCGGGGTCGGGGTCGGGGTGGGGGTCTAGGTTTGTGTGTGTGTCTGTGTGTGTGTGTGTGCAGTCATGCTTGCTGCCCCTCTATGTGTGTCTGTAGAGAGTGAGGGGGAAAAGGATGAGGGAACCTTGTTGACACACTAAAGACAGTGATTATTGTCACCTGGGGCAAGACTGCATGCCAAAACATGCATGTGACAGATGGACAGAGAGCCCTGTGTGTGCGTATGTGTGTGTGTGTACTTGCGTGCGAAAAGAGAGAAATAAGTTAGGGAACAACTGGGCCTCGAGACAAATATTCTAGCCTTCTATCTCATTTCATTCTCCCCTCAATATCCCTCCCCCACTCCCTCCCTACAAAGCAGATCTTTCCTAATGAATGCTTAACGAAGGAAAGTGCCCTCTAATGTCAGGCCTAATTAAGAAATATGACCTGTCAAACAGTCAGGCGCAGGGGTCACGGAGCTTCTTCTCTCACTCTCTCTCGCTCGGCTTTGTAGGAAGAGTCAATATTGACCATAAGTCAGGCAGTGGAGCCTCAGATCTAATGTAATCTACAGCCTACAGCTGTGCCCTGGGACTAGAGAGAAGGGGAGAGAGAAGGGGACAGGAGCCAAGTGGCAGGAAGAGTGGTGGGGGAGGTATGAGAGGAAGAGAGGGATACAGATGGGGTTGTGAGGGTGCGAAAAGATGGGGGTGAGAAAAGGGTGAGGAAAGAGGGATGAGAGGAGAATGAGAGTTGTGAGGGGTGACAGTGAGAGCCACTGAAGCTCTGCAGGAGGTTGGGAACCAATGAACCTTGTTCTCTCTCTCTCTCTCTCTCTCTCTCTCTCTCTCTCTCTCTCTCTCTCTCTCTCTCTCTCTCTCTCTCTCTCTTTCTCTCTCTCTCTCTCTCTCCACTCCTCCTCTTCTCATCTCCCTCTCCATAAATATGAGGAAACCCTCCAGTAGTGTTGGACATACTGTATGTTTGCTTCAATTACTGAACACAACTGGCGCTTATTAGAGATGGGTTTCTATTTAAGCCATGCATCTATTTCCTTAATGCACACAGCTTTTGAAAATACGACCATGCTGTTTACTGTGACCAGTAAGACCAGTATAAACATTATAATCACAAATCTATCGTAGATCAGACTTGCAAAGGCTGCCTATCATTACCCCTGATTTCACACTTCAGCACCATCCTCTGACTTGTTGTGCCCCGTTGCACCTTGTAATACCTGTAGGTGAGCCAACAGTGTAGGGGAAGCTACACTGAAGCTACCCTTTAAGTTGACTTAACTAAAGTTAGTTTGAAAAAGTAGTTCACCATATCCAAACTACTATGTGAAAAATCAGAAATGTCAATGACTACAAAATGCAAGAAGAGATCACTTTGGGGTCAAATTCAGGATTTCTTACAAAAGCGAGTGACCATGTTATATACACTAAACATCCAAAAGTATGTGGACACCTGCTCGTCGAATATCTCATTCCAAAATCATGGGCATTAATATGGAGTTGGTCCCCCCTTTGCTGCTATAAAAGCCTCCACTCTTCTGAGAAGGCTGTAGATGTTGGAGCATTGCTGCAGGGACTTGCTTCCATTCAGCCACAAGAGCGTTAGTGAGGTCGTAGTCGGCATTCCCATTCCCTCCAAAGGTGTTCGATGGGGTTGAGGTCAGGTCTCTGTGCAGGCAGGTCAAGATCTTCCACACCAATCTCGACAAGCCAATTCTGTATGGACCTCGCCTTGTGCAAGGGGGCATTGTCATGCTGAAACAGAAAAGGGCCTTCCCCAAACTGTTGCCACAATGTTGGAAGCACAGAATCGTCTAGAATGTTATTTTATGGTGTAGCATTAAAACTTCCCTTCACTGGAACTTAGAGGCCTAGCCCTAAACACGAAAAACAGCCCCAGACCATTATTCTTCCTCCACTAAACTTTACAGTTGGCACTATGCATTCAGCTAGGTAGCGTTCTCCTGACATCCGCCAAACCCAGATTAGTCCGTCAGACTACCAGATGGTGAAGCGTGATTCAACACTTCAGAAAACGTGTTTCCACTTCTCCAGAGTCCAATGGTGGCGAGCTTTACAGCACTCCAGGTGATGCTTGGCATTGCGCATGGTGATCTTAGGCATGTGTGTGGCTGCTCGGCCATGGAAACCCATTTCATGAAGCACCCGACGAACAGTTCTTGTGCTGACGTTGCTTTGAAACTCAGTAGTGAGTGTTGCAATCTGTGAGCTTGTGTAGCCTTCGTTGTTGCTCCTAGACATTTCCACTTCACAATAACAGCACTGACAGGGGCAGCTCTAGCAGGGCAGAAATTTGAGGAACCGACTTGTTGAAAAGGTTGCATCCTATTACAGTGCCATGTTGAAAGTCACTGAGCTCTTCAGGAAGGCCATTCTACTGCCAGTGTTTGTCTATGGAGATTGCATGGATGCATGCTTGATTTTATACACCTGTCAGCAACAGGTGTGGCTGAAATAGCCGAATCCACTCATTTGAAGGGGTGTCCACATCCATTTGACCATGGAGTGTATTTTCCCTGCTCACATGTCAGCCGTTGACACACATGCACATCCGGTTTGATCAAAACAATACATTTTCCAATAAACCACCAGTAAGCGACTGTACAAAACAAAACAAAAAAAGTAGTGTAATTTTCCCCCTCTTTTTCCTCTCTTTTTCCAATGTGTCGGAGAAAACACCATTCAACTGCCCCCAACTGCCCACCAGTTGAGACTGGTGCAAAACACCAGTCTCAACGTCAACAGTGAAGAGGCGACTCCGGGATGTTGGCCTTCTAGGCAGAGTTGCAAAGAAAAAGCCATATCTCAGACCATATCCTTTGGCCATATCTCTGGCCAATAAAAATAAAAGATTAAGATGGTCAAAAGAACACAGACACTGGACAAAGGAACTCTGCCTAGAAGGCCAGCCTCCCGGAGTTGCCTCTTCACTGTTGACGTTGAGACTGGTGTTTTGCAGGTACTATTTAATGAAGCTGCCAGTTGAGGACTTGTGAGGCGTCTGTTCCTCTAACTAGACACTAATGTACTTGTCCTCTTGCTCAGTTTTTTAGACAGGATAACCTACACATACAAACCAGCTCAAATAGACAGAAGCGAGTTGGCAAACCAATCTGAACTCATCTCTCAGCATGCCCAGCCCACTCATTATCTCAGCCAATCATGGCTAGCGGGAAGGTTGCTCACTTTTTCTGTGGCTAAACAAACTAGGCTCGTAATTAATCCATTTATTCATATTTACAGATGGCATACATGTTTGTTATTAAGGCACATGGAAGTTCACATTTTCCAGAAGGCATTTCTGCCAAAAAAAACACATTTTGATAAAAATACAAAGTTTACTTTGAAATAACTTTCCTGTGAAGTAGTGACGAGCGACATATGCCAAAGTTTCCTAAAACGAGTCACATTTAGCCTAGCCCACACAAGTCGGGGAGATTCTTCTATCGACTCCAGTTTTATAGGTGACATAAACAACAAAGTAAATACACTAAAGAACACTTTTATGAAGTTAAGACATTAGTATTTTGGCCTGTTCAACGTGGATTCTTCAATGGCATAACCAGTTTGATGCATCCTTTATTGGAAACATGTTGTTGTTATGATAATGTTATCTGTCTTAGGGCTGGCTAACGCTACCCCACATTCATGTACGTTACCCTGAACAGAATGTGTAGACTTGTGCAGGATTTATGGCATTTTGAATCTTTTTTTTCTTTCTATTTTACTTCAGGAATGACGTTGAGCTTTCCCATGTTTCAGCCACAACTGTCAGTAAGATTGTCCATGATTGAGTCTTTAAATGAAGAGATGGAGATAAAACTGTCCAGTTTGAGGGTTTGTTGCAGCTCTTTCCAGTCGCTAGCTGCAGCGAACTGAAAAGAGGAGCGACCCAGGGATGTGGATGCTTTGGGGACCTTTAATAGAATGTGACTGGCAGAACTGGTGTTGTATGTGGAGGATGAGGGCTGCTGTAGATATCTCAGATAGGGGGGAGTGAGGCCTAAGAGGGTTTTATAAATAAGCATCAACCAGTGGGTCTTGCGATGGGTATGTAGAGATGACCAGTTTACAGAGGAGTATAGAGTGCAGTGATGTGTCCTATAAGGAGCATTGGTGGCAAATCTGATGGCCGAATGGTAAAGAACATCTAGCTGCTCGAGAGCACCCTTACCTGCCGATTTATAAATGATGTCTCCGTAATCTAACATGTGTAGGATGGTCATCTGAATTAGGGTTAGTTTGGAAGCTGGGGTGGAAGAGGAGCGATTACGATAGGAAACCAAGTCTAGATTTAACTTTAGCCTGCAGCTTTAGCCTGCAGCTTTGATATGTGCTGAGAGAAGGACAGTGCACCGTCTATAACTTCTGGCTATTTAGTGTATGTAACATGTTTTTTTAAATTCCACTTTTAAAGTCAGTAATATTGTTTGTGTATTGGAAAAGGAGTTCTCAGAGTTTAAGTTTTTAGTTTTGGTGCACTTTTGACAGATAGGTGTGAGGGAGACTGGGGAGGGGCAGGCAGCTGGGGATTTATGGCCTTGCTGACAGCAGGTGATTTATGGCCCTGTGTTGGAGGGAAGAGAGCCTGATAAAGATCTCAACTGGTGATTTGTCTGGCTGACGGCCTGTTTGACAGAGAAACACTGTATTTTCAGGGAAAAATGTAATAATGTTAAATTATGAAACTATGAAACATATGAATAAAACCCCACCCATGGGGCCACTAGTGGGTGCTTCTGGTTATTTGACTGCAGGATAAGGTTGTAAGAATATGTCATTTGGCTTATTAAACACAAAAACTATGTTTCAAGTGAGAATTATGCAGGTCTGATGCCGAGAAATTAGTGTGTAGTTCCAGTAGTTAGCTACACTGCTACATGGCAAAAAAGTAATGAACTTCTGAAAACACTACCTAGATTAGAATTCAGTTCAACTACCAACAAGCTACTGCAAAATGTAGTTAAATGACTAGTTAGACTACATGTAGTTAAATGACTAGTTAGACTACATGTAGTTAAATGACTAGTTAGACTACATGTAGTTAACTACTCCCCAAGACTGTGACCCGAACCTGTCAAACCACACTGCTGTCTCATCCATGGCAATGATGTTGCTCACCGCAATCTTCTTTTGCGTAATCTCACTGAAGTTCACTTGTAAACAATTCCTTTAGACCCAGCGTTTATTTGAAACAGGTGTTTATTTGCTGAAGTGTGTGCCGATGACCGGCTATTAAAAAGGACATGAAGCTATCTGAGACTCAGCATTTAATTGATAATTAAACCTTTTACGTTTAGTCTGTGCTCCTGGAAGTGTTAATGTACAGAACTGCTGTTTAACCCCTGCTAAACTAGCACACATTCTCACACTACAAGTCACAGAGTCATTATTCCATCTGTGTATCCCATACAGTACGGTTCTGACTGATATGATGGTGGGGGAACGGAAATGATCAATGATCCTGGGATGAGAACAGGCCAAGGAACTCATCATCTCACTGTGAAGTATGGAGACTGGGCTGTCCACCTCATAGTGGTGATGATGATGATAGTTAAAGTTACAAGGCAGCTAATTATGAATGTAAATATTCTGTGGAAACTACCTCTGTCATACATCCCAAAACCCCTAAAAAACAAGCAAAAATCACCAGAGGCTTGTTCACATGCTAGGGGATTGGGGATGGTTATTCTGTGGGAAAGGCCCTCATTCACACACCTACACACCCCTACAGCACACCCCTACAGACAGACTCAACTAATCCTCAGGACCATCAAAGAGAGTTCAAAGAGGTGGGAGAGGGGAGGATGGATAGAAGGAGAAAGGGAATGTGGGAGAAGGGAGGAGGGACAGAAGGAGAGAGGGAATGTGGGAGAAGGGAGGAGGGACAGAAGGAGAGAGGGAATGTGGGAGAAGGGAGGAGGGACAGAAGGAGAGAGGGAATGTGGGAGAAGGGAGGAGGGATAGAAGGAGAAAGGGAATGTGGGAGAAGGGAGGAGGGACAGAAGGACAGAGGGAATGGAATGTGGGAGAAGGGAGGAGGGACAGAAGGAGAGAGGGAATGTGGGAGAAGGGAGGAGGGATAGAAGGAGAAAGGGAATGTGGGAGAAGGGAGGAGGGACAGAAGGAGAAAGGGAATGTGGGAGAAGGGAGGAGGGATAGAAGGAGAAAGGGAATGTGGGAGGAGGGAGGAGGGATAGAAGGAGAAAGGGAATGTGGGAGAAGGGAGGAGGGACAGAAGGAAAAGGGAATGTGGGAGGAGGGAGGAGGGATAGAAGGAGAAAGGGAATGTGGGAGAAGGGAGGAGGGATAGAAGGAGAAAGGGAATGTGGGAGGAGGGAGGAGGGATAGAAGGAGAAAGGGAATGTGGGAGAAGGGCGGAGGGACAGAAGGAGAAAGGGAATGTGGGAGAAGGGAGGAGGGACAGAAGGAGAGAGGGAATGTGGGAGGAGGGAGGAGGGATAGAAGGAGAAAGGGAATGTGGGAGAAGGGAGGAGGGATAGAAGGAGAAAGGGAATGTGGGAGGAGGGAGGAGGGATAGAAGGAGAAAGGGAATGTGGGAGAAGGGAGGAGGGACAGAAGGAGTAAGGGAATGTGGGAGAAGGGAGGAGGGACAGAAGGAGAGAGGGAATGTGGGAGAAGGGAGGAGGGACAGAAGGAGAAAGGGAATGTGGGAGAAGGGAGGAGGGACAGAAGGAGAGAGGGAATGTGGGAGAAGGGAGGAGGGACAGAAGGAGAGAGGGAATGTGGGAGAAGGGAGGAGGGATAGAAGGAGAGAGGGAATGTGGGAGAAGGGAGGAGGGACAGAAGGAGAGAGGGAATGTGGGGGAAGGGAGGAGGGACAGAAGGAGAAAGGGAATGTGGGAGAAGGGAGGAGGGACAGAAGGAGAGAGGGAATGTGGGGGAAGGGCGGAGGGACAGAAGGAGAGAGGAAATGTGGGAGAAGGGCGGAGGGACAGAAGGAGAGAGGGAATGTGGGAGATGGGAGGAGGGACAGAAGGAGAGAGGGAATGTGGGGTAAGGGTGGAGGGACAGAAGGAGAGAGGGAATGTGGGAGAAGGGAGGAGGGACAGAAGGAGAGAGGGAATGTGGGAGAAGAGAGGAGGGACAGAAGGAGAGAGGGAATGTGGGAGAAGGGAGGAGGGACAGAAGGAGAGAGGGAATGTGGGGGAAGGGCGGAGGGACAGAAGGAGAGAGGGAATGGGGGGGGAAGGGCAGAGGGACAGAAGGAGAGAGGGAATGTGAAAAGTAAAGACAGAACAAGAGAGCAGGAGAGATAGGAGTGGTAAGAATGGAAGACCAGGAGAGAGACAGACAGAGACAATCAAGAGTTCAAAGAGGTGAAGAAGTGGGATTGGGAACAAAAGAGAGAAATGCGGTAGCAGCAGTTAAGACGAGAGTGAGATATGGTAGGAGGAGAGAGAGAAATGCGGTAGCAGCAGTTAAGACGAGAGTGAGATATGGTAGGAGGAGAGAGAGAAATGCGGTAGCAGCAGTTAAGACGAGAGTGAGATATGGTAGGAGGAGAGAGAGAAATGCGGTAGCAGCAGTTAAGACGAGAGTGAGATATGGTAGGAGGAGAGAGAGAAATGCGGTAGCAGCAGTTAAGACGAGAGTGAGATATGGTAGGAGGAGAGAGAGAAAATGGGTAGCAGCAGTTAAGACGAGAGAGAGATATGGTAGGACGAGAGAGAGAAATGCGGTAGCAGCAGTTAAGACGAGAGTGAGATATGGTAGGAGGAGAGAGAGAAATGCGGTAGCAGCAGTTAAGACGAGAGTGAGATATGGTAGGAGGAGAGAGAGAAATGCGGTAGCAGCAGTTAAGACGAGAGTGAGATATGGTAGGAGGAGAGAGAGAAATGCGGTAGCAGCAGTTAAGACGAGAGTGAGATATGGTAGGAGGAGAGAGAAATGCGGTAGCAGCAGTTAAGACGAGAGTGAGATATGGTAGGAGGAGAGAGAGAAATGCGGTAGCAGCAGTTAAGACGAGAGTGAGATATGGTAGGAGGAGAGAGAGAAATGCGGTAGCAGCAGTTAAGACGAGAGTGAGATATGGTAGGAGGAGAGAGAGAAAGTGAAATATAAAGAGAGAGAAAGAGCAGGAGAGACAGTCATGAGAGTTCAAGTGTAAAACTGAATATAACTCTTAGTAATCTGTCACTTTGCCCACCTCCACCCGACAGCTCTCCCTGTGGTGGGCAGGATCAGTTGCTACAGCTTATGCCATACTAGATTCAGAGGGATATTTGGACAGGTTTAGTTTTCAAAATGCACTATATCTTGTCAAGTATGCTGCTCTGCATTCATTTAAACTGTAGTGTTCTGTGACTGAATCCTGTGCCTTATATCTGCACCTCTCTTGCTGTTCTCCTTTGTTGTCTCTCTCTAACCTACCTTAGAATGGCCTCTGTCTGTAATGTGTTTAGTCTGAGAGGTTCCAGCACCCAGAGCAGATCTACCTTATCAGCCTCCTCTTGTCTGGTTGCCCATGGCGACACATCCCACCTGGAGGAGGGCCAACACCCCATTAGCAGATCAAAGCAGGTTAATGTGGATGATGCACTCTTTCTCTACCTCTGTGTTTCTCTCATTCTCTCTGTTTCTCTGCCTCTCTCTGTGTTTCTCTCATTCTCTCTGTTTCTCTGCCTCTCTCTGTGTTTCTCTCATTCTCTCTGTTTCTCTGCCTCTCTCTGTGTTTCTCTCATTCTCTCTGTTTCTCTGCCTCTCTCTGTGTTTCTCTCATTCTCTCTGTTTCTCTGCCTCTCTGTGTTTCTCTCATTCTCTCCCCCCTCTGTGTTTCTCTCATTCTCTCTGTTTCTCTGCCTCTCTCGGTGTTTCTCTCATTCTCTCTGTTTCTCTGCCTCTCTCTGTTTCTCTCATTCTCTCTGTTTCTCTGCCTCTCTCTGTGTTTCTCTCATTCTCTCTGTTTCTCTGCCTCTCTCTGTGTTTCTCTCATTCTCTCTGTTTCTCTGCCTCTCTCTGTGTTTCTCTCATTCTCTCTGTTTCTCTGCCTCTCTCTGTGTTTCTCTCATTCTCTCTGTTTCTCTGCCTCTCTCTGTGTTTCTCTCATTCTCTCTGTTTCTCTGCCTCTCTCTGTGTTTCTCTCATTCTCTCTGTTTCTCTGCCTCTCTCGGTGTTTCTCTCATTCTCTCTGTTTCTCTGCCTCTCTCTGTGTTTCTCTCATTCTCTCTGTTTCTCTGCCTCTCTCTGTGTTTCTCTCATTCTCTCCCCCCTCTGTGTTTCTCTCATTCTCTCTGTTTCTCTGCCTCTCTCTGTGTTTCTCTCATTCTCTCTGTTTCTCTGCCTCTCTCTGTGTTTCTCTCATTCTCTCCCCCATCTGTGTTTCTCTCCTCTCTCTTTATATCTCTCACATACACTCTTTCTGGCCCCAACTTGCTCTCTCTTCCCCTCTCTCTTTGTACATGGATGTGACTGGTATGTTTGCCCTGGAATTACAGACATCAAAGTATGATCACAGAACAGAGAGGAAGAGGTGGGCATACTTTGTGTAGCAAATGTTAAAGGAATAGTAGCATGTGTAAAAGCAACTTAAGTAGTTTCAGTAGAGGCTGAGTTTGCATGGGCTGAGTTTGCATGGGCTGAGTTTGCATGGGCTGAGTTTGCGTGGGCTGAGTTTGCATGGGCTGAGTTTGCGTGGGCTGAGTTTGCGTGGGCTGAGTTTGCATGGGCTGAGTTTGCATGGGCTGAGTTTGCGTGGGCTGAGTTTGCATGGGCTGAGTTTGCATGGGCTGAGTTTGCATGGGCTGAGTTTGCATGGGCTGAGTTTGCATGGGCTGAGTTTGAATGGGCTGAGTTTGCGTGGGCTGAGTTTGAATGGGTTGAGTTTGTATGGGCTGAGTTTGAATGGGCTGAGTTTGAATGGGCTGAGTTTGTATGGGCTGAGTTTGTATGGGCTGAGTTTGAATGGGCTGAGTTTGAATGGGCTGAGTTTGAATGGGCTGAGTTTGAATGGGCTGAGTTTGAATGGGCTGAGTTTGCATGGGCTGAGTGTCACGCTCTGCCCTTAGAGATCCTTTTTATTCTCTATTTTGGTTAGGTCAGGGTGTGACTAGGGTGGGTAGTCTAGTTTTTTTTATTTCTATGTTGGCCTGGTATGGTTCCCAATCAGAGGCAGCTGTCTATCGTTGTCTTTGATTGGGGATCATATTTAAGCAGCCTTTTCCCAATGTTTTTTTTGTGGGATCTTGTCTCTGCGAGCACTACATTAGCGTCACGTTTCATTTGTGCGCTTTATTGTTTTCTGTGTGTTTCACTTCTAATAAAAGATGATGGAACCATACCACGCTGCATTTTGGTCCGATTCATAAAACAACGATCGTGACACTGAGTTTGCGTGGGCTGAGTTTGCGTGGGCTGAGTTTGCGTGGGCTGAGTTTGCGTGGGCTGAGTTTGCGTGGGCTAAGTTTGCATGGGCTGAGTTTGCATGGGCTGAGTTTGCATGGGTTGAGTTTGTGTAGCCTGTTTTGAGACAAAGATTAGCCACATGCGATTGGTTGAGGTAATGAAGTAAGGGCTCCTCCCTTACAGAGATATAAAACTGATTCAGATACTGTATCTCCTCATCCTGACCACTGATGCTAACAAATCCTCTCTGTCAGCAGCTCCCTCTGCAGCCCTCTTTGGGGCCAAAGTCATGTGTTTTCACTCCCCGCAAACAAGCTACAAACCCCCCGTCCCCCGTACACCCACCCACGCCCCCACGTCAACCCCACTCCATTCTCTCACACTAACCTCATATTAAGCAACACTTGGTTTCTTTGGCTACAAAACATTTCACTTCGATGTTGACCCAAGTCTTACATATAAAACTTAAATAATGGGGTAATGACAAAGACATCCAGAATAACATTGGAGGGAATCAGGCATAAGGTAAACAGAGCTGTAATGTTTGGTCCACCGCTGTGATTTTAGGAACTGTAGCTTAACCATGTGCTTGTCTTAGACACTCTCCGCCTCTCTTGTCCTCGCTTGGCTTTGAGAAACATTATTATACAGCAATTAGGTCCAAAATACAAATATTAGTGGTAATATGGTACAAATGTAACGCGTGGTATCAACAGCTGCTTCATAGATAAGGCAATAGTAATATACTGTAGCAGCAATAGAAGGTACAGTATTTGTAAAATACAAAGTGCAGTAGCATTAGTGTGACAGTCAGCAAAACCTGTAGTAGTACCAGTAGTGGTCTTTGGTAGAAATACAGATACTAATTTGCAGAGGTGTGGACTCGAGTCACAAATATGATGACTTGCGACCTGACTTTGACTTTAACACCAATGACTCGTGACTTGACTTGGACTTGAGCCTTATGACTCGACCTGACTTGATGTCCTCCTCAAGCCCAAATATATAAAAAATGATGCTGTTAAAAAAAGTGTGCAGCGCATCAACTCTTCATTTAACGGATTACAGTTTGAATCGGACAGCAGCCAATCAAATTGTGCCAGCTGAGAAAAAGTTGTGTGTGGCAGTTCACAAGGAACGTTGGCGGGTGAATTTAGACGGAGCCTTGGAAAGATGATACCCAAAAGTATTATTTTCGCATATAAAGACAACACTGTATCAACAAAAACTGATTGCAACTTGTAAAACATGCGGTTGGGCGATTGTGTACACGCCTACATTGTCCGATTGTGCCCCATAGCGTTCCTCGATAGTTGATCACTATTGGGGGGGGTTCTGTCTCATGGCTACCCATGTATTTACATGGAAATACAACGTTTATTTGGAAAGTAATAAAGATATAGATATTTTTAAAAGTATTAATGATTTGCGTAAATGTAATATACTAACTATTACTCTTTAAAAAATCTGAAATGGTATTACATTTGGTGAAGAGCACATTATGACTTGTTTAGGACTCGAAACTCAAAGTTTAGGATTTGAGACTTGACTTGATACTTGACAGTCTTGACTTGAGACTTGAGTCGGACTTGCCTGTCTTGACTTGGGACTTGACTTGAGACTTGAGTGCTAAGACTTGAGACTTACTTGTGACTTGTAGAACAATAACTTGGTCCCACCTCTGCTAATTTGTCTAGATCCAGCACAGCTCTAGATCCAGCATAGGTATGGCACAGTGGAGGCTGCTGAGGGAAGAACAACTCATAATAATGGCTGGAACAAAGTGAAAGGAATGCCATAAAACACATGGGAACCATGAAAACCATGTGCTTGATGTATTTGATACCATACCACTGATTCCGCTCCAGCCATTACCAGGAGCCCGTCCTCCCCAATTAAGGTGCCACCAACCTCCTGTGGTATGGCCCCCTTCTCTCTCTCTTGCACTGTGTCAAATGTATGTGGTAATAAATGTGTCATTACCAAATAAATCCTATCCACATGGTGTATCCACTCATGCCCTGTGCATGTGGCCCCTGTCAGACAGGCTGTCCCATACACCACTGTAGCTAGCCTGTCAGACAGTAGGACACCGCAGCTATCTGCTTCTTGCCCTAGCTGTAAACTGCACTGGGGACGTAAGCAAATGTCATAAGCCCTAAATATTAATTTCATACTTGGCAGGGGCATTCGTTTTCCTCCTTTAAAAAAATAATAATGGTCTCTCTGATTTCTCCAGACACCTGAAACCTCTTGACTTCAGCACTCCATGAAGTAGAGGTCAGTATTGGGGTGGGCCAGTGATGATGTCATATATAATAGATGTAGACGCCCACCTCACACGTTAAGAGGTTTGAGTCCCGGAGTTCTCTGTGGTTGTAAATAGTGGGTGACCTCTCGCTCTGTTTCTCTCTCTTTACTCTCCAAACATGGACTTTTCCAGACCGATCTGTGAGTTTAGACAAATCCTTTTCTGTTCTCTGTCATTTTTCTTTCCTCTCAAACTTCAAAGCCAATTGGATAATGTCTCTCTCTGGAATTGTTAAATAAAGCGTTGGTGATGAATAAATAATCGTTGGTGAACACAATCATGGTATAGATTTTCAGTGCACCAATAGTGAGCCGAATGAATGGCCGTATAATGTATAATGAAAGCTGTTAGTTCAACGAGGGAAGGCATTGACGCTTAGGAAGGCTAAATTAGGAAACCTACCCTATTCTATGCTAATTTGTGAACTATGGTCGTCTTCCAGTGTCCTGATTGAACTGGCTTATGAAGTGACACTGAGTTACTGAGCTGATTTCCCTTGCAACATCAGTCTAGATGAGGCAACTCTAAGTCATAGATATGATGCAGTGACTGCTAGGAACTGTGTGTGTGTGTGTGTGTGTGTGTGTGTGTGTGTGTGTGTGTGTGTGTGTGTGTGTGTGTGTGTGTGTGTGTGTGTGTGTGTGTGTGTGTGTGTGTGTGTGTGTGTGTGTGTGTGTGTGTGTGTGTGTGTGTGTGTGTGTGTGTGCGTGTGTGTGCGCAGGGGAGTAGATGGGAGTTCAATTTAATCATGTTTTTGCCTGGCTGATGATCTGAAGGGTCGGACTTGTGAAACGCACGCGGTGTCCAGATTTTTAGGTTCCACAGAAGACCGTTCTTAAGCTCATAGCCTAGTTTCTCTTCCCCTTTTTGTTGCGGTCTAAATCTGAACATCATTCTGAACCTCAACTTCCTAATCTCTCAGTGAATAACTCCTCTTTAAAATAATACTTGGAACAATTCAGGGCTCATTGGCTGCTTGGTTGGCCTCCAGGCCTTTCACCAATAGCTAGAAATGAAAAATAAGATTTCCCAAAAACTTGGACCTTTTAAAACTACTTTGGACTGAGGTGTGTTTGTGGTCTGAACACCTGTGCTGTATGGTTGCCAGGGCAGTAAATGTGTAATATCTGATTTATGTGAAGTAGACTCAGACAAAAAGCTATATAGGCCTTTTATTTGGCCTCTGAGATCTAACCAATTTGGATGATTTAAGTGTATATACATAAAACAACTAACTTCCTGTTTTCACTGTGGTTTTGCCTCCATGTGTCTTGATGCCTTGAAACACTCCCACAAACACAGTTCCAACCTCACGGTTCACAGTTTAACATCTGAATCAGGGTTTCTCAACTCCAGTCCTCTGTGAGCTGCAGTGTCTGCTGGTTTGATTCATGAATTGATGTCACCGATTGGCCAGTGAGTTCACTGACTTTGACTTTAGTTTTTCCATTTTCAGTTTGGACATGTATTCTCTCATTGGTGCCTATAGTAAACACAACCCTGGTTTTCCAGATTGAAATCAGTCTCCAATGAAAATTCCTGGAATAACACCAGCTGACACAGTGGCCCTGTGGGACAACACATACGTTCTCCTGTGTGTTACCCCCTGCTGCCTTCATAGTCCATTAGTGTAAAACGAGACGGCTAAGCAGGACTCACTTACACTAAAACACATCGCAGACTTACACATTCAACAAACTAGCAGGCCTCCAACTGAGGGGGAGTGGGAGAGATAAAGAGAGCGAGAAGGAGAGAGTGAGGAGGAGGAGGAAAATGTGAGATGGAGCAGGACAGTTCAGTAGTCCTGCTTACTTTACTGTGTGGTTAATTACCATGTTGACAGATAGATTACTCAGATCGGGAGAGATAACTATACAAAAAAAAACGGAGCAAATTGGGCTACCTGGCACTAAACAGAGAGTACACACTGGCAGAATACCTGATAACTGTGACTGATCCCAAATGAAGAAAATCCTTGACTATGTACAGACTTAGTGAGCATAGCCCTGCTATTGAGAAAGGATGCCGTGGGCTATGTGCCCACTGCCCACAGAATTAGGTGAAAACTGAGCTACACTTCCTAACCTCCTGACAAATGTATGACCATATTAGAGCCATATTTCTCACAGATCACACAGACCCGCAAAGAATTAGAAAACAAATCAAACATTGATAAACTCCCATATCTGTTAGGTGAAATACCGCAGTGTGCCGTCACAGCAGCAGGATTTGTGGCCCGTTGCCATGAGAAAAGGGCAACCAGTGGAGCACAAACAACATTGTAAATACAACCTGTATGTATCTGTTGATTTATTTCCCCTTTCATTCCTCAATGACTTGCACATCGTTACAACATTGTACATAGCCAATTATATTACTTTTGAAATGTCTATTCTTTTAAAACATTTCTGAGTGTAATGTTAAATCATCTTTCCCTTGTTTATTTCACTTTGGTTTATTGTCTATTCCATTTGCTTTGGCAATGTAAACACATTTCCCATGCCAAAAAAGCCCTTTGAATTGAATTGAATTGAATTGAGAGAGGGAGGAAGATAGAGAGAGACCACTGTGACTGACCCAAACTTAAGGAACACTTTTGACAATGTACAGACTCAGTGAGCATTGCCTTGCTATTGAAAAAGGCTGTTGGCAGATCTGGTTCTCAAGAGAAGACAGGCTATGTGCACACTGCCCACAAAAGGAGGTGGAAACTGAGCTGCACTTCCTAACCTCCTACCCAATGTATGACCATATTAGACACACATATTTCCCTCAGATTACTCAGATCCACAAAGGATTTGAAAACAAACCCAATTTTGATAAACTCCCACATCTACTGGGTGAAATACCACAGTGTGCCATCACAGCAGCTAGATTTGTGACCTGTTGCCACAAGAAAAGGTCAGCGAAGAACAAACACCATTGTAAATACAATACAATTTATGGTGATTTATTTTCCCTTTTGTACATTAACCATTTGTACATCGTTACAGCACGGTATACAGTTGAAGTCAGAAGTTTACATACACTTTAGCCAAATACATTTAAACTCAGTTTTTGACAATTCCTGACATTTAATCCCAGTAAAAATTCCCTGCCTTAGGTCAGTTAGGATCACCACTTTATTTTAAGAATGTGAAATGTTAAAATAATAGTAGAGAGAATTATTTATTTCAGCTATTATTTCTTTCATCACATTCCCAGTGGGTCAGAAGTTTACATACACCCAATTAGTATTTGGTAGCATTGCCTTTAAATTGTTTAACTTGGGTAAAACGTTTTGGGTAGCCTTCCACAAGCTTCCCACAATAAGTTGGGTGAATTTTGGTCCATTCCTTCTGACAGAGCTGGTGTAACTGAGTCAGGTTTGTAGGCCTCCTTGCTCACACACACTTTTTCAGTTCTGCCCACAAATGTTCTATGCGATTGAGGTCAGGGCCTTGTGATGACCACTCCAATACCTTGACTTTGTTGTCCTTAAGCCATTTTGGTCATTGTCAATTTGGAAGACCCATTTGTGACCAAGCTTTAACTTCCTGATGTCTTGAGATGTTGCTTCAATATATCCACATAATGTCCCTTCTTCATGATGCCATTTATTTTGTGAAGTGCACCAGTCCCTCCTGCAGTAAATCAACCCCACAACATGATGCTGCTACCCCCATGCGTCACGTTTGGGATGGTGTTCTTCGGCTTGCAAGCCTAACCCTTTTTCCTCCAAACATAACAATGGTCATTATGGCCAAATAGATCTATTTTTGTTTCTCAGACCAGAGGACATTTCTCCAAAAAGTACAATCTTTGTCCCCATGTGCAGTTGCAAAATGTAGTCTAGCTTTTTTATGGCGGTTTTGGAGCAGTGGCTTCTTCCATGCTGAGCGGCCTTTCAGGTTATGTCGATATAGGACTCGTTTTACTGTGGATATAGATACTTTTGTAACTGTTTCCTCCAGCATCTTCACAAGGTACTTTGCTGTTGTTCTGTATGTAAACTTCTGACCCACTGGAATTTTGATACAGTGAAATAATCTGTCTGTAAACAATTGTTGGAAAAATTACTTGTGTTATGCACAAAGTAGATGTCCTAACCGACTTGCCAAAACTATAGTGTGTTAGCAAGAAATTTGTGGAGTAGTTGAAAAACAAGTTTGAATGACTCCAACCTAAGTGCCAATAAAGCCCCTTGAATTGAATTGAATTGAATTTAATTGAATTGAGAGCGAGAGACAGAGAGGAAGAGACAGCGAGAGAGGAAGAGACAGAGAGAGAGGAAGAGACAGAGAGAGAGGAAGAGACAGAGAGAGAGGAAGAGACAGAGAGAGAGGAAGAGAGAGAGAGAGAGAGTAAGAGACAGAGAGAGGAAGAGACAGAGAGAGAGGAAGAGACAGAGAGAGAGTAAGAGACAGAGAGAGAGGAAGAGACAGAGAGAGAGAGAGGAAGAGAGAGAAGGAGAGGAAGAGACAGAGAGAGGAAGAGACAGAGAGAGAGGAAGAGACAGAGAGAGAGGAAGAGACAGAGAGAGAGGAAGAGACAGAGAGAGGAAGAGACAGAGAGAGAGGAAGAGACAGAGAGAGAGGAAGAGACAGAGAGAGAGGAAGAGACAGAGAGAGAGGAAGAGACAGAGAGAGAGAGGAAGAGACAGAGAGAGAGGAAGAGACAGAGAGAGGAAGAGACAGAGAGAGAGGAAGAGACAGAGAGAGAGGAAGAGACAGAGAGAGAGGAAGAGACAGAGAGAGGAAGAGACAGAGAGAGAGGAAGAGACAGAGAGAGAGTAAGAGACAGAGAGAGGAAGAGACAGAGAGAGAGGAAGAGACAGAGAGAGAGGAAGAGACAGAGAGAGAGGAAGAGACAGAGAGAGAGAGGAAGAGACAGAGAGAGAGGAAGAGACAGAGAGAGAGGAAGAGACAGAGAGAGAGAGTAAGAGACAGAGAGAGGAAGAGACAGAGAGAGAGAGGAAGAGACAGAGAGAGGAAGAGATAGAGAGAGAGGAAGAGACAGAGAGAGAGGAAGAGACAGAGAGAGAGAAAGAGGCAGAGAGGAAGAGACAGAGAGGAAGAGACAGAGAGAGAGGAAGAGACAGAGAGAGAGGAAGAGGCAGAGAGAGAGGAAGAGACAGAGAGAGGAAGAGGCAGAGAGGAAGAGACAGAGAGGAAGAGCGAGATCAGACAACTCAAGGTAAGGGTAATTCCACTCAAATATAGATTTTGCCTGAACTATCCCTTTAAAGCAGGGTGATCAAACATTTTTCTTTTAATAGTCCTTATTTTACCAGGTGTTACATTTACATTACATTTAAGTCATTTAGCAGACGCTCTTATCCAGAGCGACTTACAAATTGGTGCATACACCTTATGACATCCAGTGGAACAGCCACTTTACAGTAGTGCATCTAAATCTTTTTAGGGGGAGAAGGATTACTTACCCTATCCTAGGTATTCCTTGAAGAGGTGTTGACTGAGAACACATTCTCATTTACAACAACAACCTGGGGAAAGTTACAAAACGTAGTAAAAATACATGCTTAACATTCAAAATATATAAGCAAGCAAAAAACAAACACAAATGATAGGAAGAGAGTGAGCGAGAGAGATAGGGGGAGAGAGAGAGGGGGACTACAGCAGCTCACAGCTGTACTCAGCCGTTGTGTGTGTGTTAGTGTTTTAGTGTTAGTGTGTGTGTGTGTCAGTGTGTGTGCACACCTGGAGTTGCAGTATAATTTTTGTATCCGATTCCTTTTCCTGCACGGGTCACTGCATAGGCCATACACATCACTGCTGGAGAAAACACTAACACATCAAATCACTCATAGAATAGAAACACACACAAACACTAGAATCATTCTACTCACACAGACACTGGCCATGTGATCGCATCAATCACACTAATAGCTTTCTTTGGGTCCACTGTGACTGATACAAAATACAAACAAACTCTATACCCAGAAATGGGCCAACACATTCTTGACTCAGTAGCTGACTCATATCCGAACCTACAAAATGATTACCCCCCCCCCCCGCCACATGCACACAAGTATACTCACGCATGCACGCACACACATGCACCCACACACACACACACACACACACACACACACACAATGTGGCCTTTAAACATGGATGTGTGTTTACAGCGGCTTTAATACAGATGGATTTTATTTAGATTTCCCCTCGATTTAGTCTATGAGAGACACAAACAAATCAAAGAGCCCTCTGCCAATGACAGGAGGTCCAAAGTGGTGCATGTGTGTGTGAGGAGTTCTTGGAGATTGGTAATGACGCCTTATATCCTACCACATCTGTGTGTGTGTGTGTGTGTGTGTGTGTGTGTGTGTGTGTGTGTGTGTGTGTGTGTGTGTGTGTGTGTGTGTGTGTGTGTGTGTGTGTGTGTGTGTGTGTGTGTGTGTGTGTGTGTGTGTGTGTGTGTGTGTGTGTGTGTGTGTGTGTGCGTGTGTGTGTGTGTTTTGACCTAACCTGAGTTCACGCTACCACCTCTTACCCCATCTATCCTCTTTCTATCCTCATCCTCAAGATTACAAAGCTACGATATTAAAAAGAGAGAGGAACAAAGAGAAGAAGATGAAGAAGAAGAAAAGTAAGTGAACGGGGGAAAGAGGTAGAAAACAGGTAGTCTAAGTAGCTTAAGGGCTTTTTGTCTTCATCTATGTGGAATCAAAGCCGGCTCCTGCTATAGGAGGTGTCTCTTCTGGAAGAAACGTTCGTAACTTTCTCCACCACACCACATCACACACACTGCTTCCCACTGGGGAAGTTATGAGCTGCACTAGGGTTGGGCAATATATCAAATGTATTTGATTCATTTGAATTCATGTTTTTGCACGATATTCCAAATGCCTGTATCGCAGATTCAAGTTTTTTGTGTTTAGCTTTTATGAGCGTTTATGAGCGTTTCTTCTCATGTTGTCTTTTTGGTCCCGGCTCGTTCGCTCCTTCTCTGCTGTGCACTTTCCCATTTACACCAGAGGTCTGTATATAATGACGAAATGCTCATGTCACCTCCCTAACAATGGGAGTCGTTGTCTCAAAGGCGGAAAGGCAGGTGACAAGTTGAGGTTCACAATAAGCGCATAGAAACGCGTTGGGCTTATTTTGGACAGATTTTGGAGAGAGTGAAACCTCTCGCTTCGCCTCTTTCTCCCAAGCCCATCCCCCTACCACTCACAACAACTAAGATGAGAGATCACTTCCTCCTCTCTGACAAACGGTTTCAACTCAGTATTTACATTTGAGGTTTGGTCCTAGAGAATCGGTCATATGGACACCGAAAACACACGGAGACATTATTTTACTGTAACAGAGAAGTTAACCTTTTGAACCATACCGAGTGGCAGGTATGCTAGTGGTTAGAGCATTGGGCTAGTAACCAAGAGGTTGCTAGGTCGAATCCCTGAGCTGACAAGGTAAAAATCTGTCCCTGAACAAGGCAGTTAACCCACTGATCCTAGACCAGTTAACCCACTGTTCCTAGACCAGTTAACACACTGATCCTAGGAGAGTTAACCCACTGTTCCCAGACCAGTTAACGCACTGATCCTAGACCAGTTAACCCACTATTCCTAGGCCGTCATTGTAAATCAGAATTTCTTCTTAACTAACTTGCCTAGTTAAATAAAGGTTAAATAAATAAATAAATACCCAGTTTACAGTGCCTTGCGAAAGTATTCGGCCCCCTTGAACTTTGCGACCTTTTGCCACATTTCAGGCTTCAAACATAAAGATATAAAACTGTCTTTTTTTGTGAAGAATCAACAACAAGTGGGACACAATCATGAAGTGGAACGACATTTATTGGATATTTCAAACTTTTTTAACAAATCAAAAACTGAAAAATTGGGCGTGCAAAATTATTCAGCCCCTTTACTTTCAGTACAGCAAACTCTCTCCAGAAGTTCAGTGAGGATCTCTGAATGATCCAATGTTGACCTAAATGACTAATGATGATAAATACAATCCACCTGTGTGTAATCAAGTCTCCGTATAAATGCACCTGCACTGTGATAGTCTCAGACGTCCGTTAAAAGCGCAGAGAGCATCATGAAGAACAAGGAACAAACCAGGCTGGTCCGAGATACTATTGTGAAGAAGTTTAAAGCCGGATTTGGATAAAAAAAGATTTCCCAAGCTTTAAACATCCCAAGGAGCACTGTGCAAGCGATAATATTGAAATGGAAGGAGTATCAGACCACTGCAAATCTACCAAGACCTGGCCGTCCCCCACTGTATATTGGGAATCCAGCCCTAGGCTGCACAGGCCCCAACACACACAAACAAACACACACTAACGTCACATACACATAGCTCGAATACATTCACATACATGCACATATTTAAAAATGCTTTCACTGGCAGATGTATGCATGAATGCAATCATATAGCATACTTGCCAATACATACTAGGACAGTGAGTAATGCTGACACTCACATACATAATAATAATAATAATAATAATACATACCACCTTCCGGAGACACCTGAAACCCCACCTCTTTAAGGAATACCTAGGATATGATAAAGTAATCCTTCTCACCCCCCTTAAAAGATTTAGATGCACTATTGTAAAGTGGCTGTTCCACTGGATGTCATAAGGTGAATGCACCAATTTGTAAGTCGCTCTGGATAAGAGCGTCTGCTAAATGACTTAAATGTAAATGTAAATGTAATAATCACTCATACATGCACACAAACAAACACACACAAAAGTGCACAGAAATAGGATACTTTCAACCCCCCTCACTGTCTGTCTGTCTGTCTGTCTGTCTGTCTGTCTGTCTGTCTGTCTGTCTGTCTGTCTGTCTGTCTGTCTGTCTGTCTGTCTGAATAACACACACAACACTGTCTCATGGCCATATTAGGCCAGCTATTTTGATATTAAACTAAAATAGAGTCAGGCAGCTGTCTGTCCCATCCTGAGACCACCTGGCCAGCACACTGCATAGGTGACTCTGCCATCAATACAGCCTGGCTGACACGGGACACACACTGGAATGGAGGGCATGTGTGTGTGTGTGACAAGGGACAGAAATAGCTGGTTGGTGCCAGTGTTGGTCAGGACAGGTCTCATTAATAGTACTGTTCAGCCATTGTGACATTTCTGTGTCCCACATCCTTCAGGCAGGAGCACACTTGCCAAACCTTGACTATTAACCTCGCTTGTATACAGCCACAATCATACTCACCCACACACCAAAACAACTAAACACAAACACGGTTAAACAAGTTAAGGTAACATTTTATTTGGATAGACCATCTGTAGATGCGACTATCAGTAACATTTCAACTAACTCTTCTAACTCTAAACTTAACCTTTAACCTAATCCTAACTCTAACCCTTATTCTAAACCTAACCCTAACTTTAGCAAGCAGTTGCCTATCAACAGATCATTTGTATGGCCATCTGTAGAGCATCTACAGATGGGCTTTCCGGACTATCCAAATAAAGTTTGACCCAAGTTAAACATTTGATGGCGCACTTCATGGGATTCTAAGAAAAGTGAGAAGGATATAAACCACTCCAGTCTCCAAACCCAAAGACATGTCAGTCAGCAAAGAACATTTGCGTCTGTTAAAATCTCTGTGTTCAGGTAAAAAAGTGTGAGCGTTATATCTGAGTGTTGATTCTAGGGAGGTTAACACCAGTTGGATTGAAACTGATGCCACCTGTGGTGAATAGATTAAGTGTTAATCAGGTGGTTGGGGTTGTTACTCGACACGTTACTCGTGTTGAGATCATTTCCGTTAAATCTTTCAGCTTGAAAAAGACATGGAAGGAGTCTCATCTTACTCCCTAGTGTGTTTTGTTAGAAGTTGCTTTTTAGAATAGTTTGTTTCAATATCTAAGTTTTTGCATGGACATTGATTGAATAATTGGCCGTATACTACACAAAGATAGATTAACATACATTTTTATAAATTAAACCAATCTGTAAGTGGGTGGACTAAATTGAGATAGTTGTTCCAGTTTAGATGGTTTAGGTAGTCTCATTTATCAATCTTCCTACCTTGGCAGTCATTCTATCTGCAGATTGCAGGTGATTTTCAAAGTTCCAGTTGTTGGATATCCTAACTCTGGCTGGATTCCAATAGGAATTCTATAACATGTGGAAAGCCAGCATAATATGGCTGGCCGATGTGGCCTGCAAACCAGGAGTTTCAGACCACTATGTTAGGGTAAAACTAGGCTGTCGAAGTATGGTGTTGTAATAATATTTTTATGAAAAAATATTCACTTAGGCAGTTGGATATAGGACTGAAAGCAATAATGATGTCCGTAACTAGCAAACACAGTCATAGGTGGTACAGGTACCTCTAAAATTAACTCGAAAGGCACCCTGGGAAATCAATATGCAAATAAGGTTTTATACCCTATAGTGTTAAAACACCCAAAAGCGAGCTACTGTAACACCAAAGATGTTAATTCCCTAACACTGAGAAAGTGTAACAGCATCAGCTCTAATGTGTTAATGAGTTGGAATTAGGGACATTGGGGTGTTAGTTAATCACTGGGGTGTTAGCTTAACACTATTTTGGTGGGCCACATATACACACTAAGAAAGTGTTACATTTAACACTGCAGTTGTCAAAATTCTGACTTGTGAGGAAGGTAAATGAGGCAGGCCCAATCACCAGTGAGCACTTTGGCCACAGCCAATGTCTTAAACCAGGGATTTACAGTATGTCATTTTCCCATCTGGTTAGTCTGAAATGAGATTGTCAACTCTTGTTTTGTTTTGTCCCCATTGTGAAAATGTTTTTTAGAAATCAGGTCCACACCAGAGAATGGGTTCATGTGTCTGCTTCAAATGGACTATGATTTGATTCAATAGGAGTGTCCACTTTTTAATAATCTGTTCCAATTCCCAAAAGTAGTGTTTCAGCGTTTCCCCCCCATACACAAGACATTTGTTTACCTTTTTATCGTAAACCCAATGAGTCAACCATTGCCCATAAATAACTTGTAATTAATGCATAATGAAAGCAATGTCAATGAAACTGAAACCCAAAATAATGCATAACTAATATTTCTGTAATGAGGTAAGTGTCTATTGTATGGACAGTAATACATTGTAATTTCCCTGTATAATTGATGGAGATTGAAAAAAGGTTGAAAAACTGACACTGCAGCTTCAGGCAATTGAGAAATAGCTGCACTTCCTCAATTAAAAAAGCTACATCTAAATCATGATATTGTCTATCTCAAACTATGTGGGAGATCGGTCTACATTTTGGATAACAGTTAATGCACTGAAGTGTGGAAATTCATCTCCCTCCCTGCCTAAGCAAGTTGTGCATTTAATCAACATTTTACCTCTGCAGATATTTTATTTGAAAGAAATGGTTGTTTAGAGGCTGGTCAGTCAATCGACTGCTCTTCCCTCTCAAAGCCTTTAGCTGGCATGATGGAAGGTCCATCTATCAAGGCACAAGCTGAGACCCAAATGCAGACACAGGAAGCCTTACAATGTAAGACAGGTTGTGGACAGGCAAAAAGGTCAAAACCAAATCAGAGTCCAGGAGGTACAGACAGGCACAAAGTCCAGAAACAGGCAAGGGTCAATACTGGGAGGACTAGAAAAAGGAGAACGCAAAAAGCAGGAGAACGGGAAAACCGCTGGTTGACTTGGAAACATACAAGATGAACTGGCACAGAGAGACAGGAAACACAGGGATAAATACACTGGGGAAAATAAGCGACACCTGGAGGGGGTGGAGACAATCACAAGGACAGGTGAAACAGATCAGGGCGTGACACCATCAAGTTCAACTTCTTGTTTTAATTTCAACAACTCTCTACTTGAGATGTGCTAGTGACTCTACTTATGATTGATGTTTTAAAAAATCCACTGGGGCTGATTTGCTTGAGCCTTGCTGCAGCTTTCTGCTCCCCTAATTGTGGAATCATTGACACATTTTTAACCTGACAATTATCTCGGGTGCTACTCTTAGGGCCATATGCTCCCTCTCCACAAAGGTGGTGTCCCATCTGACATGAATAATTATTGCTCGATCTCTAAACTGTCTTGCCTAGCGAAAATGTTTGAATCTTTAATCAGCACTCAGATCTTTTCTAGGTTCAAAATGTATTCTCAGTGTCCATCAGTCTGGTTTCTTCCAGGTCACAGCACTATCTCTGCTACTTCTTTGGTGTTAAATGGTAAACACTAAATTGCATGAACAAAAGGCAACATTGTGCTGCCCTTTTATAGGCTTTCGACACTGTTGACCATTCATTGTTAATTCGTAGACTATCTGAAATTGGCCTGGGTCAGGCAGCCTGCATTTGGTTTGAAAACTACCTGACAGACAGGACACAATGTGTTTCTTTTGATGGAGTTAAGTCAGATTTTCTTGATATTACTAAGGGTGTCCCACAGGGGTCGATTTTGGGCCCTGTACTTTTTACTGTCTATGTAAACAACAGTGGTTTGTCTGTAGGAAACTGTAACCTCCACTTGTATGCAGATGATACTGTTGTGTATTCTGTTGCCCCTTCTGTTGACAAGGCTCTCTCTGAGCTACAATCTGCCTTTTTGCTTTGCAGAAAGCCCTTGTTGGACTGATGGGTACTTGAAGTGGCAGCCGCAGTTGAAACAATAACAAAGCATTCTCCCCACCACTGTTTCGGTATAAAGCAGGGGGATGGGGATGGAGGAATGTAACCACTCTCAAATTCAAAGAGTGCTATGAATGCAAGGACTGACCATCCATGACATCACAATTATAGTTTGAACCATGTTTTTTTTGTTGCTATACAGTGTTAACACTTTGTTTACACACTTTGGAGTAAAATAAGCTTATAGTTTGGGTTCTGATGGGGTATGACAGTTGAACTAAACTCATGAGGCATTTATAAGTAATATTCTTCAAGAATCAATGGGAACATATATTGAACAAAAATATAAATTCAACATATAAGGTGTTGGTCCCATGTTTCATGAGCTAAAATAAAAGAGCCCTGAAATTTTACATATGCACAAAAAACGTATTTCTCCAAAATGTGTTTACATCCCTGTTAGTGAGCATTTCTTCTTTGCCAAGATAATCCATCTACCTGACAGGTGTGGCATATCGAGAAGCTGATTAAACAGCATGATAATTACACAGGTACACCTTGTGATGGGGACAATAAAAGGCCACTCTAAATTGTGCAGTTTTGTCACACAACACAATGTCACAGATGTCTCAAGTTTTGCGGGAGCGTAAAATTGGCATGCTGTCTGCAGGAATGTCCACAAGAGCTGTTGTCAGAGAACTGAATGTTAATTTCTCTACTTTAAGCCGCTTCCAATGTCATTTTAGAGAATTTGGCAGTCCGTCCAACCGGCCTCACAACCGCAGACCATGTGTAACCACGCCAGCCCTCCACATCTGGCTTCTTCACCTGCAGGATTGTCTGAGACCAGCCAACCAGACAGGTGATGGGTTTGGCACAACCAAATAATTTCTGCACAAACTGTCAGAAACCGTCTCAAAGAAGCACATCTGCGTGCTTGTCGTCCTCACCAGGATCTTGACTTGACTGCAGTTCTGCGTCGTAACCGACTTCAGTGGGCAAATGCTCACCTTTGATGGCCACTGGCACGCTGGAGAAGGCTGCTCGTCATGGATGAATCCTGGTTTCAATTGTACTGGGCAGATGACAGACAGCCTGTATTTCATCATGTGGGCGAGTGGTTTGCTGATGTCAACTTTGTGAACAGAGTGTCCCATGGTGGCAGTGGGGTTGTGGTATGTGCAGGCATAAGCTACGGACAATGAACACAATTAGATGGTATCGATGGCAACTTGAATGCACAGAGATACCGTGACGAGATCCGGAGACCCATTGTCATGCCATACATCCACCACCATCACCTCATGTTTCAGCATGATAATGCACGGCCCATTGTCTACAAAGATCTGTACACAATTCCTCGTAGCTGAAAATGTCCCAGTTCTTCCATGGCCTGCATACTCACCAGACCTGTCACCCATTGAGCATGATACGGTACGACAGAGTGTTCCAGTTCCCGCCAATATCCAGCAACTTCACACAGCCATTGAAGAGTGGGACAACATTCCACAGGCCACAATCAACAGCCTGATCAACTCTCTATGTGAAGGAGATGTGTCACACTGCATGAGGCAAATGGTGGTCACACAGATACTGACTCGTTTTCTGATCCAGATTATAGTGAATTTATTTATTTCCTATTTCCTATTAACTTATGTCCTTATATGAACTGTAAAATATTTGAAATTGTTGCATGTTAATATAATAAATATAATAATATATGCCATTTAGCAGATGCTTTTATCCAAAGCGACTTACAGTCATGTGTGCATACATTCTACGTATGGGTGGTCCCGGGAATCGAACCCACTACCCTGGCGTTACAAGCGCCATGCTCTACCAACTGAGCTACAGAAGGACCATGTTGATGTTGATTTATATTTTTGTTCAGTGTGTGGATGTAGCAGCTGCTGATTGCCCATTTTAATGCAGGCTAAACTACGTACTGTATATGTTATTTTACAAATATCTTAAAAATGTATCTGATGATTTATGCATTTGTACATTGGATGGTGCCCACATTGATCGTGTTCCCGCTTATAAATATCTGGATTGACGAGAAGATATCTTTCAGGAAGCATATTGAAGGGAGAGTTAAGAAACAAACTTTTTTTAGGAATAGGCCATGCCTTTCATTAAATAGTAGAAACCAAATCATACAGTCGACATTCATACCGGTTATAGATTATGGTGACGTCCTTTATATAAGGGGTGGGCAACTTTGATGGGGGTGGGGCTACAAAAAAACGGAACTCATCGTGAGTGGCCGCAGTGCAATTCTACTCATGTTGCCATGGGACAGAGATAAAATGTGCAGTTTTATAGCTAATTTCCTGCAATTCTACACATTTTGCCATATGGTGGAGGCAAATGATTGCCGTTTTTAACATGATAACTGATGATCAATGGGCTCCACCCCTGTCGGTAATTTGACCATTTGACCATGAGACTCCCAGTTGCCCACCCCTGGTTTATATGAATGCAGCTGCCACTGTATTGAAGCAATTGGACGCAGTTTATCATAAAGCACTTCGCTTTATTACGGGCGACAGGTTCAGTACACATCATTGGTTTTAGTTTATTTATAATCAAATGATTACGTAGTACCTGTCTTGACTGCTTCAAACCGGAAGAAGCTAATTAAGCTGGCTAATGTTAGCTCGGCTAATTGAGGCTGCAGTGCATGGCTTTCTCATTCTGCAGTTACAAATAGCAACAACTCCGTTCAGAATATTAAGTAGCAGCCTACCTGTTGGCTTATGGTAGTTGTAGCCTATTGTTCTCCTTTAACTTTTAACTCTGTCATTTTAATTCCATCCTCCATTGATTACACTCTCATCTTCCATTGACTACACTCTCGTCGCAACAGCATTATAAATCTCTCTCTCCCTCTCCCTCTCCCTCTCCCTCTCCCTCTCCCTCTCCCTCTCCCGCTCCCGCTCCCGCATTGGATCTTGGGTATTCGGGTACAGGTGGAGCCGTGAAGACCTCTACTCTGATCTGCACTTTAGCCAATGAACCATGTGTGAAAACAACCTAAAACATGCCAGTCTGTTCACACACACACACACTCCCTTTGCGCTGTTTTGTGATCACCAATCGTCTGTAGCCATCTTAGGTCAAGACACATCTCTGTGAGTTGACATGTGGATGTCTGTTTTGGCCTGAAAGGAGGCCCCATCACTTCTACAGGAGTGCAGGTCTCTGAGGATGTGTTGTATACTCTTACAGTCAAGAGGTTGACAGTTTCCTGTTATCCAGACTTACGCTAAGTAACCACAAGACCAAGAGCCAGGTTCTCCACCAAATGGCCTCATTGTGTAGGCCTAATAATACAGCCCCTCATGAAGAGAACGCTGTGAGTGTTACTTTAGTACAACTGATCAAATTTCACATGTAAATGGTTAGCCCCAAAACGTTGGTCCGGGTGAAGTTAAAGGTGCTTCTTGCTTCCTAGCAGACATGGCACTTAGTTTTAACCCTCCCTTCATGTGACATTAGGTTCCGATTACACCCTGACTGACAAAGCAGAACATTCCCCCCGATGTTAATTTACGGCTGGTAGTCAATCTCTCACTCTAGAAACCCACTGTGCTGCATCTGTGTGTGTATCTGCAAGTGTCTTCTTACAGCTTATCACTTTCGCCTCCATTTCCCAGCTGTAATTCAAGCCACTCTAATAATGGCTTTTAAAGGCCTCTGATCAAGTAATAAGCAGATGTAATCTCAGTCTTAAAATCATCTCAGGTGGGATTTCTGTTTCTACCACCTAAGACTCACCTGAAGGTCTTGTTCCACCACTTATATGTGCATCACCTGATATTCCTGGCTCCTCCCTTCTACCATGAACCTCACCTAAGAATTGTGTCCCTGCTCGCATTTGTAGATGTTGTCCCCATCATCGTCTCACATCATCCTCACTATGACTCTACCGCTCACCAGTTAAGTACCTCATCAGACCTACCCTAAAAGGCTCTGCCCCTTAACACATTCCCTCCCCTAACCTATCCCTTACCTGAGAGTCCTGTCTCTCCAACGCAATCCTCACCCTCAAACCTACAACACCTGAGGACCCAAACCCTGAATCTCATCTGGAAGTGCACTGTCCTCCAAACTCCTCACCTTAACCCACTAGGAAGGGCAGGTGCTTGTAAATCCCTGTGGGTTCTGTCTCAGCCCCCTCCTCCTCCTCCTCCTCCTCCATACCTCTTAGTCTCACCTGTAACCCACTAGGAAGGGCAGGTGCTTGTAAATCCCTGTGGGTTCTGTCTCAGCCCCACCCCCTCCTCCTCCTCCTCCTCCTCCTCCTCCATACCTCTTAGTCTCACCTGTAACCCACTAGGAAGGGCAGGTGCTTGTAAATCCTGTGGGTTCTGTCTCAGCCCCCCTCCTCCTCCTCCTCCTCCTCCTCCATACCTCTTAGTCTCACCTGTAACCCACTAGGAAGGGCAGGTGCTTGTAAATCCCTGTGGGTTCTGTCTCAGCCCCCCCCCTCCTCCTCCTCCTCCTCCTCCTCCATACCTCTTAGTCTCACCTGTAACCCACTAGGAAGGGCAGGTGCTTGTAAATCCCTGTGGGTTCTGTCTCAGCCCCACCCCCTCCTCCTCCTCCTCCTCCTCCTCCTCCATACCTCTTAGTCTCACCTGTAACCCACTAGGAAGGGCAGGTGCTTGTAAATCCCTGTGGGTTCTGTCCCCCCCCCACCCCCTCCTCCTCCTCCTCCATACCTCTTAGTCTCACCTGTAACCCACTAGGAAGGGCAGGTGCTTGTAAATCCCTGTGGGTTCTGTCTCAGCCACCCTCCCCCTCCCTCCTCCTCCTCCTCCTCCTCCTCCTCCATACCTCTTAGTCTCACCTGCAACCCACTAGGAAGGGCAGGTGCCTGCAAATCCCTGTGGGTTCTGTCTCAGCCACCCCCCTCTCTCCTCCTCCATACCTCTTAGTCTCACCTGCAACCCACTAGGAAGGGCAGGTGCCTGCAAATCCCTGTGGGTTCTGTCTCAGCCACCCCCTCCTCCTCCATACCTCTTAGTCTCACCTGTACCCTACTTGGAAGACAGCTACCTCTACATTTCTCATTTCTCCAAGGAGGATTAACGGCAGAAATGATGTAACAAATTGACCTGCCGCCAGCCATGAATGCTCCTGGGAAGCCAGAATTCAACCCTTGTTTTGGTTTTAGTCATGATATTCAGCCTGTAGGTTCCCTGTGGAATAAATGCTGACACTGTGAAGAAAATGAATGTATTGCAGGTCAATGGATTCAGCACATTTCACCTTGGATGTAGAGTGACTATTCTTCGCCAACACTTTATGAAGCACAGTTCGTTTTTCTACACCTCAAAATGTCTGGGAAGTTGAACAGCCTCCCCTTCTTAACCCTCTCCAGATGTGTAGGTCAGTAGAAGAGTGAAGAGAATAGCGGGGGTGAACACACCATTAGAGAGGAGAGGAGAGATGTGAAGTCATAGTAAAAAAAGAGGGAGACAGAAAGAGCAGTGGGAGGAGGAGAGAACAAAGGATGAGTAAGGAGGGGAAGGAGGTTGTCACTCCCTGCAGGGGTGAGGTACAGTAGGAGGGCCGGAGATTAGAGAGACGGGGGTCTCCACTGTCTGGAGGGTGGTGGAACCACAGGGACTGAGAGCTGTAGGAGCATCTAAGAGGAAATAATAATGTAGTAGTAATAGTAGTGTAGACAGAGACCCTTAAAGTGCTGGAAAACCGCCTAGACAAGCGATACAATGGGTTAAACAACCTGTGACCCCCCGAATGAATAAAACCAATGTTTCTAATCATGTCCCAGACTTAATACACATGCCGTACGGAATTTGCTACAAACCACAAATACTGGAAGTAAATTAACAAAAATGTAAAGAATATGTTCTGGATATTGAGTCAGAGTTGTCTCGGGCTGAGCTGCAATTCCTCACAACTCTGTTTTCCCACAACACAAACACACACGCCTGCCCAATGGAATACCATACAGATACAATACAGATCTATATATTCGGATCAGATACAGATATCATTTAAAAACAAACACAACAACAACAATGCCTGAATGTCAGCCTGTTCTCAGTCTATTTAGAAACCATCATTTTTCATTTATCAGCTCTGTTCCGGCGTGGTTTGTTGTTGATACTAGGATCTCTGACTGTGTGGGTGGCTTATGCATCTGTTGGGTTCTGGGTTTCCTGAGATGTGTTGACTAACAGATGGAACAGTCCGCAATCGAACAGTCAGCGCTCTCAAACTCAATACCTCCACCAGCTTAGGGTCATTCATCCACACGTTTAGCTGCCCTGAGAACTCTGAGAAGGAATGAATGGCATGGACAAGACAATGAGATGAGAGGGAAGAGCCTTTGAAGAAACCTGTTCATATATGTCACGGTCAATAGTTTTCTGCCAAAACAAACTGGAAACCTGAGCAACACTGACAAACTTGACAAAAGTCCCAAAAATCCTGGAAAACTCTGGTTACAAGGCCAGGGAGAGAAATGAAACAGTTTTTCTCTTGAATTGAGACAGCGAAGAAAGTCATGTGGCTTCCTTTTCTCCTTGCTTCCTGGCTTTAGCAACCACAGATGAGAGTGTTGGCATCCCCTGACGTGTTACTCAGGATTACAAACAGAAACATCATGGGAAAGTGGGGACACAATTAGGAAAATGTAAGAAAACTAGGAGTCAATAGACTCACAAGAGAAAAAATATGTCTCCCTTAAGTGCGTAATACTTTTTTGTGGTCTGCTTGTCTGGGCGTCGAGATTGAAATATCTGTATCACTGCAGGCAAGAGCTAGTTGTTGGCCTAATGTAGTTTTCATGTCCCTGAATGACTCAGTATTAATGAAGATATATGAGTTTGCTAATGCTTCTTGGCACTGCCATTGGGAAATCACTTATGACATTATCTTCGCTTTGTCACTACCGTTATACTGCCGCACACAGTAGAGGCTTTCCAGCATCAGCCTGAGAGCTACTAGCATCAACAGATTGCATGTTAAACAAGGTTTTTGGCATATACACTCCGTCTGGAAGGTGTGCCAGTCTGCAGTTGAATGTTTCATGTTTTTTTTGGTTTGGTTTGAGGCATACTTAGCTCTGAAAGGAGGTACTGAAAAGAGTTTAGAAATGTTCCCTCCCTTGTGCCGAGTGCTTTGCAGAGACATGAAGACCATGAAATAAAGTTGTACTCCATCCAGTATTTGTGCAAAGACGTCAGTTGGTTTAACGAAGGATAAAAAAAAAGTGGTGGCTTGGGCAAAGCTTGTTAGTGAGAAATGTCAAAACAATCCGTGACATTGCAAGTTAGGACACCTTTTTGGGGTTGGGGGCAGCATTTTCTCTTTTGGATAAATAGCGTGCCCAATTTCAACTTCCTGCTACTCATGCCGATAATATAAGATATGCATATTATTAGTCAATTTGGATAGAAAACACTCTGAAGTTTCTAAAACTGTTTGAATCATGTCTGTCAGTATAACATAACTTATGTAGCAGGCAAAACCCAGAGGACTAACCATTCAGAATTATTTATTTTTGAGGTCACTGTCTGTTCAATGAGTTCCCATAGGGAAACAATATTTATTAGGCACCGCTTCCACTGGATGTCACCAGTATTTGGAAAATGGCTGAGGTTATTCCTTTGTGAAATGAAGAAGTACGGCCATCTTGAAAAAGTGTAACACTTTTGAGAGTTGCGCAAGACTAGAAAAGTAGCGTTAGTTTCCTCTCGTCCTCTATTGAAAACAGATAGACCCGTCTTCAATTTGATCGATTATTAACGTTTAAAAATAACTAAATTTGTATTACAAAAGTATTTTGAAATGTTTTGGCAAAGTTTACAGGTAACTTTTGAGATATTTTGTAGTGCCTTTACGCAAATTGGAAGCTGTTTTTTTCTGGATCAAACGCGCCAAATAAATGGACATTTTGGATATATATGGACGGAATTAATCGAACAAAAGGATCATTTGTGATGTTTATGGGATATATTGGAGTGCCAACAAAGGTAAGGCATGATTTCTATTTTATTTCTGCGTTCTGTGTAGCGCCTGCAGGGTTGAAATATGCTACTCTCTTTGTTTACTGTTGTGCTATCATCAGATAGTAGCATCTTATGCTTTTGACGAAAAGCCTTTTTCAAATCTGACATGTTGGCTGGATTCACAATGAGTGTAGCTTTAATTTAGTATCTTACATGTGTGATTTAACCTCTTGCTCCTACCTGGCACGCAGGCGTCCCATCTAGAGCTCTGGAAATGCAAATGCGCTACGCTAAATGCTAATAGTATTAGTTAAAACTCAAACGTTCATTAAAATACACATGCAGGGTATTGAATTAAAGCTACACTCGTTGTGAATCCAGGCAACAAGTCAGATTTTTAAAATGCTTTTCGGCGAAAGCATGAGAAGCTATTATCTGATAGCATGTAACACCCCAAAAGACCCGCAGGGGACGTAAACAAAATACTTAGCATATTCGGCGCTACACAAACCGCACAATAAAATATAAAACATTCATTACCTTTGACCATCTTCTTTGTTGGCACTCCTAGATGTCCCATAATCACTATTGGGTCTTTTTTTCGATTAAATCGGTCCATATATAGCCTAGATATCGATCTATGAAGACTGTGTGATAAACGGAAAAAAATAGCGTTTCATAACGTAACGTCAGTTTTTAAAATTCAAAACGTCGACGATAAACTTTCACAAAACACTTCGAAATACTTTTGTAATGCAACTTTAGGTATTAGTACACGTTAATAAGCGATAAAATTCATCAGGAGGCGATGTCAATTCTATAGGTGTCTGTTTCTAAAAAATGTCTTGGAGAGAGCTCGACCAAAACATCCGGTCGGAGACCGGAGGGAATCGATTCCCTTGATTCGGTTAGACCAAAAATCAATTGCGAATCAAATGACAAGACTCTAGACAACGTGTGGAAGCTGTAGGCACTGCAACCTCGGCCTCATTTAATTTGGTTCACTTTGAACAATTCCTTGAAGTCGCGGATGGATATTTATTTCCATTTTCAGTGATCAGATATTCCTGCACTTTTCGATGAAACGCACGTTCTGTTATAGTCACAGCCGTGATTTAACCAGTTTTATAAACGTCTGAGTGTTTTCTATCCACACATACTAATCATATGCATATACTATATTCCTGGCCTGAGTAGCAGGGCGCTGAAATGTTGCGCGATTTTTAACAGAATGTTCAAAAAAGTAGAGGGTCGACTTAACAGGTTAATGAAAGTTAGATTTTTATATAATTTTATTTGAATTTACCGCTCTGCATTTTCCCTGGTTTTTGGCCAAGTGAGACGCGACTGTCCCCCTATCCTAGAGAGGTTATTAAGACATATTGTACCACAACCTCAAGGCTAAAATGACTGCATACATATACAACCTGTTTTGGGGGGGAGAAAAAATGTAACACAATACACGGTCATTGCATGAGACAAGCATGAAGTTGGTGGATAATAAATATGGTTTCTGCTGCTCAACAGACATGCAATGGTATCCTTTACATTTTAGTAAGCATGTACAACATAATATAAACTGATGGTCAACAAAACTCTCAACTAAACAGCTGGAGGGGGGCTGAGACCATTAATCTGAAACTATTATCTTTAGCCATTTCAAAAAGTAATATTATTCTTCATGGCTTTTTTTTTACAGGTGACCACCCGAGCATTTTGAAGGAGAGGTAATTGAATTTCCAGCAGGCCCGCGTAAAATGCAGCTCACTCTGCTTGGTGCAGATCCTCCCGGATCCCTAGGCAGGATGTAAAGATCACAGGCCTGTGTGGACGCTCTGCTGGGACCACAGGATGGGGTAGCCCTGAAAACAAAGAGGCCCTGTTCTGTATACCCACCCAGGGGTCCATACAACCTCCCAAAACCTCTATGTATGTATGTAAACTTCCCATATGTGCATGTCTTAATAAGTCAATAGGGACTCAATATAGGATATTGCTATTTTCTTTGTCATTCAGCACATGGATGGGAATCAGCCATATCTTGCAAGTGAGGTAAGATAATTATGCCCCTGTGTAAGACAAAAGATAACTCTGGCCTCAATCCTTTCAGTAGTTGGATGCATTTATCCTCCGAGATGATATTAATGTGTATTCCTTAGAAAAAAACTTTAACAGGTCAACTGGCCAATATCCTTTTACTATATAAAAACATGAAGCTAAAGTTATTAATTACAGCACTGGGTATAACTAACAATAACTCCATTGTGAAAGATACACCCTTAGGCTCCATGGTTTGAGTGGCAATTGGTTTGATTGCATTCTGGCCAAAGTCCCGGGTAAATGTTCAGGGATTGCCTATATATGTTTGGGTTAGGGGCTGATTCTGGCTTGTCCTATAGAATTAACGCCTGGACAGACACTTCCCAAAAGTGAGACCTATGAACAGCAAGGGGATTGTAGGAGACTGGAGGTTTACTGCAGGGCCAGCTGCAGCTCTATGGAGGAGTGGGAATCACAACCTACTATGGGGACTCACTGACGCAACAGAGAGTCTGATTCAGGACCCAAAGGCAGATGTTTATAACTGGATGCTAAGGCCGATCAATTCCTCTTCGTACACAATGGATGTGTAAAAATGACTTTACAAAACATACCAAGCGGAACACCTACTGTAGCTAACAATTCTAGGGAGAGTAAACGTTTTTGTAATGTTACTTGTAATGTTTCCCTAATGTTTGACTGTACCGTTTCCTGTTAGTTAGGGGAACATTTCTATGTTAACAAAAACCTTCTGAGAACCTTTTTAACATGTTCCCTTCATGTCAAGCAGAACTTATCGAGAACAATGTTCTCAGAATATACAACATTATACAACGCATTTTATAGGATGTTGCAAGAACATTCATGTGTCCAGTTTACAAAGGGTTAGGAGAATATCCCATCAAGGTTCCAACAAACAAACATCTTTTGGACAGGGCCTAACTATACTGGCCCAATACGCACATACCCTAGAGACATCCCTTTTTGGGACAGGGTGTTCATCATTGGTGCTGGTGGCCTGGGATCAGGTCCCGCTGGGGTGAATCATCCTACCCATCACCCATTCTTAGCAAAATATGTTAATGTTATTATATGGCAGCATTTACAACACACATATCTGATCTAATTAAAATGTGTTTATCATTAAAAGATGGGAATCGGTCGAATTCTAGATAGCTGGAGCATCTCAAAGAGTCTTTTTGAAATCCACACCACGTGTACAATGTAGAAACAAACATTTGTCTCTGATAAGGAATCATCACATCAGCTCTCATCATTGCATTTATATCTGTAACATTCCTAATATGTTGCTGCAAACATGGCCCAGGTGGTAAACATGGCCCAGGTGATAAACATGGCCCAGGTGGTAAACATGGCCCAGGTGGTAAATATGGCCCAGGGGGTAAACAAGGCCCAGGTGATAAACATGGCCCAGGTGGCAAACATGGCCCAGGTGGTAAACATGGCCCAGGTGGTAAACATGGCCCAGGTGGCAAACATGGCCCAGGTGGTAAACATGGCCCAGGTGGCAAACATGGCCCAGGTGGTAAACATGGCCCAGGTGGCAAACATGGCCCAGGTGGCAAACATGGCCCAGGTGGTAAACATGGCCCAGGTGGCAAACATGGCCCAGGTGGTAAACATGGCCCAGGTGGTAATGTTGCTTCTGATCGAAACATGGTTACCATATTCTGAGAATATCACAAATGTGTATATTTGAAGAGTTTCATTCCAAAACACTATATATCAATTTTCAAAAATGTTGGTCAATTAGATTTTATTGTTTAAAGAACTTATGAAAGAGATTGATGTGCTTTTTCACTATCTAATCATGGCATGGCGTTCTTGTATTTGCTTGAAATCTATTACTTGATGGTTTCATTTCAGAGAGACAAATAATCATGTTTTCTTGTAAAAAAAAAAAAAAAGCTGTATATCTGCCTCAATCTCAGAGAAACAAGTAGTACTGCTCGGTCAAATGTAACAAATCACAATATTTAAAAAAAAAAATAAAGAACTGCACAATGTGTGAACATTTCATTCCAGATAAACAATGACTATGTACAGTGCATTCAGAAAGTATGCAGAGCCCTTGAATTTTCCACATTTTGTTACGTCACAGCATTATTCTAAAATTGATTACATTTTCCCCCCTCATCAATCTACAAACAATATCCCATAATGACAAAGCAAAAACAGGTTTTTAGATCTTTTTGCAGATTTATTTAAAAAAATGAAATATCACATTTACATATATATTCATTGGCTGCGATCACAGCCTTGAGTCTTCTTGGTTATGAAAGAATGGTTTCTCCCATTCTTCTTCTCAGATCCTCTCAAGCTCTGTCAGGTTGGATGGGGAGCTTCGCTGCACAGCTATTTTCAGGTCTCTCCAGAGATTCAGAGACTTGTCCCGAAGTCACTCCTGCGCTGTCTTGGCTGTGTGCTTAGGGTCGTTGTCCAGTTGTAAGGTGAACCTTCGCCCCAGTCTGAGGGCCTGAGCGCTCTGGAGCAGGTTTTCATCAAGGATCTCTCTGTACTTTGCTTTGTTCATCTTTCCCTCGATCCTGACTAGTCTCCCAGTCCCTGCCGATGAAAAACATCCCCACAGCATGATGCTGCCACCGCCATGCTTTACAGTAGGGATGGGCGGTGCCTGGTTCACCTCCAGATGTGATGCTTGGCATTCAGGCCAAAGAGTTCAATCTTGGTTTCATCAGACCAGAGAATCTTGTTTCTCATAGTCTGAGAGTCCTCAGGTGCCTTTTGGCAAACTCCAAGCGGGCTGTCGTGCCTTTTACTGAGGAGTGGCGTCCATCTGGTCACTCTACCATAAAGGCCTTCTGTAAGATTCTCCCATCTCCACAGAGGAACTCTGGAACTCTGTCAGAGTGACCAGCTCAGTTTGGAAGAAGTGGTTCCACACTGCTTCCATTTACAGTAGGAAGGATGGAGTCCACTGTGTCCTTGGGGACCTTCAATGCTGCAGAAAGGTTTTGGTACCCTTCCCCAGATCTGTGCCTTGACACAATCCTATCTCAGAGCTCTACAGCAAATCCTTTGACCTTATGGCTTGGTTTTTGCTCTGACATGTACTGTCAACTGTGGGACCTTATATAGACAGGTGTGTGCCTTTCAAATCATGTCCAATCAATTCAATTTAACA
The DNA here is from genome assembly GCF_023373465.1 of Oncorhynchus keta. Lineage (NCBI taxonomy): Eukaryota > Metazoa > Chordata > Actinopteri > Salmoniformes > Salmonidae > Oncorhynchus > Oncorhynchus keta. Next base: position 59,290,612 of record NC_068439.1, on the reverse strand, counting down.
CAGGTGTACTCCAATCAAGTTGTAGAAACATTTCAAAGATGGTCAATGGAAACATCATTTACCTGAGCTCAATTTCGAGTCTCATAGCAAAGGGTCTGAATACTTATATAAATAGGGTATTTTAGTTTCTTATTTGTAATAAATTTGCATACATTTCTAAAAACCTGTTTTCACTTTGTCATTATAGGGTATTGTGTGTAGATTGATGAGGAAATAAATACACGTAATCCATTTTGGAATAAGTAATAAGGGGTCCGAATTCTTTCTAAATGCAAATTGTTTGTCCTTGGTTGCAACACTCACTACCGATTTCCAAACTGACTCTGGAAGCAACGTCAGCACAAGAACTGTACATCAGAAACTTCATTAAATGGGTTTCCATGGCCCGAGCAGGCATACACAAGCCTAAGATAACCATGCACAATCTGGGTTTGGCGGATGCCAGGAGAACGCTACCTGCACCAATGCATATTGCCAACTGTAAAGTTTGGTGGAAGAGGAATAATGATCTGTGGCTGTTTTTCATGTTTCGAGCTAGGCCCCTTAGTTTCAGTGAAGTGAAATCTTAATCTTGATGCTGCAGCATACAATGACATTCTAGATGATTTTGTGCTTCCAAATTCATGGCAACAGTTTGGGGAAAGGCCCTTTCCTGTTTCAGCATGACAATGCCCCTATGCACAAAGTTCCAACTTCTAGTGGAAAGCCTTCCCAGAAGAGTAGAGGCTATTATAGCAGCAAAGGGGGACCAACTCATATTAATGCCCATCATTGTGAAATGAGATGTTTGACGAGCAGGTGTCCACACACTTTTGGTCATGTATTGTATTTAAAACCTTGTCAAATGCTAATGGGATTCATGCTGTAGTCTAACCCATTTCCAATAGGCTATTGTAAAGCTGAAATATGTAGTGTTGTTAGCCCGCTTAATGAACCTTTTCCTTGGACAATGCTGGAAATGCTCCCATTATTTTGAGTTAATCAAGGAGAAAGAGAACAACATTTTAGTCAAATGCAAACTCTGCAAAGGCAGCATTGATCTCTTCGTCCAGAAACATCACCTCAAACCTGAAAACGCATCTGGAGGTCGTGCACAAAGCGAGTAGCCAAAGTTCCAGAGATGAGTGAAAGTGGAGAAATCTATGCACATTGTTATAATAAACCAAGATGCATAAATAACATGTCCAAGTGTTCTAACGAAATGTGTGATAAATATTTTGATAAAAGTTTGGACACATCTTCTCATTGCGGGGTTTTTTTTTATTAAAAAAATATATATATTCTACATTGTAGAATAATAGTAAAGGCAAACTATGAAATAACACATATGGAATCATGTACAAACCAAAAACAAGTGTTAAACTATTTTTATATTTGACATTCTTCAAATTGCCACCCTTTCCCTTGATGACAGCGTTGCACACTCTAGTCACCTGGAATGCATTTCAATTAACAGGTGTGCTTTGTTAAAAGTTCATTTGTGGAATAGCCCTATTTGGTAAAAGACCAAGTCCATATTATGTCACGAACAGGTCAAATAAGCAAAGAGAAATGACAGTCCATCATTAATTTAAGACATGAAGGTCAGTCAGTGTGGAATGTTTCAAGAACTTTAAACGTTTCTTCAAGTGCAGTCGCAAAAACTATCAAGCGCTATGATGAAACTGGCTCTCATCAGGACCGCCACAGGAAAGGAAGACCCAGAGTTACCTCTGCTGCAGAGGACAAGTTCATTAGAGTTAACTGTACCTCAGATTGCAGCTAAATAAATGCTTCGCAGAGTTCACAGAGTTGCTTATTGGGCCAGTATAGTTAGGGCATGTCCAGAAGAAAACCTCCTTCCTAGGCACTTGTGTAGGTCTGAAACAACTTTATAGGGGGTAAGCAGTAGGGTGAGTGCACTTAAGTAAATCTGAACTCTGTTGGAAGTACACTTAATAACATATTTTATTGATCATAGTTGGTCAGGAGTATCATTAAAACAGGTTAACATGCCCCACCAGACATTAGACAACTATACAGAAAGCCCTTCAAATCCTGAAATAAGTAAATCAAATCATTGATGAGAATAGTCAGATTAACTGATAACTGACGTGGAGGCGTAGCAGGAAGATCCGAATATTGTGAACCATGAGGTTGCGAGTTCAAATCTCAGGCGAGGACATGCTGAATAGTTATTATTGTCTACGTGCCTAATGTAAAAATGTCAATTGAAAGCACTGTATGTGTGAGTGTCCTTAACCTTGCCAACAAACAAAGTGTTGTGAATGGATCAGTAGTTCACCAATCAGGGCCTTGATTGCCTTGGAAAGTTCCCATGAAATGTATCTAGAACATGAATATTTTAAGTTCTGAGAACATGGTAACCACTCTGGGTAAGTTTTATTGGACATTGTGGGAATGGTCTTTTGAAAACATTCCTTGCACATCACAGGAACATTTCTATGAAAACTTGACTCCAGATGACAATAAAGTACAGCTGGAAGGCATGACAGAAATCAACTGATACCGTAGGGAAGTGATCTCCATTTTTTCAAATAAGAAGGATCACACAAATTGGCGAGGTCAAGGTTGGTATTTGTTTTCTCACCCTAGTCATATTAATAAGAGAGGATCAGGTACAGAAGTGTGAGGGAATATAGGTGATTGGTAGTTTAGACAAAAAACGAAACAATTCCTGACCTGCAATTGCTTCAGAGCCTTCTGTTATTGGATGGAGTAGCAGTAGAGGCTTAAATGGTACGGTCCTATTCTATTACCAGCGGCATGCAAACTCTATTACCTCCCTTCACTGAACACCACTACCTTAGGGTATGCAGATATTACTTCAGGGGAAAAGCTCTTAGCAAGCTGACAGGTAATACTGTCTGCGCCTATTGAGACTGGAAGGACTCTGGTATCTGGATATTAACTGTGATGTACAAGGCCCAAGTGTAGGAGTTTAACATGATTTTCTGGACGATGACAGAGCTATGTCTCTGTCAGTGGGTGCGCCAATGGTGCTAAAGATCTGTCTGCTTTACATTATGGCACCTCCCAAGGCTTCCTTCCCCATGCTGCTTATTTGACACACAGACTCATAATCAGAGCCATATTTCAGCTGCAGGGAGGTCGGGTGGGGTCTGGTCAGATGTAGGAGGACCAGTGAATGATTTGGCTGTCACATTGTGGCGAGAGATAATTCTGTACTGTATCAAAGGTGTCCTCTGGACTCTGCACGGCTTGAAAAGTATTCCACGTCTTTAGCAGGCTCACCTTCATAAAGCACCCCATTTTGAAAGCAACTGTCTCTCAAAGGCATGGTAAGAAGGTATATCTTAGCTCGTTGTCGTTTAGGGGTCGCCTTAACCTAACTCTGACATATCTTGGGATCTTGTCTCCTTTAGCCTTCTTCCAACTTGTCAGTGTATAGTCTCTTGTTGCATGATGCAGAGGGTTTCACATTTGCCGTGAAGAAATGCATGTACAGCACATAGGTTCTCACGGAGATCTTCTTCAGACCAAAACATCTGGAGATTTCCTGAAGATCAGTTGTAGATTAGATACAGCAGAAGGCTTTTTGTGGCTCGCTGGACTGTAGTGGCTCTGAGGGTTTCTGACGGCTCCAAACAGTTGTCTCCTTTGTATGTGTGATGCCTTTCCCACTGTGTGTTCCTTGGGCGATGATCTGATAGGATCCAGCTGCAGCCTTGGATCCTCTTTTTTTCAGTCAACTGCTCCCCAAACCTTGAACATGCAGAACTCTAGATCGATTCAAACTGGCCATTCAGACCATCCAGGCTACGTGTTTAGCAATATCTGGGGAACAGTACATTTAAAAAGAAACCATCACCACGTATAGTCTGCTTTTGATGTTTCCACAGGTTACATTTTATTGCAGGTTTGTAATTCCAGAGTGAATAGCTACATTTTCATTTTTGCAACAGTTCTTTACCCCAAGGTCAGGCGCATGTTCTTCATAGACAAATCTTTAAGAGTGCATTCACGACAGCCTGTGTTTAGTTGACATTTCCCATCCTGATGCTTTTATGGGAGATCACACTGTTAAGTAGGGGTTCTGTGTTAAGAGTAGACACATTTGAGGACTGATGCTAAGTGGGTGGATGATTATGGGTGCAGACCAAGCAATCCCCCCTTTCTACAAACACACAGGCTCCCCAACAGCTGTGAGGTCACAGACAATAAAGCATTGAGGGCACCCTGATCTCATATATGGGAGCAGTAGAAAACTCTTCAATGTGTTTTGGGGTTGTATTTCCCCTACAGTACATGAAACATACAGTTGAAGTTGGAAGTTTACATACACCTTAGCCAAATACATTTAAACTCAGTTTTTCACAATTCCTGGCATTTAATCCTAGTAACAATTCCCTGTCTTAGATCAGTTAGGATCACCACTTTATTTTAAGAATGTGAAATGTCAGAATAATAGTAGAGAGAATTATTTATTTCAGATATTATTTCTTTCATCACATTCCCAGTGGGTCAGAAGTTTACATACACTCAATTAGTATTTGGTAGCGTTGCCTTTAAATTGTTTAATTTGGGTCAAACATTTCAGGTAGCCTTCCACAAGCTTCCCACAATAGGTTGGGTGAATTTTGGCCCATTCCTCCTGACAGAGCTGGTGTAACTGAGTCAGGTTTGTAGGCCTCCTTGCTCCCACACACTTTTTCAGTTCTGCCCACAGATTTTCTATAGGATTGAGGTCAGGGCTTTGTGATGGCCACTCCAATACCTTGACTTTGTTGTCCTTTGGAAGTATGCTTGGGGTCATTGTCCATTTGAAAGATCCATTTGCGAACAAGCTTTAACATCCTGACTGATGTCTTGCGATGTTGCTTTAATATATCCACATAATTTTCCTGCCTCATTATGTCATCTATTTTGTGAAATGCACCAGTCATCTCTAGGAGACAGAACGCATCTCCTTCCTGAGCAGTATGTTTATACTTGCGTACTATTGTTTGTACAGATGAACGTGGTACCTTCAGGCATTTGGAAATTGTTCCCAAGGATGAATCAGACTTGTGGAGGTCAACAATTTTCTTCTGAGGACTTGGCGGATTTCTTTTGATTTTCCCATGATGTCAAGCAAAGAGGCACTGAGTTTGAAGGTAGGCCTTGAAATACATCCACAGGTACACCTCCAATTGGCTCAAATTATGTAAATTGGCATATCATAAGTTTGTAAAGCCATGACACCATTTTCTATAATTTTCCAAGCTGTTTCTCTTCTTCGTTTATGAGATACAGACAAATTGTTTTGCATCATATCTTGCTTTTTTGTTGTTCATTTTAGTTTTAATATAATCTTTATTCATTTTGTATATATAGGTAAAGTGGGGCAAAAAAGTATTTAGTCAGCCACCAATTGTGCAAGTTCTCCCACTTAAAAAGATGAGAGGCCTGTAATTTTCATGATAGGTACACTATGGTACACAAAAAAAATGCAGAAAATCACATTGTATTTGCAAATGATGGTGGAAAATAAGTATTTGGTCAATAACAAAAGTTTCTCAGTATTTTTGTTATATACCCTTTGTTGGCAATGACATAGGTCAAACGTTTTCTGTAAGTCTTCACAAGGTTTTCACACACTGTTGCTGGTATTTTGGCCCATTCCTCCATGCAGATATCCTCTAGAGCAGTGATGTTTTGGGGCTGTTGCTGGGCAACACAGACTTTCAACTCCCTCCAAAGATTTTCTATGGGGTTGAGATCTGGAGACTGGCTAGGCCACTCCAGGACCTTGAAATGCTTCTTACGAAGCCACTTCTTCGTTGCCCGGGAGGTGTGTTTGGGATCATTGTCATGCTGAAAGACCCAGCAACGTTTCATCTTCAATGCCCTTGCTGATGGAAGGAGGTTTTCATTCAAAATCTCACGATACATGGCCCCATTCATTCTTTCCTTTACACGGACCAGTCGTCCTGGTCCTGTTGCAGAAAAACAGCCCCAAAGCATGATGTTTCCACCCCCATGCTTCACAATAGGTATGGTGTTCTTTGGATGCAACTCAGCATTCTTTGTCCTCCAAACACGACGAGTTGAGTTTTTACCAAAAAGTTCTATTTTGGTTTCATCTGACCATATGACATTCTCCCAATCTTCTTCTGAATCATCCAAATGCTCTCTAGCAAACTTCAGACAGGCCTGGACATGTACTGGCTTAAGCAGGGGGACACGTCTGGCACTGCAGGATTTGAGTCCCTGGCGGCGTAGTGTCTTACTGATGGTAGGCTTTGTTACTTTGGTCCCAGCTCTCTGCAGGTCATTGACTAGGTCCCCCCGTGTGGTTCTGGGATTTTTGCTCACCGTTCTTGTGATCATTTTGACCCCACGGGGTGAGATCTTGCGTGGAGCCCCAGATCGAGGGAGATTATCAGTGGTCTTGTATGTCTTCCATTTCCTAATAATTGCTCCCACAGTTGATTTCTTCAAACCAAGCTGCTTACCTATTGAAGATTCAGTCTTCCCAGCCTGGTGCAGATCTACAATTTTGTTTCTGGTGTCCTTTGACAGCTCTTTGGTCTTGGCCATAGTGGAGTTGGAGTGTGACTGTTTGAGGTTGTGGACAGGTGTCTTTTATACTGATAACAAGTTCAAACAGGTGCCATTAATACAGATAACGAGTGGAGGACAGAGGAGCCTCTTAAAGAAGAAGTTACAGGTCTGTGAGATTTATACACATTGTATAATAGAAGGCACACATTTCAAAAATAAATGTTGTCGTCATTAGACATAATCACTTCAATGTTTAGAATTTAGAATATAATATTGCAGACAAATACTGATAATAAAGAAGTCCTGTAAATATTTCCCTTGTTTATGTTTTGCTTGTATAAAGTTGTTTGGGTGGGTGGGGTTATATCCTTCCTGTTTGGCCCTGTCCGGGGTGTCCTCGGATGGGGCCACAGTGTTCCTGACCCCTCCTGTCTCAGCCTCCAGTATTTATGCTGCAGTAGTTTATGTGTCGGGGGCTAGGGTCAGTTTGTTTATCTGGAGTACTTCTCCTGTCCTATTCGGTGTCCTGTGTGAATCTAAGTGTGAAATTCTCTCCTTCTCTCTTTCTTTCTCTCTCTCGGAGGACCTGAGCCCTAGGACCATGCCCCAGGACTACCTGACATGATGACTCCTTGCTGTCCCCAGTCCACCTGGCCATGCTGCTGCTCCAGTTTCAACTGGCCTGGGCCCTAGGACCATGTCCCAGGACTACCTGACATGAGGACTCCTTGCTGTCCCCAGTCCACCTGGCCATGCTCCTGCTCCAGTTTCAACTGTTCTGCCTTACTATTATTCAACCATGCTGGTCATTTATGAACATTTGAACATCTTGTCCACGTTCTGTTATAATCTCCACCCGGCACAGCCAGAAGAGGACTGGCCACCCCACATATGCTCTCTCTAATTCTCTCTTTCTTTCTCTCTCTCGGAGGACCTGAGCCCTAGGACCGTGCCCCAGGACTACCTGACATGATGGCTCCTTGCTGTCCCCAGTCCACCTGACTGTGCTGCTGCTCCAGTTTCAACTGTTCTGCCTTATTATTATTTGACCATGCTGGTCATTTATGAACATTTGAACATCTTGGTCATGTTCTGTTATAATCTCTACCCGGCACAGCCAGAAGAGGACTGGCCACCCCACATAGCCCGGTTCCTCTCTAGGTTTCTTCCTAGGTTTTGGCCTTTCTAGGGAGTTTTCCTAGCCACCGTGCTTTTACACCTGCATTGTTTGCTGTTTGGGGTTTTAGGCTGGGTTTCTGTACAGCACTTTGAGATATCAGCTGATGTACGAAGGGCTATATAAATAAATTTGATTTGATTTGATTTGATTTGATTTGATTTATTATTTTTCTATTTATTGATACTCATTTAAATGATATTTTCTTTGTCTTTTTGTGGTCCCCTCTTCCTGAGAGAAAGAGACAGGATGTTTCTTACCACCTTTTGACAGACGGGTACCTTCGATTGAGCTGGAAGTGTCTAGGGGCAGAGGAGGGTAGCCACCAGGGAGGTGGGAGGCAGCCGGAGTACTGGTAAGGTTTGTTGGGTCGTGATCATTAGCCTCCATTTGAATGGACCATTCTGCTGCCGGACCTGTGTCATCAGGGAGGGGAGAGTCTTGGGATGGCTCTTCACTGGAGGAATCAAAACTGTCATTACTCTCCTCGTCAATCTTGTTCTCTGCTGTGCTGTCAGTACTGACGACAAGACTGGCGTATGACTGGCTGTTGCTCTCGGGTTTGTGTTGTCTCTCCTCTTCACCTTTCTCTACTGCCTTGTCCCCTCTCTTCCTCACTTCTCTGCTGCTCATCTGTTTGGGGACATGCTGTGGGATCTGGGGCTCTTCAGGCTTATCTACTATTGGTTGTTGCGTTTCAGGTTCTGCTTGCCTTCCACGGTTTTTGCTCTTTTGCTGTAGGCTTGGGGACAGTTGAAGTAGGTGTGCCCATCACCATTGCAGAGTGTGCACTTGCTTCCACTCGCACACTCTCTGGACTTGTGGCCAAACTCACTGCATCTCCAGCACTTGACAGTCTTACAATCCTTCACCTGGAGGTCCGTGGCATTACAGACATAGCAGTGGGTGGTCTGTCCTGAGTAGAAGATTCTGACACTGTGTGGACCCAACATGATGTTGTTGGGAATCTCTACAGCTTCACCATTGGTTCCTCTCTTGGTCTGGACCTTGTACCTCCTTGGGAAATGGTTGTCTACTGATTTCATGGCAAGCTGAAGGAGAGTGCAGTAGTGTTACAGATATAGCTTTATGTCATGGTCAGAGACTCTTTCTGTCCAGAACTTGACCGTTATAGTCTTCTCATCCCCATTGAATGGGGACTCCACTTCCCAGTCACTCCATTTCTGCTCATGTTCATTTGCGTTGCGGTGCTCAAAACTAGCATAGGGAGTTGGCTGAGAAAAAACACAATTCAAATTCTCACCGGTTTGGGAAGACTATGTAAGAATAGATGTCTGCAGGAGTGATCCACTGGGATTCAAGCAGTAGATTTTCTGCCATGTGCTCTCTACTAGGCACCTCTCCTTCCCCAACAAAGTGCAGCATGATCCACAGTTGCCGAGGTTGGGCTGCATAGCTCCCAAGATTAGGTTCCACGATGGAACATTTGCTCAGATGTGATAAAGGAGGGGGACCAAAGCACCTAGACCCTGTCCTGACATTGTATATTCACAAGTTAAGTTCAAGTGAATGAATTGTGTCAACTGAAAGAGTATCTCTCTTCCCAGTGCTGTGCATGAGAGTCCCCTGTGGGGTCCCAAGGCTTGGGATCATTTCACTAACCACAGCTGAAGAGATACTCTCAAAAACAGTGCAGTGGGAGAGAAAAAAATCTCTCCTAAATATCTGGAGCCAGCGGCATGAGTTTGAGGCCATAACGTATGATCAAATACGATCAGTCCTTGGCAATGCCTCCCAGACTTGACACTTCCCTTCAAGCACAATTCTGTTGTTCTTATTTTCTCACATCTCCATGTGACGAGGTGAGAAGGAGGAAAACGTGGAACTGAATTTGAGGTCCTCTGCCAGAGCATCTTGAAAACCTGCTGATGATCCAAAAAACATTCCTTACCCCAGGATACTTCAGCTGGTGACGATCCGGGAGAATAAATAAATAGGAGCACTCTGTTCCTGCATAAATCTAATAGATTTATTGACAGGACAAGTAGACAACTAGCTTATGATTCGACATGAATCGCCTTAATCAGAGCCTAGAGTAAGAAAAATGTGGGAGGTACCTATAGTTGAAGTCGGAAATTTACATTCACTTAGGTTGGAGTCATTAAAACTCATTTTTCAACCACTCCACAAATTTCTTGTTAACCAACTATAGTTTTGGAAAGTCGGTTAGGACATCTACTTCTTGCATGACACAAGTCATTTTTCCAACAATTGTTTACAGACTTATAATTCACTGTATCACAATTCCAGTGGGTCAGAAGTTCACATACACTAAGTTGACTGTGCCTTTAAACAGCTTGGAAAATTCCAGAAAATGATGTCATGGCTTTAGAAGCTTCTGATATTCTAATTGACATAATTTGAGCCAATTGGAGGTGTACCTGTGGATGTCTTTCAAAGCCTACCTTCAAACTCAGTGCCTCTTTGCTTGACATCATGGGGAAATCAAAAGAAATCAGCCAAGTCCTCTGAAAAAAATGGTAGAATTGCACAAGTCGGGTTCATCCTTGAGAGCAATTTCCAAACGCCTGAAGGTAACATGTTCACCTGTACAAACAATAGTACGCAAGTATAACACCATGGTACCACACAGCCTTCATTCCGCTCAGGAAGGAGATGCGTTCTGTCTCCTAGAGATGAACGTACTTTAGTGCGAAAAGTGCAAATCAATCCCAGAACAACAGCAAAGGACCGTGTGACGATGCTGGAGGAAACAGGTACAAAAGTATCTATATCCAGAGTAAAACGAGTCCCATATCGACATACCCTGAAATGCTGCTCAGCAAGGAAGAAGCCACTACTCCAAAACCGCCATAAAAAAAGCCAGACTATGGTTTGCAACTGCACATTGGGACAAAGATCGTACCTTTTTGAGAAATGTCCTCTGGTTTGATGAAACAAAAATAGAACTGTTTGGCCATAATGACCATCGTTACGTTTGGAGGAAAATGGGGGAGGCTTGCAAGCCAAAGAAAACCATCCCAACCATGAAGCATGGGGGTGGCAGCATCATGTTGTGGGGGTGCTTTGCTGCAGGAGGGACTGGTTCACTTCACAAAATAGATGGCATCATGACGTGGGGGTGCTTTGCTGCAGGAGGGACTGGTGCACTTCACAAAATAGATAGCATCACGAGGCAGGAAAATTATGTGGATATATTGAAGCAACATCTCAAGACATCAGTCAGGAAGTTAAAGCTTGGTCACAAATGGGTCTTCCAAATGGACAATGACCCCAAGCATACTTCCAAAGTTGTGCCAAAATGGCTTAAGGACAACAAAATCAATGTATTGGAGTGTCCATCACAAAGCCCTAACCTCAATCCTATAGACAATTTGTGGGCATAACTGAAAAAGCGTGTTCGAGCAAAGAGGCCTACAAACCTGACTCAGTTACACCAGCTCTGTCAGGAGGAATGGGACAAAATTCACCCAACTTATTATGGGAAGCTTGTGGAAGGCTACCCAAAATGTTTGACCCAAGTTAAACAATTTAAAGACAATGCTACCAAATACTAATTGAGTGTATGTGAACTTCTGACCCACTGGGAATGTAATGAAATAAATAAAAGCTGAAATAAATAATCCTCTCTACTATTATTCTGACATTTCACATTCTTAAAATAAGTGATCTTAACCGATCTAAAACAGGGAATTTTTTACTAGGATTAAATGTCAGGAATTGTGTTTTGATGTATTTGGCTAAGGTGTATGCAAACTTCTGACTTCAACTGTATATCCCTGGAAATCAGATTTCAACATAACAGTTTCAAACATAGCTTGTCCAAAAGTATTATCTTGGCAAACAACTTATCATGGGGTAAGTTTAGCATAAGTACAGGGTAAATTGAGCTGCCTTGGGGTAAGTGGGTGATGGTTTCCTGTGACAGTGGTTGATGGTGCTGGGAGGCCAAAGATTAATTAATGGAATAGGGTTGTGGGATATTGTATATCTTAAATGTATGTATACATTCAGATATTCACTGAGTTTCCATGACATAGACTGACCAGGTGTGAAGGTGAACGGAAAGGCACTGGAGCAACGAACCGCCCACGCTGTCTCTGCCTGGCCGGTTCCCCTCTCTCCACTGAGATGCCCCTAACCCTATTACAGGGGCTGAGTCACTGGCTTACTGGTGCTCTTCAATGCCGTCCCTAGGAGGGGTGAGTTTTCCTGCCCCCCCACCCCCCACCCCCCTTGGGTTGTGGCGTGGCGGAGATCTTTGTGGGTTATACTCAGCCTTGTCTCAGGATGGTAAGTTGGTGGTTGAAGATATCCCTCTAGTGGTGTGGTGGCTGTGCTTTGGCAAAGTGGGTGGGGTTATATCCTGCCTGTTTGGCCCTGTACGGGGGTATCGTCGGACGGGGCCACAGTGTCTCTCGACCCCATCCTGTATCAGCCTCCAGTATTTACGTTGCAGTAGTTTGTGTCGGTGGGCTAGGGTCAGTCTGTTATATCTGGAGTATTTCTCCTGTCTTATCCGGTGTCCTGTGTGATTTTAAGTATGCTCTCTCTAATTTTCTCTCTTTCTTTCTCTTTCTGTCTTTCTCTCTCTCAGATGACCTGAGCCCTAGGACCATGCCTCAGGACTACCTGGTCCGATGACTCCTTGCTGTCCCCAGTCCACCTGGCCGTGCTGAGGCTCCAGATTCAACTGTTCTGCCTGTGGCTATGGAACCCTGACCTGTTCACCAGACATGCTACCTGTCCCAGACCTGCTGTTTTCAACTCTCTAGAGACAGCAGGAGTGGTAGAGATACTCTGAATGATCGGCTATGAAAAGCCAACGGACATTTACTCCTGACGTGCTGACCTGTAGCACACTCGACAACCACTGTGATTATTATTATTTGACCCTGCTGGTCATCTATGAACATTTGAACATCTTGGCCATGTTCTGTTATAATCTCCACCCGGGAGAGCCAGAAGAGGATTGGCCACCCCTGATAGCCTGGTTCGTCTCTAGGTTTCTTCCTAGGTTCTGGCCTTCCTAGGGAGTTTTCCCTAGCCACCGTGCTTCGACACCTGCATTGCTTGCAGTTTAGGGTTTTAGGCTGGGTTTCTGTACAGCACTTTGTGACATCAGCTGATGTAAGAAGGGCTTTATAAATACATTTGATTGATTGATTGATTGATTGATTGATTGATTGATTGATTGATTGATTGATTGACCAGGTGAATCCAAGCTAGGATCCCTTATTCGTGTCAATTGTTAAAAACACTTCAATCAATGTATATGAAGGGGAGGAGATAGGTTAAAGAAGGATTTCTAAGCCTTGAGACAATTGAGACATGGATTGTGTATGTGTGCCAATCAGAGGGTAAATGGGCAAGACAAACGATTGAAGTGCCTTTGAACAGGGTATGGTAGTAGATGCCCGGCGCACCAGTTTGTGTCAAGAACTGCAATGCTGTTGGTTTTTCCCACTCAACAGTTTCCTGTGTGTATCAAGAATGGTCCACCACCCAAAGGACATCAAGCGAACTTGACACAACTGTGGGAAGCATTGGAATCAACATGGGCCAGCATCTCTGTGGAACCCTTCGACACCTTGTAGAGTCCATGCCACGACAAATTGAGGTTGTTTTGAGGGCAAAAGGGGAGGTCCAACTCAATATTAGGAAGGTGTTTCTAATGTTTAGACTAATCCGTGTTAATCTCTCTGTTCAGTATCACTTAGCCTTCAATTTCTTGACCAGTTGTCTGGGACAGCGATGGTGTTTCGATGTGCGAATTCGTAGTTCTCTGCATTTGAGGCTACTAAGCCCATGAAACTGGTCCGAGAGATTCTTGATATGTTCAGCAAGCTCAGACTCCATGTCATCAGATAAGACCTCTCTTTCGCTCATGTTTGTTTTCTTTTTTGACAATGTACATCTTCAGTGTCATTCAGGCTATTTGTTCATCCCTGCTGCTCCTTAAATGGACTCCTTCCCTTCACTCACTTCCTATGCTGCTCTCTCTAGAACCTCAAGGGAGGCTAGACCCCTGCTTGTTTTATGTTTGTATACACGGGGCATCTTGAGTTAATATGCATGACACATTTCAAAATTATTATGCATAAAACGGACAAAATCGAATCATCATTTGTATGGGGTATGGTGGCATCTGGCAAACATTTTGACTACATGAAAGCCAATTTATGCTTGAATCGAAAATGTGATCGGAGACCACAAAACAATCATAAAGCTATGTACTTTTACAAGGATCATGAAACCTATAACACAATATATAAATGTTTCCATGTGGTTTCTTCCTTCACAGAAAAATTATGACCTGACCTCTTCCTACATTTTTGGTCACATGATTCATTTTGTGTATGGTTTCATAGAAACAAGGGATCTGACCCATTGGGTCAACTCACCTTACTCTCCCCTACATATGAATGAGTTATCAGCTGATCCCATCACTGAAACATTGCTAACAAACCACCAATACAAAAACCCACTCAGCCAGCCCTCATAAAGTAGGGCAAAGGCATTTTAAAACTGTTTTTGTGCCAGCTGAAAAGTTCTCCCTGAAATGCTTGCTACATGAGTAAAATCAGCATATTATAATGATAAAACATTTTTATTTCCTTGTGAGCAGATCAGTACCGTGAAACAGCATTTCTCTCCGATCATTAGAGCCAGACCCATTTGGTCTGCAAACACAGTAACCTTTTGAAAACTGTGCTAAACTCAGCAAAAAAGAAATGTCCTCTCATTGTTAACTGTGTTGAGTTCCAGCAAACTTAACATGTGTAAACATTTGTATGAACATAACAAGATTCAACAACTGAGACATAAACCGAACAAGTTCCACAGACATCTGACTAACAGAAATGGAATAATGTGTCTCTAAACAAAGGGGGGTCAAAATCAAAAGTAACAGTCTGATGTGGCCACCAGCTGCATTAGGTACTGCACCAGATTTGCCCATTCTTGCTGTGAGATGTTACCCCACTCTTCCACCAAGGCACCTGCAAGTTCCCAGACATTTCTGAGGGGAATGGCCCTAGCCCTCACCCTCTGATCCAACAGGTCCCAGGCGTACTCAATGGGATTGAGATCCGGGCTCTTTGCTGGCCATGGCAGAACACTGACATTCCTGTCTTGCAGGAAATCAAGTATAGAACGAGAAGTATGGCTGATGTCATTGTCATGCTGGAGGGTCATGTCAGGATGAGCAGGAAGGTTACCACATGAGGGAGGAGGATGTCTTCCCTGTAACGCACAGCGTTGAGATTGCCGGCAGTGACAACAAGCTCAGTCCATGCTGTGACACACCGCCCCAGACCATGACGGACCCTCCACCTCCAAATCGATCCTGCTCCAAAGTACAAGCCTTGGTGTAACGCTAATTCCTTCGACGATAAACATTAATCCGACCATCACCCCTGGTGAGACAAAACCGTGACTCGTCAGAGAAGAGCACTTTTTGCCAATCCTATCTGGTCCAGTGACGGTGGGTTTGTGCCCATAGGCGATGTTATTGTCGGTGACATCTGGTGAGGACCTGCCTTACAACAGGCCTACAAGCCCTCAGTCCAGCCTCTCTCAGCCTATTGCGGACAGTCTGAGCACTGATAGAGGGATTGTGCGTTCCTGGTGTAACTCGGGCAGTTGTTGTTGCCATCCTGTACCTGTCCCGCAGGTGTGATGTTCGGATGTACCGATCCTGTGCAGGTGTTGTTACATGTGGTCTTGCCACTGCTAGAATGATCAGCTGTCCATCCTGTCTCCCTGTAGCGCTGTCTTAGGTGTCTCACAGTACGGACATTGCAATTTATTGACCTGGCCACATCTGCAGTCCTACTACATACCTACTTGCAGCATGCCTAAGGCACGTTCACACAGATGAGCAGGGACCCTGGGCATCTTTATTTTGGTATTTTTCAGATAGTAGAAAGGCCTCTTTAGTGTCCTAAGTTTTCATAACTGTAACCTTAATTGCCAAACAATTGGTAAGCTGTTAGTGTCTTAATGACTGTTCCTCAGGTGCATGTTCATTTACTGTTCATGGTTCATTGAACAAGCATGGGAAACAGTGTTTAAACCCTTTACAATGAAGATCTGTGAAGTTATTTGGATTTTTACCAATTATCTTTGAAATACAGGGTCCTGAAAAAGGGAAGTTTCTTTTTTTGCTGAGTTTATGTACAATGTCCATGACTCCACACACCACTTAACGCATTTGACTGGATCATTTAGGGTGCTGAATTGCAAAACAATAGGGTAAAATCCATTTGAATTCAATCACTTTTTGACAGCACCATTTTTGATTTGAACAAAACCTTCCATATATTAGAAGTGCTCAGAAAGTGACTTTTTGGACATTCAAGAGATGAACATGCTCAAAGTTGACCCGTTTTGCATACCCCAACATACCATGTCTTCATCACTGCAAAATATAAACGGATTGGAATTGATATAACTTAAAAGCTTACAAACAGGGTTGAACTGGAGTTCACTCGTTTTTAGATCATTTACATTAAAGGTTTAAAATTAACATCTCTTATTTAAAAAAAATATTTTTTCATGAAATAGTAAACTAATATGGCACCACTGTTTGCTAGCTTTTAAATTATATCAAACTCGACTGTTTATTTTCCAGTGATTAGGACATGGATGTCTCATGGCATGGTATTCAAAATGGGTCAACTTTGAACACCTTTATCTACTGAATATTTTGGCATTCAGGTCTGACCACTTCTTCCATGGGCAAACGTGTATAGAATGTTTTGTTAAGGGATGGTGTCAAAAAGTGATTGAATTGAAATGGATTTACCCAATATTCTTAGTGGTTCAGTGTTTTTACACTTGAAGACAAACAAGTTCTGAGAAAAAGTCAGTCTTGACTTGTTGGTTTTCCTGGTTCATTTTTTCCCACTGGTGGAATGAGGTGTTTTAACCAGGGCCAGTTAGACAAGATTATGTGGAGGAAAATTGACGAGGGTGTAATTTTCCAGCCTAAACTGACCAAGACGTACAACCAACAAGACATAAAACCTCACATACAATTTGGGCATATGGGCTATTTAGGTTAGCGCTGATGTGTGATAAGAGGTGTCCTCTTTGTCAAAAGCGGTGGCGCTCCACCAACATTCCGTCAAAAACAAATCTAATATAAATCATGTAGCAGATGGCAGTAGAAAGAGTGGCAGACTCAACATTAGACAGAAGAGTTAATTGCATTAGGCCTCACATCATCAAGAGGCCTTGTGAGCTGGGCATACCCATGCCCTGTATACCCATGCTCCGCTAAGTCCTCAACTGGCAGCTTCATTAAATAGTACCCGCAAAATACCAGTCTCAACGTCAACAGTGAAGAGGTGACTCCGGCATGCTAGGCAGAGTTCTTCTGTCCAGTGTCTGTGTTATTTTGCCTATCTTATATTTTTATTGACCAGTCTGAGATACGGCTTTCTCTTTGCAACTCTGCCTAGATGGCCAGCATCCCGGAGTTGCCTTTTGACTGTTGACACTGGTGTTTTGAATGTACTATTTAATGAAGTTGACAGTTGAGGACTTGTGAGGCGTCTGTTCCTCAAACTAGACACTCTAATGTACTTGTCCTCTTGCTCAGTTGTGCACCGGGGCCTCCCACTCCTCTTTCTATTCTGGTTAGAGACAGTTTGCGCTGTTCTGTGAAGGGAGTAGTACACAGCGTTGTACGAGATCTTCAATATCTTGGAAATTTCTCGCATGGAATAGCCTTCATTTCTCAGAACAAGAATAGACTGATGAGTTTCAGAAAAAAGTACTTTGTTTCTGGCCATTTTGAGCCTATAATCGAATCCACAAATGCTGATGCTCCAGATACTCAACTAGTCTAAAGAAGGCAAGTTTTATTGCTTCTTTAATCAGGACAACAGTTTTCAGCTGTGCTAACATAATTACAAAAGGGTTTTATAATGATCAGTTAGCCTTTTAAAATGATCAACTTGGATTAACTAACACAACGTGCCATTGGAACACAGGAGTGATGTTGCTGATAAGGCCTCCAAATCACTAAGTCCGCCCCTGCCTATAGCCTATGGTAGAAAGAGTATATGGACTTTTGACAATGTCATGAGACAGACACTTTTACATCACTCTCCTTTCTCCAATCAAATAGCCTAACCTAAATGGCGCCCAATTAAATAAAAACAAATGTGCCTCTATGAATATGGCATTTTAAGAAACATCATATCCTACAAACAGGACAGGTCAGAGTAAAATGGACAATATGGAATGGAAAATCAGGCTCCTCACAACTACTGTCCAGGAGTTTCACCATGTAGGAAAATAAAAATACTTCTGCATTTCCTATTGTGTAAACACATGGATTCACTCCTGATAAAGTTGAGTAGGTGGTATTCAGAGCTTAATAGACAGAATTATTAGCTACAGGAATAATAAAGCCAATGCTGTTTTACAAACAGCAGGCCTACCACGTGGATGGGCATCACAGGAGGCTGCTGCGGGGAGGACGTCTCATAATAAAGGCTGGAACAAAGCAAATGGAATGGAATCATGTGTTTGATGTATTTGATATCATTCCACTCATTCCGCTATAGCCATTACCATGAGCCCATCCTCCCCAATGAAGGTGCCTCTAACCTCCTGTGATGGGCATTCATAAAATTCCATTGTGGGCCGACACTGTAGGCTCAACCCCAGTAAGCACAGACCAACGCCGACTACGTGTACTGTATATAAAAATAAAAATAAATGGGGGAGGGGGGTGTTCGGACTGTCCTTGATTTCAACATCCACAGACCGGGTCCAAATCTGAACCAAATTTTTTATTTATTTTATTTTATTTTATTTCACCTTTATTTAACCAGGTAGGCTAGTTGAGAACAAGTTCTCATTTGCAACTGCGACCTGGCCAAGATAAAGCATAGCAGTGTGAACATACAACACAGAGTTACACATGGAGTAAACAATTAACAAGTCAATAACACAGTAGAAAAAAAGGGGAGTCTATATACATTGTGTGCAAAATGCATGAGAAGGTAGGGGAATAATTAAAATTTTGCAGATTAACACTGGAGTGATAAATGATCAGATGGTCATGTACAGGTAGAGATATTGGTGTGCAAAAGAGCAGAAAAGTAAATAAATAAAAACAGTATGGGGATGAGGTAGGTGAAAATGGGTGGGCTATTTACTAATAGACTATGTACAGCTGCAGCGATCGGTTAGCTGCTCAGATAGCAGATGTTTGAAGTTGGTGAGGGAGATAAAAGTCTCCAACTTCAGCGACTTTTGCAATTCGTTCCAGTCACAGGCAGCAGAGAACTGGAACGAAAGGCGGCCAAATGAGGTGTTGGCTTTAGGGATGATCAATGAGATACACCTGCTGGAGCGCGTGCTACGGATGGGTGTTGCCATCGTGACCAGTGAACTGAGATAAGGCGGAGATTTACCTAGCATGGACTTGTAGATGACCTGGAGCCAGTGGGTCTGGCGACGAATATGTAGCGAGGGCCAGCCGACTAGAGCATACAAGTCGCAGTGGTGGGTGGTATAAGGTGCTTTAGTGACAAAACGGATGGCACTGTGATAAACTGCACCCAGTTTGCTGAGTAGAGTGTTGGAAGCAATTTTGTAGATGAAATCGCTGGTCGAGGATCGGTAGGATAGTCAGTTTTACTAGGGTAAGTTTGGCGGCGTGAGTGAAGGAGGCTTTGTTGCGGAATAGAAAGCCGACTCTTGAACATCTCGATTGGAGATGTTTGATATGAGTCTGGAAGGAGAGTTTACAGTCTAGCCAGACACCTAGGTACTTATAGATGTCCACATATTCAAGGTCGGAACCATCCAGGGTGGTGATGCTGGTCAGGTGTGCGGGTGCAGGCAGCGAACGGTTGAAAAGCATGCATTTGGTTTTACTAGCGTTTAAGAGCAGTTGGAGGCCACGGAATGAGTGTTGTATGGCATTGAAGCTCGTTTGGAAGTTAGATAGCACAGTGTCCAAGGACGGGCCGGAAGTATATAGAATGGTGTCGTCTGCGTAGAGGTGGATCAGGGAATCGCCCGCAGCAAGAGCAACATCATTGATATATACAGAGAAAAGAGTCGGCCCGAGAATTGAACCCTATGGCACCCCCATAGAGACTGTCAGAGGACCGGACAGCATGCCCTCCGATTTGACACACTGAACTCTGTCTGCAAAGTAATTGGTGAACCAGGCAAGGCAGTCATCCGAAAAACCGAGGCTACTGAGTCTGCCGATAAGAATATGGTGATTGACAGAGTCGAAAGCCTTGGCAAGGTCGATGAAGACGGCTGCACAGTACTGTCTTTTATCGATGGCGGTTATGATATCGTTTAGTACCTTGAGCGTGGCTGAGGTGCACCCGTGACCGGCTCGGAAACCAGATTGCACAGCGGAGAAGGTACGGTGGGATTCGAGATGGTCAGTGACCTGTTTGTTGACTTGGCTTTCAAAGACCTTAGATAGGCAGGGCAGGATGGATATAGGTCTGTAACAGTTTGGGTCCAGGGTGTCTCCCCCTTTGAAGAGGGGGATGACTGCGGCAGCTTTCCAATCCTTGGGGATCTCAGACGATATGAAAGAGAGGTTGAACAGGCTGGTAATAGGGGTTGCGACAATGGCGGCGGATAGTTTCAGAAATAGAGGGTCCAGATTGTCAAGCCCAGCTGATTTGTACGGGTCCAGGTTTTGCAGCTCTTTCAGAACATCTGCTATCTGGATTTGGGTAAAGGAGAACCTGGAGAGGCTTGGGCGAGTAGCTGCGGGGGGGGGGGAGCTGTTGGCCGAGGTTGGAGTAGCCAGGCGGAAGGCATGGCCAGCCGTTGAGAAATGCTTGTTGAAGTTTTCGATAATCATGGATTTATCGTTGGTGACCGTGTTACCTAGCGTCAGTGCAGTGGGCAGCTGGGAGGAGGTGCTCTTGTTCTCCATGGACTTCACAGTGTCCCAGAACTTTTTGGAGTTGGAGCTACAGGATGCAAACTTCTGCCTGAAGAAGCTGGCCTTAGCTTTCCTGACTGACTGCGTGTATTGGTTCCTGACTTCCCTGAACAGTTGCATATCGCGGGGACTATTCGATGTTATTGCAGTCCGCCACAGGATGTTTTTGTGCTGGTCAAGGGCAGTCAGGTCTGGAGTGAACCAAGGGCTATATCTGTTCTTAGTTCTGCATTTTTTGAACGGAGCATTCTTATCTAAAATGGTGAGGAAGTTACTTTTAAAGAATGACCAGGCATCCTCAACTGACGGGATAAGGTCAATGTCCTTCCAGGATACCCGGGCCAGGTCGATTAGAAAGGCCTGCTCACAGAAGTGTTTTAGGGAGCGTTTGACAGTGATGAGGGGTGGTCGTTTGACTGCGGCTCCGTAGCGGATACAGGCAATGAGGCAGTGATCGCTGAGATCCTGGTTGAAGACAGCGGAGGTGTATTTGGAGGGCCAGTTGGTCAGGATGACGTCTATGAGGGTGCCCTTGTTTACAGAGTTAGTGTTGTACCTGGTGGGTTCCTTGATGATTTGTGTGAGATTGAGGGCATCTAGCTTAGATTGTAGGACTGCCGGGGTGTTAAGCATATCCCAGTTTAGGTCACCTAACAGAACAAACTCTGAAGCTAGATGGGGGGCGATCAATTCACAAATGGTGTCCAGGGCACAGCTGGGAGATGAGGGGGGTCGGTAGCAGGCGGCAACAGTGAGAGACTTATTTCTGGAGAGAGTAATTTTCAAAATTAGTAGTTCGAACTGTTTGGGTATGGACCTGGAAAGTCCATACCCAAATCTCTGCAGTAGACTGCAACTCCTCCCCCTTTGGCAGTTCTATCTTGACGGAAGATGTTATAGTTGGGTATGGAAATCTCTGAATTTTTGGTGGCCTTCCTGAGCCAGGATTCAGACACGGCAAGGACATCAGGGTTAGCAGAGTGTGCTAAAGCAGTGAGTAAAACAAACTTAGGGAGGAGGCTTCTGATGTTGACATGCATGAAACCAAGGCTTTTTCAATCACAGAAGTCAACAAATGAGGGTGCCTGGGGACATGCAGGGCCTGGGTTTACCTCCACATCACCCGACATCTATGCATCTATGTTTCACAAGTTTGGACAACACAGTACAGCAGAGTACAGTACATTACAGTAAAGTACAGTACACTGGAGCACAGTACAGTAAAGTATAGTTCAGTACAGTAGAAGAGTACAGCACAATAGATTAATGTATAAAGTACTGTATTGTACCATTCTTTACTCTAATGTACTCTCTAAATGTGTTTTCAACTTTTGTTCAGAACCTGAAAAAAATACCGGTTTTCAACGCCCGTAAAATATGTATTTTAAGCGTCCGTGAAATGCATATTTTCACCTTTCTATCAGAACTTAAAATTAACCTAACTTCAAAGTCTGGAAAAAAGACATCATTAAAGACGTCTTCAACATAATTTTGCTTACTGGGACTATTCTAGTTCCGTGGGGGTATACGAGGAGGGCAGCAATTTCTTTTGGTCTTGTATTGGTCGGCAGAATGGCCAAGACCGGGCCTGGTTTTAAAGGTTCATGGGTGCCTGCCAGGTGGATGTGAGTGGGTGGGGGGAGTCCAGGTCCAGATCTCCTCCTTTTGTTTTTTCCTGTCTTTTGGTCAGAGTAAATTTCTCCAAATTAGTCTGATGCTTCAGACCAGAAGCTTTTGACTGACTGCAGTTCACTGTGCTGCTACCCACTCAACAAATACCCAAGGCAAGAAGAGAGGGAAAAAAACACAGAAATAAGTGTTTTTATTGTCCTTAGTCAAGGAAAACTCTTTGGACATGGTGGTGAAGAAAGACAGTCTCAAGTTGTTTTTATGAATGACCCCCAACTGGGAGAGGAACAGAACTGGGGACAAAGATCACGTCGGAGGAATGATCTTCACTGAGAACTATTCAGAGAGGATTTCGAAAAACCCGAAGAACAATAACCCACACGGACAAAAAATGTGAATTCTTCACTTTCTTCAGGAAGTATTGTAGACTTGAGAGAGAAAGAGTAATTTATTCCCTGTTTATATTTCAAAGCCGAAAGGGGCTAATGCAGTTCACTGATAATAGCAACAATCTTTTATAAATACTGTATGTTGTCATCTTATCTTTTAACTTAGGAACCTGTCAGTGAGGCATGGCTCATTCCTCTGCATGGTTTCCAGAGCTGTTCTGTAAACTCCCTAGACTCTGATTACTTTAAAGGTTTGTATATATTTCTATGAGGGCTATACTTGATCTGGACCATGAAAAATAAAGACCACATCTGCTTTTATCAAAGGTATGGCTATAAATGCAAGTGACCTCAGTAATATCCAGTTGAGTTTCTTTCCACACTGTCTGCTATGTTTGGCCTTGCTCCAGTCCTGCAGACCTGGGTATGTAGAACATCTCAACAGGGATAAAGACAGTGTGATAGTCACCTAACGTAGTAGGCATTGAAAGGCACCTGAACGAAGTCTCCTCTTCCAATTTTCAGGGGAGAAAGTGAAGTTGAAATGGCTGTATCCTGAAAATGTCTTTCTTTCCATTTTGGGGATTTGTGTGTATTGTTTTCCATAGTTAGATATACTGCACGGTTGGAGCTAGAAACAGAAGCATTTTGCTGCACCTGCGATAACATCAGCAAAATATGTGTACGCGACCAATACAATTCGATTTGATTTGACTCCAGGGAGAGTGGTCTGATGGTGTCCATTGAGTGAAACAGCAACTGAGATTCACCACTTCCCCCTGCTGGGCTGAACATATTACACACCTGTTCATAACACCTACTGTACTGTACCTTGAGAAAGTTTTCACACCCCTTGAGTTTCTCCACATTTGGTTGTGTTACAGCCTGAATATAAAAAGGATTCAATTGAGATGTTGTGTCACTGGCCTACACACAATACACCATAATGTCCAATTGGAATGATGTTTTTAGATTTTTTTTTTTACAAATGAATTAAAAATGAAAAGCTGAAATGTCTTGAGTCAATAATTATTCAATCCCGTTGTTCAAGCCTAAATAAGTTCAGGAGTAAAAATTGTCTTAACAAGTCACAAAATAAGTTGCATGGACTCACTCTGAGTGCAATAATAGTGTTTAACATGATTTTTGAATCATTTTTGAATTTAACTACCTCATCTATGTACCCCACACATACAATTATATGTAAGGTCCCTCAGTCAAGCAGTGAATTTCAAACACAGATTCAATCACAAGGCCAGATAAGTGTCCAATGCTTGGCAAAGAAGGGCACTTTTTGGTAGATGGCAAAACAAAGCAGGCATCGAATAAGCCTTTGAGCAGTTAGCAAGTTATTAATTACACTTTGGATGGTGTATTAATATACCCAGTCACTACAAAGATACAGGTGTCCTTCCTAACTCAGTTACCGGAGAGGAATGAACCGGCTCAGGGATTACACCATAAGGCCAATGGTGACTTTAAAGTTTTAATGGCTGTGATAGGAGAAAACTGAGGATGGATCAACAATTTCATTTTTTGCTTAAACGTAACCTTTATTTAACTAGGCAAGTCAGTTAAGAACTATTTTTATTTACAATGACAGCCTAGTGGGGAACAGTGGGTTAACTGCCTTGTTCAGGGGTAGAACAGCAGATTTTTTACCATGTCAGCTCGGGGATTCAACCCAGCAACATTTCGGTTACTGGTCCAATACTCTAAACACTAGGCTACCTGCACCCCAACAACAACATTGTAGTTACTACACAATACTAACCTAAAATGACACAGTGAAAATAAAGAAAGATTGTATAGAATAAAACAATTCCAAAACATGCATCATGTTTGCAATAAGGCACTAAAGTAAAATTGCAAAAAATATCCTGAATACAAAGCGTTGTTTGTGTTAAATCCGACGCAACACATCACTGAGTACTAATCTTCATATTTTCAAGAGTGGTGGTGGCTGCATCATGTTACGGTTGGGTATGCTTGTCATCGACAGGTACTAGGGAGTTTTTCAGGATAAAAAGAAACAGAATAGAGCTAAAGCACAGGCAAAATCCTAGGTTCAGTCTGCTTTCCAACAGACACTGGGAGACACATTCACCTTGCAGCATGACCATAACCTAAGACACAAGGCCAAGTATACACTGGAGTTGCTTACCAAGATGAGACTGAATGTTCCTGAGTGAGTGGCCTAGTTAGAGTTTTGACTTAAATCAGCTTGACAATCTAATGGCAAGACTTGAAAATTGCAAAGAAAATACAATCAAATCCATTTTAAATCCACCTTGAAACACAACAAAATGTTGACAAAGTCAAGGGATGTGAATATGTTCTGAAGGCACTGTATGTGTAGGGCACCTCCCGAAGTGACTCTTCTTATCAACCTCATCCAAGAATTTCCTCTGTGTTGTTTAGGTCATTCACCATTCTCTGTGTTGATCTTGCTAACCCCCATTATCCCACCTCTGAGAAGCAGAGGTGACATCATGTGGGTCTGGTAGCTGATTGGAGGTTAACTTCACAGTAATACTATTGGTCAACAATTTATATTTTGAATCCAAGCAACTCAGATGCTTATACGAGGGTATTGGATTCATTGTTCTTCCTCTTATTTGTTCCTGACCTGCTGTGTTGAGACATTCTTTCCTTCTCTCTCCACCCCATGGACTTTTGGGGCAGGGCTTTTCAGGCTATGGTTTCTCTCTCTCTGACCATGTTAAGAATAATGTCTTGTTAATGCTTTGTAAATTAAGCTTTATGCCTTGAATGTGAATCCAATCATTTTACAAAGTAATTAAATACACTTGTATTTAAAATTCCATTCTGGGATATTTCTTCATTGTCTATTAGTGTAATTCAACCATACATATGGCTAATTATCTTTATGGAGTCAGACAAACGTTTTAATAGGCATGTGAGGTATATACAGAAAGTTTTCATACCCCTTGACATTTTCCACATTGTGTTACGTTAAAGTCTTATTCTAAAATTGCTTTAAAAAAATTGTCCTCATAAATCTACACACAATACCCCATAATGATAACGCAAAAACAGGTTTTTAGAAATTTGGGCAAAAATATTACAAATAAAAAACTGAAATATACATTCACACAAGTATTCAGACCCCTTTACTCAGTACTTTGTTGAAGCACCTTTGGCAGCGATTACAGTATTGAATCGTCTTGGGTATGACGCTACAAGCTTGGCACACCTGTATTTTTTATTTTATTTTTTATTTCACCTTTATTCAACCAGGTAGGCAAGTTGAGAACAAGTTCTCATTTACAATTGCGACCTGGCCAAGATAAAGCAAAACAGTTCGACACATACAACAACACAGAGTTACACATGGAGTAAAACAAACATACAGTCAATAATACAGTAGAAAAATAAGTCTATATACAATGTGAGCAAATGAGGTGAGATAAGGGAGGTAAAGGCAACAACAACAAAAAAGGCCATGGTGGCGAAGTAAATACAATATAGCAAGTAAAAAATAAATATAAAATAAAAAATAAACACTTGAATGGTAGATTTGCAGTGGAAGAATGTGCAAAGTAGAGATAATACATAAATACAGTAGGGGGAGAGGTAGTTGTTTGGGCTAAATTATAGATGGGCTATGTACAGGTGCAGTAATCTGTGAGCTGCTCTGACAGCTGGTGCTTAAAGCTAGTGAGGGGGATAAGTGTTTCCAGTTTCAAAGATTTTTACAGTTCGTTCCAGTCATTGGCAGCAGAGAACTGGAAGGGGAGTTTCCCCCAT
Organism: Oncorhynchus keta; assembly: GCF_023373465.1. NCBI lineage: Eukaryota > Metazoa > Chordata > Actinopteri > Salmoniformes > Salmonidae > Oncorhynchus > Oncorhynchus keta. Next base: position 59,264,211 of record NC_068439.1, on the reverse strand, counting down.
TCTTCTCTGCAGATCCTGTCTAAAGCTCTGTCAAGTTGGATGGGGAGCGTTGCTGCCCAGCTATTTTCAGATCTCTCAAGAAATGTTCTGTGCTCTGGGCTTTGGCTGAGCCACTCAAGGACATTGAGAGACTCCTCGTTGTCTTGGCTGTGTGCTTAGGGTCGTTGTCCAGTTGGAAGGTGACACTTCACCCTAGTCCTGAGCATTCTGGAGCAGGTTTTAATCAAGGATCTCTCTGTACTTTTCTCCATTCATCTTTGCCTCAATCCTGACTAGTCTCCTCGTACCTGTCGCTGAAAAATATCCCCACAGCATGATGCTGCCACCACTTTGCTTCACCGTAGGGATGGTGCCAGGATTACTCCAGATGTGACGCTTGGCATTCAGGTCAAAGACTTCATTCTTGGTTTCATCAGACCAGAGAATCTTGTTTCTCATGGTTTGAGAGTCTTTAGGTGCCTTTTGGCATACTCCAAGCGGGCTGTCGTGTGCCTTTTACTAAGGAGTGCCTTCCGTCTGGCCACTCTACAATAAAGGCCTGATTGGTGGTGTGCTGCAGAGATGGTTGTCCTTCTGGAAGGCTCTCCCATCTCCACAGAGGAACTCTAAAGCTCGGTCAGAGTGACCATCTGGTTCTTGGTCACCTTCCTCACCAATGCCCTTCTCTCCCAATTGCTCAGTTTAGCCGGATGGCCAGCTCTAGGAAGAGTCTTCGTGGTTACAAACTTCTTCCATTTAAGAATGATGGAGGCCACTGTGTTCTTGGGGACTTTCAATGATGCAGACATTTTATGGTACCCTTCCCCAGATCTGTGCCGCGACACAATCCTATCTTGGAGCTCTACGGACAATCCCTTCAACCTCATGGCTTGTTTTTTGCACTGGCATACACTGTCAACTGTGAGACCTTAGATAGACCGCTGTGTGCCTTTCCATATCATGTCCAATCAATTGAATTTACCACAGGTGGACTCCAATCAAGTTGTAGAAACATCTCAAGGATGATCAATGGAAACAGGATGCACCTGTGCTCAATATCGAGTCTCAAAACAAAGGGTCTGAATACTTATGAAAATAAGGTATCTGTTTTTATGTTTAATACATTTGCTAAAATTCTAAAAACTTGTTTTCACTTTGTCATTATGGGGTAGTGTGTGTAGATTTCTGAGGATTTTTATTTAAAAATCAGGGGGTCTGAACACTTTCAAGAAGGCACTGTATAATCTAATGTATATTAACATATCAAATATTACTGCCCACTACATATGTAGTAAGTACCCTTACACGAGCATTGGCGGGTGCAAGCTATCATGGCTTTTAGGAACAGGAGCCTATCTCCTGTTTCTGTAGCGTGAGCCAGCTTGATGCACAAGTACACCCCCTGGAGGGACACAAGTGTATCGCTGGGCCTTACATCCATTCTGTCTCCTTAATGCTGAATGCCAAGCAGAGATGTACCGGATCCCATTTTTACAGTCTTTGATATGACTCGGCCCAGGGATCCAACTCGCAACCTTATATTTTCAGAGTGGGCACTCTAACCACAAGGCCACAAACTTGGTATAGCACCTATTAGACTTCTGCTCAGTTAGGTCCATGAGAGGCACTTGGAGTGCAATTGTTAAGTTTCCCAAGGCAGTGAGCAGAGACCTTTGTCAAACTGAAAATGTCACTCATGACCCATGTCTCGATGGTCTACCTCCATATTGACAATCCACTCCCACCTCCACATTCTGACCACTCAGAGGATTCTTGAGACTCATAGGACTCTAAAGGGTCATCACAATACTGAAGGGTAGAATAGCTCATGCTCCAACGAGCAAGACTCTGGCATATTTGCTATAGTGCAGGCTAAAAGCAAGTAATCTTGGCTATCCCCGCTGTGCTGAGAGAGATTAAAGTGCCAGTTCCTGTATGTTTAATGGTGCTGGTCAGCGCTGAGGTCACATGACCACCTGTTAGCCACCTGTGGGTAGCTTTCACCACTGAGGAGAACTGTGGCAGGAAACCATCTAGTCTGTGTGAGAATGCCGCTCTGGGACATCTGCAACGCACAAAGAGGAAGTGAACAGCAAAGGGACAACAGCAGTGGTGGGAATCTAATCTGGGTAGTGCTTCACAGATCTGCACAGCATGAGAAACCCTGACATCATACCAGAGATCTCTTGCAACTTAATTGAATCATCGGTTATGTTCGTTGTCCCTGAAACCATTTGGTGGAGATGTAGTGACGGTCCTGTGCCAGGTCGATGTGACCTTTGTTGCAGCTTAATTGTTATTCCTTCCTGGGCAGCCCTCCTACTGAAATCTAATCAAGTCTCAGCAGAGGCACGAACTTAAACTAAATACACAGCAAAAATAGACACAAGACCATTTGGATACACAAGCACTTCGGTTCAGCCAATATGGAAATGTTTTATCATTGTATACCTCAGGCTCTTAATAATATTTTCCTTTTTACAAATATTGGTCTTCTCACTGGCCACCTCCCAGGGGTGACCCCTTTAAAAAGGTCAGACAAACACAACTCAACCAAAGAATAATACTGACCTCAGGAGATACTCCAGAAGCTCCAAACTAAAACAAAACGCACCCCGCTGCAGGAAGAGTTGAAAAGTTTTCAAACATTTAAATGAGAGCTCTCAGGAGCCTATAGCGTCATTGTATCACAGGCGATGTGTCCTGCATGGGATTTACATTAATGGACCCAGGGGGCGGCTGCAAGGTGGCACGCAAAGCACAAAGTTTGTGTTTGTGTGTGAGATCATTTGTATTTCTGTGAGTAGTGTGTGTGTGTGTGTGTGTGTGTGTGTGTGTGTGTGTGTGTGTGTGTGTGTGTGTGTGTGTGTGTGTGTGTGTGTAACAAAGGCGACATTGGAGTACGTGAGGATAGAAGCTGGCGCTCTGGGAGAGCCAAGCGGAGGGGGAAGGAGAGGATAAGCACCTCTCCAAAGAGCATTGATTTTTCACAGGCCCCTTCATTTGGCAGACAACGGTATGGGAGGGGTGCTTGGCTGGGCAGAGAGAGCGGGAGAAAGACAGTGAAAGGGGGGATACCCTTGTTGGTGCTCAGATGGGTGAAGTTTCACGTCGCTGGCACATCAAGGCACCGCCTGGCATCACATCAAAAGATGAGCGATGAACACACACTGTGGATATTGTGAATGTCATCATTCAGTCATGCCTCTCTCTTTCAGGCTAGACTTGGAGCTGACTGACAGGACAGAGTCTGAGAGGACTGCTGTTCTAGTAAATCTTTGTCTGTGTGCTTTGCTAGTTTTATTTCACACTTAATATTACAGAAAGGGGCCTTTTTGCAAAGCCCCTTTTCTCCAAATAGGCTAATTGTGTCCAGTTGACTTCATTGGATGCAACAGCCCTTACAAGTTACTCACCCTGGAAAGCCTCTTAGTGACAGCTACACCTTAATTGCATACCAGACTGTGCCCATCAATTTGGAGAAATCCAGACATTCCACCGCATGGGAATTAAATAAACTAGCTTTGCCGTGCTTCAAGTACGAGATAGGATCATGAGCATTGAAGAATTGGTTAGATTTGAACATAGACATGGCCCTAGTCATTTATTCCTGGAGTCATGCCAATCTCTTATATTTTGGGGTTCTTCCTTGGGGTAACAGCCAATAGATCATCCCCATTGGCAAAACATTGATTGCAAAACAAACTATTATGCTATTTCTTCCCACAATGACATTAAGTAGTGATGGGTAGATCACAAAACAGGGTTGCGTGTGGCGTCATTCTCTCTATTTTGGTTCCTCTGACCATTTCATGTTTTGCTTAGCCGTTTTTCCAGAGGAGCAGGGTTAGGAAGGTAACATTTCCACACAGCCATAACTTCCCACCATTACATTAAACCAGGGAAGGGCAACCAGTACCCCCTTTTGAAGCCCCCCCACCTCAAAATGTGCAAAACAGCTCATTTTGGTCTCCACCCCATAGCAAAATGAGCAGAATTGCATGAAATGAGTTAGAGAATGTTTTGCAATTTTCTCCAGCCCATGGCAAAATGTGTAGAATTGCATGAAATGAACTCTAAAATGTAAATAAATGTATCTCTGCTGTCAAGAGAGGGGCCACTAAAATGTTTTGCTCGCAGTGTGTGTGTGTGTGTGTGTGTATATGGATGTGGGTACACAGACCAGAGAGAAACTGCGGCCCCTCACGGTGAGTTCAGATTTTTTGTGCCCCCCCATCAAAGTTGCCCATTAAACCAACATTGCCTGTGTCCCCCAGTGCTCACTATGAAAATGTCAGAGCAGCTCTTTTCATCCGAGCGAAATCCTATATGATTTACTCCCTGTTCCTCTGCCGAGGCGCCTGTTTGTATAGCACTGTGTTTCATTTGAATATCAAAGCCCACGAGAAGGTGCCCAGACACTTTAAATGACATTTTTTGGGGGGTGTCTTTCAAGAACTTTAACTGATTAAGTGTCCACGACGAAAGGAGAGGGTCACCGAAACAATCACTGCTTTGTCATTACAGGTCCATTGTAATCTCTGTCTTTCAACCTTCCACACCATTGATGAGACGATTACCGGAAAACGTACATTTGCATCTCGGTACACAGCTCTTTTAAGGTTTCGCCATTGGGATGAAATTAAATTGGTTGAATTTTTGAATAGCAGACCACTAGAGTTTGTGTAACAAAGCTGTGAGTGTTAACATGCCTCTGACGCCCCCTTGTCACATTCAGTCTCCATACTGTTCTTCCTGTCAAAGTGTACATGGTGACTATGGGAAATACTGAGGAGAGAGAGAGACACACTGGGGCCTCTGGTGACAGTTGTCACAATGCAAAAAGACAAATGGGTGAAAAAAGTATTGTAAATCATTCAGGAAACAAAACATCAAATGCTCAGTTTGACAAATGGGTGACTTGTCCTTGTTGAGTCCTTTATTTCATGGAGTAAAAGCTAAATTCCAATGCTGTGTTCCAATGCTGTGTTCCAATGCTGTGTTCCAATGCTCTGCCTCAATCCAATATCAGTGAAAATCCAGGAATCCATCCAGACAGGTTGTCATCTCAATCAATGCATTAAATTAATCATAATAATTGACTGGATTTATATAGGGCCTTTCCACCTACAGTAGGTGCTCAAAGTGCTTTACATAGTAAGGGGGGAAACTTACTTCTTCTACCACCAATGTGTAGCACCCACTTGGGTGATGCACGGCAACCATTTCGTGCCAAAATGCTCATCACACATCAGCTATCATGGTTAAAACGGATATATGTCAATTGGGAATCAGGGGGATGATTAGGTGGCCATGATTGAATGGGGACAGGACACAGGGGTAAAACACCCTTACTTTCACAACCAGTGCCATGAGATCTTTACACCCACTTAACGTCTCATCTGAAAGACGGCATTCTACACGGGCAAATTCCCTTTCACTGCCTTGGGCATTAAGATCTCCTTAGACCAGAGGGAAGAGTGCATCTGGTCTCCCATGTAGGGACTGACCAGGACCAACCCTGCTTAATTTCAGAGACAAGCCAGCAGTAGGATGCAGGGTGCTATGCTGCTGACTTTATCTCCACTAAAATGGAGAAAGGCATTGCTATTGTCCTGGAATTTCTTTTTGTGCTATGTTGACCTCTCTCTGAGGCAGATCCTGAAAATGAGGTACACCTGTAAATCATGTGAGATCACCTTATATTTTCAAAGGGGCTCCGGGCCATATCAATGGTTTCCCTTTCACAAATTCCCAAATGAATAATTCTACTGGAGGTGTCAAAAATCAAAGGGATGGTAAAACCAAGGGGCAGGGGTGTAGAGGCCACGAATATTATTCTTGGATTTATGCATTTGTACTTGCACAGAAGAGGTGACCAGCCCATCCCTCCCCTTCCACTGGGAAAAGACTTGAGTAAATCAGAAGTCTATGCAATTTTATGTAGTTAGTTGTTAAACTAAGTTGGCTGAGAGCATTGAGTTCATTCAGACCCCTGACAACAAAATACCTCTAGCCTATAAGCAGATCTTACCACAATGAATGGTTTCTTTCATGCCAGTGACAGAACCCATCTTAAATCCTGAATGAAAGAAAACAAAAACATAACAGTTCTGTTCTATGGTCTTTATTCTTCTTTAATGAATCTCTGTGCAGTTTCTGTGACGTTTATCATCAACCTGCTTTTATGCTCTCTGTCCTCTGCTTATGTAGGAGGAGGAGGCAGAGGCATGCAATGGTCTGATAACACTATCAAGCATCAGCTGAGTCTCTTTATCTGGCTGTCTGGGCTTAACAAATCCACCTCTATCTTTATTGTTTTGTAACAAAGTCAGGACATGTTCCTGCATTTTGTCTTTCTCAATAGCTCATCGTTTCATCTGACAACGAGCTAGAGCATAGCAACAATATCTACATCCCTATCTTTGCCGACACGATGTAAATCTTAACAACAGCGACGGGAGAAACCAAATGTGTTGAGAACTTTGTGGTCCAATAAGACATGTTATATGTTCGTATACATTACAGAACGATACCTTTTGCAACGGCACATGCTGACAAATGTGGACTTCCATCCTCACACGGGTACAAATCACAGCGTGCATGTGCTGCACACATCTGGAAATGCTGTGCTTCCTTTACATGACCGACCGTAAATTCCCCGGACGTGAAGTGGGGCAGGAAGTCTTAGCTCATGCTGAAAGAGTAACATGAATTGAGTACATGCAAGACCCTGTCCCACTTCACACCTGTGTATGGCATTTCATCAGAAGTTGTATATGCCTTCAAGAGGTATCTGCGTGTATAACTTAGAAATAAAAGTGTAGTCCACTAAAAGAAATAGTCCACTTGAAAAAAAGATTTGGCAAAGTCAGCCGTGCTTACTGAATAGTAAAATGCCATGACAAAGTTCCAACATAAACTGAAATATTGCGGTGCGGTGGTAGAGGTATTTTTTCCCCTGCCTGGTCTTAAATAGATACATTAAATAAATACAAAATGGCTATCACTGAGCAATTTTTTGTGGTCACTGATTCAATTTCAAGGTATCATCACAGAGTAGCCTATTCAGGCCTCAGGAATAGGCCAACGAACTGTTGCCATTCAGAGGTACCTAGCGTTACTGCTATGACATCACTCCCTTGCTCCTACAAACATACAGTACTCTTAATACCCTGCCTCAGCTAATGGGGATCCATAAGAAATACAAAACACATACAGAAAACCTTTTTCTCTTCTATTTTCTCTTATCCAATCCAGAAGATAACATGGGCCTCCTGTACAACACATGGTGAAATGGAGCTACAGGGGAGTTGTGACAAGACACCCGCTTCTACTTGTTTCATTCTTAAATGTCTCAGGACAAAAAACAAATATATGTGCCCTTTAGCCCAGTCTCTGGAGTTTCCTGCATCAACATTAGTATCTAGTCTAATCATGCAGTACATGGACATTTTATCATTCATATCAGTTTAAGGTAGGTCAACGTCAGAAAAACAGCAAATACCTCCCCTTTGTACGTCCCCTATTGAATACCCATTGCTCATGCACTAGGTTGATTCTACTGCCATTCGGCTAAATTTAACTAGGCCAACAAGGTCCACTAACAGATGTGCTCAAATGTGTTGGTACCCTTACAGCTCATTGAAATAATGCTTCATTCCTCCTGAAAAGTTTTGAAATTGAAAGCTATTTCATCATGTATACTTGCATGCCTTTGGTATGTCATAGAATAAAGCAAAGAACCTGTGAAAAGAGATGAATTATTGCTTCTTCTACAAAGATATTCTAAAATGGCATGGACACATTTGTTGGTACCCCTTAGAAAATAAATAACTGGATTATAGTGTTATTTCAAACAAATGTGTTTATTTAATTAGTATCACACATGTCTCCAATATTGTAATCAGTCATCCAGCCAGTTTAAATGGAGTAAAGTAGTCACTGTGCTGTTTGGTATCATTGTGTGCACCACACTGAACATGGACCAGAGTAAAGTAGTCACTGTGCTGTTTGGTATCATTGTGTTGCACCACACTGAACATGGACCAGAGTAAAGTAGTCACTGTGCTGTTTGGTATCATTGTGGTCACCACACTGAACATGGACCAGAGTAAAGTAGTCACTGTGCTGTTTGGTATCATTGTGTTGCACCACATTCAACATGGACCAGAGTAAAGTAGTCACTGTGCTGTTTGGTATCATTGTGAGCACCACACTGAACATGGACCAGAGTAAAGGAGTCACTGTGCTGTTTGGTATCATTGTGTTGCACCACACTGAACATGGACCAGAGTAAAGTAGTCACTGTGCTGTTTGGTATCATTGTGTGCACCACACTGAACATGGACCAGAGTAAAGTAGTCACTGTGCTGTTTGGTATCATTGTGTGCACCACACTGAACATGGACCAGAGTAAAGTAGTCACTGTGCTGTTTGGTATCATTGTGTTGCACCACACTGAACATGGACCAGAGTAAAGTAGTCACTGTGCTGTTTGGTATCATTGTGTTGCACCACACTGAACATGGACCAGAGTAAAGTAGTCACTGTGCTGTTTGGTATCATTGTGTGCACCACACTGAACATGGACCAGAGTAAAGTAGTCACTGTGCTGTTTGGTATCATTGTGTGCACCACACTGAACATGGACCAGAGTAAAGTAGTCACTGTGCCGTTTGGTATCATTGTGAGCACCACACTGAACATGGACCAGAGTAAAGTAGTCACTGTGCTGTTTGGTATCATTGTGTTGCACCACACTGAACATGGACCAGAGTAAAGTAGTCACTGTGCTGTTTGGTATCATTGTGTTGCACCACACTGAACATGGACCAGAGTAAAGTAGTCACTGTGCTGTTTGGTATCATTGTGTGCACCACACTGAACATGGACCAGAGTAAAGTAGTCACTGTGCTGTTTGGTATCATTGTGTTGCACCACACTGAACATGGACCAGAGTAAAGTAGTCACTGTGCTGTTTGGTATCATTGTGTTGCACCACACTGAACATGGACCAGAGTAAAGTAGTCACTGTGCTGTTTGGTATCATTGTGTGCACCACACTGAACATGGACCAGAGTAAAGTAGTCACTGTGCTGTTTGGTATCATTGTGTGCACCACACTGAACATGGACCAGAGTAAAGTAGTCACTGTGCTGTTTGGTATCATTGTGTTGCACCACACTGAACATGGACCAGAGTAAAGTAGTCACTGTGCTGTTTGGTATCATTGTGTTGCACCACACTGAACATGGACCAGAGTAAAGTAGTCACTGTGCTGTTTGGTATCATTGTGTTGCACCACACTGAACATGGACCAGAGTAAAGTAGTCACTGTGCTGTTTGGTATCCACCACACTGAACATGGACCAGAGTAAAGTAGTCACTGTGCTGTTTGGTATCATTGTGTTGCACCACACTGAACATGGACCAGAGTAAAGTAGTCACTGTGCTGTTTGGTATCATTGTGTTGCACCACACTGAACATGGACCAGAGTAAAGTAGTCACTGTGCTGTTTGGTATCATTGTGTGCACCACACTGAACATGGACCAGAGTAAAGTAGTCACTGTGCTGTTTGGCATCATTGTGTTGCACCACACTGAACATGGACCAGAGTAAAGTAGTCACTGTACTGTTTGGTATCATTGTGTTGCACCACACTGAACATGGACCAGAGTAAAGTAGTCACTGTGCTGTTTGGTATCATTGTGTGAGCCACACTGAACATGGACCAGAGTAAAGTAGTCACTGTGCTGTTTGGTATCATTGTGAGCACCACACTGAACATGGACCAGAGTAAAGTAGTCACTGTGCTGTTTGGTATCATTGTGTTGCACCACACTGAACATGGACCAGAGTAAAGTAGTCACTGTGCTGTTTGGTATCATTGTGTGCACCACACTGAACATGGACCAGAGTAAAGTAGTCACTGTGCTGTTTGGTATCATTGTGTTGCACCACACTGAACATGGACCAGAGTAAAGTAGTCACTGTGCTGTTTGGTATCATTGTGTTGCACCACACTGAACATGGACCAGAGTAAAGTAGTCACTGTGCTGTTTGGTATCATTGTGTTGCACCACACTGAACATGGACCAGAGTAAAGTAGTCACTGTGCTGTTTGGTATCATTGTGTGCACCACACTGAACATGGACCAGAGTAAAGTAGTCACTGTGCTGTTTGGCATCATTGTGTTGCACCACACTGAACATGGACCAGAGTAAAGTAGTCACTGTACTGTTTGGTATCATTGTGTTGCACCACACTGAACATGGACCAGAGTAAAGTAGTCACTGTGCTGTTTGGTATCATTGTATTGCACCACACTGAACATGGACCAGAGTAAAGTAGTCACTGTGCTGTTTGGTATCATTGTGTTGCAGCACACTGAACATGGACCAGAGTAAAGTAGTCACTGTGCTGTTTGGTATCATTGTGTGCACCACACTGAACATGGACCAGAGTAAAGTGGTCACTGTGCTGTTTGGTATCATTGTGTTGCACCACACTGAACATGGACCAGAGTAAAGTAGTCACTGTGCTGTTTGGTATCATTGTGTTGCACCACACTGAACATGGACCAGAGTAAAGTAGTCACTGTGCTGTTTGGTATCATTGTGTGCACCACACTGAACATGGACCAGAGTAAAGTGGTCACTGTGCTGTTTGGTATCATTGTGTTGCACCACACTGAACATGGACCAGAGTAAAGTAGTCACTGTGCTGTTTGCTATCATTGTGTGCACCACACTGAACATGGACCAGAGTAAAGTAGTCACTGTGCTGTTTGGTATCATTGTGTTGCACCACACTGAACATGGACCAGAGTAAAGTAGTCACTGTGCTGTTTGGTATCATTGTGTGCACCACACTGAACATGGACCAGAGTAAAGTGGTCACTGTGCTGTTTGGTATCATTGTGTGCACCACACTGAACATGGACCAGAGTAAAGTAGTCACTGTGCTGTTTGGTATCATTGTGGTCACCACACTGAACATGGACCAGAGTAAAGTAGTCACTGTGCTGTTTGGTATCATTGTGAGCACCACACTGAACATGGACCAGAGTAAAGTAGTCACTGTGCTGTTTGGTATCATTGTATTGCACCACACTGAACATGGACCAGAGTAAAGGTGTCACTGTGCTGTTTGGTATCATTGTGTTGCACCACACTGAACATGGACCAGAGTAAAGTAGTCACTGTGCTGTTTGGTATCATTGTGTGCACCACACTGAACATGGACCAGAGTAAAGGTGTCACTGTGCTGTTTGGTATCATTGTGTTGCACCACACTGAACATGGACCAGAGTAAAGTAGTCACTGTGCTGTTTGGTATCATTGTGTGCACCACACTGAACATGGACCAGAGTAAAGTAGTCACTGTGCTGTTTGGTATCATTGTGTTGCACCACACTGAACATGGACCAGAGTAAAGTAGTCACTGTGCTGTTTGGTATTATTGTGTGCACCACACTGAACATGGACCAGAGTAAAGTAGTCACTGTGCTGTTTGGTATCATTGTGTTGCACCACACTGAACATGGACCAGAGTAAAGTAGTCACTGTGCTGTTTGGTATCATTGTGGTCACCACACTGAACATGGACCAGAGTAAAGTAGTTACTGTGCTGTTTGGTATCATTGTGGTCACCACACTGAACACGGACCAGAGAAAGCGAAGGAGAGATTTGTCTGAGGAGATCAGAAATAAAATAATAGACAAGCATGGTAACGGTAAAGGCTACAAGACCATCTCCAAGCAGCTTGATGTTACTGTGACAACATTTACAAATATTATTAAGAAGTGTAAGGTCCATGGAACTGTAGCCAACCTCCCTGGGCGCGGCAGCAAGAGGAAAATCAACCCCAGATTGAACAGAAGGAGAGTGTGAATGGTAGAAAAAGAACCAAGGATAACTGCCAACGAGATGCAAGCTGAACTCCAGGGTGAAGGTACGTCAGTTTCTGAACGCACCATCAGTCGCTTTCTGAGCAAAAGTGGGCTCCATGGAAGAAGACCCCGGAGGACTACTTGTGAAAGAAAAACAAAGCCAGACTGGAATTTGCTAAGAGGCATATTGACAAGCCACAATCTTTCTGGGAGAATGTCCTTCGGACAGATGAGTCAAAATTTGATATTTTTGGCAGGTCACATCAGCTCTGTGTTCAGAGACAAAAAATAATGAAGCTTTCAAAGAAAGAACACCATACCTACAGTGAAACATGGAGGCGGCTCAGTTATGTTTTGGTGCTGCGCCTGGCACAGGGTGCCTTGAATCTGTGCAGGGCACAATGAAATCAAGACCATCAAGGCATTCTGGAGTGAAACGTACTGCCCAGTGTCAGAAAGCTCTATGGAAAGGGCTGAAAATTGCAGTCTGGAGAAGACACCCATCAAACCTGAGACAGCTGGAGCAGTTTGCTCAGGAATAGTGGGCCAACCTACCTGTTAACAGGTGCAGAAATCTCATTGAGAGCTACAGAAAACATTTGATTGCAGTGATTGCCTCTAAAGGTTGTGCTACAAAATATTAGGTGAAGGGTCCCATCATTTTTGCCCATGCCATTTTCATTTGTTTTTTTTTACAATATAATGTTGAATAAAAAAATCAAGGTCTGATTTCAATTAAATATGGAATAAACAATGGTGGATGCCAATTACTTTTGTCAGTTTCAAGTTATTTCAGAGAAAGTTGTGCATTCTTCATTTTTTTTTGTGGAGGGGTACTAACAAATTGTAGCACGTCTGTACAAGCTCCACTTAAGAACCAACCATCATCCAGATATATCAAAGAGCTTGGAAATATGTTATGAGGATTCTGCTGCCTAGACACTGATCACAACAATCACTAAACCAGGTGCTTCTATAAGGAACGGTATGTGTTGGGGCGAGACTAGACGCAAATACTTTCAGAATAAACCAGGTTTGAGCATTGACACCCGGATGACCAAGAGAAACCACACCCATGCTCTATTCAAAACAACAATATTGATGAAATATTCTAAGGGAAGAGGAAAGGGAGTCACAAAAAAGGTTCTTGATTAAAAAGGATTGCCAGCAGTCCAGTAGGCTAGTTCAGTTCCTCCGTTGCTGTTGGAGTGTTCAAGCAGAGCGGCCCACCGTAGTCTGCTTCACGTACTGCGCACATTCAAGTTGAGCTCAGTTCATTTAGTAGCTCAGTAGCTGCTCAGCGGCAGTATCTACAGTAGCATCAACAGTTGCGTGGATAGCTCACAGGCAGCTCAGGGTTTCCAACGATCCAGTTGCGGCCCAGCACAGACCTTGCCACATACACCCGATATCAGACAGCATTACAATAATTATACAATAGGGCACACGACCACGAGGAAAAGGATTGCGGACCAACCTTAACAGAAACACCTGGTTTCAGACATTGTTACCAGAGAACTGACTGGAGATCATTATGTAGGAAGAGAAAGAAAGAGAAAGAGAGAGAGAGAGAGAGAGAGGGGTGTAACCAGCACTGTACACACCTTAAATCGATCATGAAACACAGCAAACCATGGTGACGTGCGCAAAATCAAACGTTAAGTGCAGAATTCTCAATCGTGCAAATAATTCAAAATGTGAAAACAGTCAAGTGAAGGAAGTAAAATATGTGCTCAGTCAAACCACACTAGTGACAGAAGTAATAACGTTAAGCAGGTTTGTAGAACCCTGTTACATCCTTCCCCGCTGAAAGGTCAGTGTCCCCAATGGCCATAACATAACAAAACCGTTTAACCTAAGTCTCTGTTTCTTATGGGGTGAACTCCCTTGGTGGTCCTTGTAGATCTCTTGGTTCATGAAGGTTACATTGGCCATTTTCAGCCCTGCCACAGCGGTCCCCATCTTCAGATTGGAGTCCCACGGACACCCATCTCCCACCTGCAGTCTTCCGTGGCATGATAGCACCCATCTCCCGCTCATGGTTTCTCTGCATCACCATGGCACCCATCTCCCGCTCATAGTTTCTCTGCATCACCATGGCACCCATCTCCAGCTTCCGGCTCAGCACCTGTAGGGACCCAAAACCCAATCAAGGAGACAGCAACAGGGGCTATAATTGTATCTCTCAATGGCGTGTTAGTCAGAGGGTGGCTGGGGGCTTTGTTTAATCTAAAAGGGAGATCAACTTCACTAGGGGGTTGTGCTGGTCTCTCTACTGGGAGAAATGAACAAGATTACGGTGCAAAACCCTCTCCCATTACTTTTTCTGGTCTGACCACATAGACCGGCAGTTCTGGGTCAGATTGTTTTACTACCACATGAGGGAGCTGCTCCAAATTGTCTGCAAGCTTACCCCGGCCCCTCGCTCTAATGTCTCTCATGAGTGTCTACTCCCCAGGCAGCAGAGGGGATTCCTCAGCAGGTGTACAGTATATCCTGTAGGGTTGTGCAATGTGTTGTTGTATATCTCAATCATTTCCTGCAGGAAATGCCAGCGCCGTTTTTCCGTCTTTCCACTCCAAGCGTCCCCAGCAAACCTATGGTCGTTCTATTAAATCTTTCACACCCGCCGTTCCCTGATGGATGATAAGGAGTAGTGTGACTTTTGGTTATTCCATACAATACACATAGATTCTTTATAAACTGATATTCAAAATGTCCAATAAGCGCCAGGGAGCACCAAAAGGCTGAATTACCTTCTGCCACAGTGCATTTGCAGTAGTAGTCTCCGTCTGGTCCCTAGTAGGGGTGGCCCAAGTATATTTAGTGAAATGGTCTACCATTACCAGCACGTTGTGATGAAGGTCTCTGGATGACCTATGCTCAGGTAGTCTATAGACATTAGTTCAAGAGGGGCTGACATTTTGATTGGCACTGAAGGTGCTTGTTTCAGACAAACTGGGGCTTTCGTAAGACACAAAGCTGACAAGTGGCACACCAATTTGGAATGTCTCTGGCTAGGTTTGGCCAATAGAATCTGGCATGGATTAGCGCTGTGGTCTTTTCTGCCTCCCAGTAGCCTGCCCTCCCATGATACAGTTCCCAGCTGTCTCTCACCAGTAGGGACAACCAGCTGGACAATCGGCTCTACCTCTTTGAGGTCCTGGAATGTCCGACACAACACACCCTCTTTCCATGTAAGATGATTCCATTCCCGGAGCACATCTAGGGCCTCTTTCGACTCTCGTTCCTGTCTGTCAGGTGGCTGCCCTCATCCTCTCCCAGAAGTCACAGCCCACTGGGCACAGACGTCAGTTCAATGGCTATTCCATGTTGGTTCAGCGTAATTTAATTGAAATGACGTGGAAACAATGTTGATTCAACCACTGTGTGCCCAGTGGGAGTGTTTAAGAATTCTTTATGGAAACCCTGCCTGACCTGTGTTAACACAGCACACATTTAGACATCTACTGTTATTGGAAAGGTTTTTGAATGTACATGTAAACTAGGCCTACCATATAACAACATTTCAGTTTTGTAACTATCTCACATTTTCATTTAAAACTCTTAAAGTACTATACCATGTTTCAGTAACAGGAATGGATCTCTGATGGAGATCATGTAAAAGTGTAACCTTAATGATCCTGTGATTTTTCTCTTATAAGTATGAGAAGATAGAAAGCACAGTGCGGTTCTTAAAGGCTCTTCCTCTGAGCCAGTTATCTCTGGTATGAGGGGCTTGCTGTGTCCTTCTTCTGCATCCTGGTCTTCTGACAGCTTGTTTGTCCTCCACCCCAACCCCACCAACAGGGCCTTTACCACTTTGGGTGGCATCTCCTGGAATGCCAGGTCTCAGTCCTCCAGCTGGTTTGGGACTGTGTTTTCTGGATGGAAACGAGACAAGGCATCTGCACTCTGGTTATTACGTCCTACACAATACTTGCCAATCTGGCTACACATCTCTGCTTGCCAATTTAGCTGAGTTTAGATGTACCAGAGGATTATTGCCTGTATAAACCACAATAGGTGAGGCATTGAGGTATTCTGCAAACGTTTCAGTGACGGCCCACTTCAGTGCAAGGAATTCAAGTTTAAGTGAGCTATAGTTACTGTAATTTCCTTCTGAGGGATGGAGGCTTCTACTTGCAAATGAGATTACCTGTTCTTTACCCTCTTGTACCTGGGCTAGAACTGCCCCCAAGCCTCTCTTACTGGCATCTGTATACAGATGTCAGCTAGAGTTGGAGAGGTAGTGAGGGACCGTTTTAAGATTGCAAAAGACATATTACATGCCTGATTCCAGCCAGTGTGGGTAGGAGAGTCGAGAGACGTTCTCGTTTGTTTAGGGGCCAACCCTGTTAACAGCTCAAGTAAGGGGCTGGCACTCTGGCAAAGTCCTTTACAAATCTACGGTAGTATCCTGCTAAGCCAAGAAATGACCGAAGTTCCTTTACCGTTTTGGGTGTGGGCCAGTCCTGCACACACACTTGACCTTGTCCGGGTCTGATGATACTCCTTCAGGAGATACCCGATGCCCCAGGTACTGTACTTCTTGCTTCAGAAAGATGCATTTGTTTGGTTTCAGAGTCCATACTTAGCTAGTCTGCTGAACACTAAATCCATGTGATTTAGATGGGCTGATGTAGATATTTAGAAAACACAATAACATCATCCAGATAGATCAAAAGAGATTCTAGAGTTTGCTATCCTAAACATGTTTGGATCAAGGCCAGAAGGCCAGTTGCATAACCCCAAATGGCATCCAAGCAAACTCGAACAAATCCATTGGAGTTGTAAAGGCAGTCTTTTCCATAATGTGCTGGAGACATCTGGGCCTGCCAATAGCAAGGTCTAAAGTTGAGAAGTACTTGGCTTTGGTCAAACTGGCTAGAGATTCCTATATACGAGGGAGTGGGTAAGCACCATTGTGGGTTTGTGACTTTAGTTTGGCTTAATTTACGATAGTACACACAAAATCTCAATATGCTATCCTTCTTTCTAACCAAAACAATAGGGGCTGCCCATGGTCTAGTGCATGGGTTAACTATTCCTGAGTTCAACATACCTTGAATCAATGCTTTCTGTAACGATTATGTAACAACAGAAGCTGGAAGACAAGAAGCAAGTACAGGGTGTGCATTTAATAATTAATAGCCATAAACCAAGACCAGTGTCTAGACTGGAGAAACATAACAACATCAATGCAAACACAGGAATGAAACAGAGGAAGTGACAGATATAGGGGAGGCAATCAATGACGTGATGGAGTCCAGGTGAGTCTGACGAAGAGCAGGTGCGCTAAACAATTGTGACAGGTGTGCGTAATGCTGAGCAGCCTGGCGACCTCGAGCGCCAGAGAGGAGGAGCGGGAACAGACGTGACAGTTTTCACTTCTTGGTACATTTTGGGAGGGATTTGTCTGTGGCGCTCTCTGACTGGGGCTATATCTCCAGTGGAGATCACATGCTGCACTTGTTACATCTGCTCCTGCCATGCCCTCTACTTCTCATCATGTCTCCCTAACCTGCCGCCACTCCCCCAGTGCTCTCTCCCTCTGTGGGTGTATTTGATTGTGTGAGTAGAGACAGGTGTGCTGGAGGCTGAGCGTAATCCCCACCAGCTGCAACCTGTTCCATAATCAAGACCTCTACAAATACTCAGCCTCACCACTTCCACGCTGCCAGATCGTAGCCTCTGCTCAGTCATTTCAAGCCGTTTGTTCCTGCTTAGATCTTGTTATCCTGTTGTGCCAGTTTTTCCCTAGCCTGACGCTGCTTTTCTCTCTGCTACAGTTCAGTACGCTCTGACTCTGGTTCCTTTCTCCAGTCCCTCGTCTCGTCAGTCCTGCTTCCCTGCCCTGGACCCCCGCTCTACTGCTTCTTTGGATTCCACTTCGGACCTGGTCACCCTGACCCTACTCCCCTTGCCCCAGCCTCAGTTCCTGGTTCCCTGCTACCCGCCTGAGTTTCCCCTGGCCTGCACACCATCTCCCCCTGCTTTTCAATAAATACCTTAGTTACCTTATTCCTGTCTCCTTGTCTGAGTCTGCACTTGGGTTCACCTGCTCCGCTCCGCCTCACAGCACTATGGTTGTCTTCCATAATCTTTACCATGGGCAGCAAATGTAGCCTGGTGCTTTTGTAACAGTGCTTGCAGTTTCATTCTCTGTTAAGGGGAAATGTCTACACCTGTCAGGTTAACTAGTATAGGCTGTTCTGTAGTCTGTTGTTGGTTGTTACACATGTGCTAAACTGTCTTGCAAAGCCTGTTCCCCCACCCTGGATATACTCACATCATTCTCTTATATGACGTCTGCAGGGTTCACTATGAAGGCCATGGCAAGTTTTTGGTGTCGACGTAGGGCAGTCTCCAACGTTCCTCAGTCGGATAGGCAGCCTTCCCTGCTGGACTCTGAACACAGCTTGGGTGATGAGCAACTCATTCTCAATGATTGGCTCCACTAGACACTGGTAGTTCTTGCCCTCTTCTCCCGCTCTGGTCCGACCCCACACCAGGATTTCACTTTTAACCTGGAGTCTTCAGAGGATAGCAATTAATGGTACGTACATACCCTGTAATCCCATTAGTGGCTGCAAACTTTGGTGCACACCTTCATGGCCTTTACCACACCTGCTGCTAGACGTGTCCACTAGAAAGGCAAAGCACAGTCAAATTGTCTTTTGTCAAGGTGTCCAGGCAGTTTTTTTATTATGTTTGTTCCCACTAGGCCATCTGTATTGGCTAAACAATGGTATTGGACAACCACAATACCACAGTCAGGAACGAGAACATCACCGATTTTCACATCCAACAGTACATACCACAAATATGAAATGTTCAATCCATTAGCTGCTTTTAGGGATAACCATGCTGAGGGGTCTTCCAGTAGTGTGCCCTGCTGGCCAAAGTGTTTCTGAAAAAAATGTAATTCTAACTTGTGATCCTGTGTCCATTAGACAACAGATAGGTAGCCCTTAAAAGGTCAACTGGGCAAAAAAAAAAAAAAAAGTATGTCTTTAAACTGTATCTGATCAATGCACTATCATACAAATGACTGATTGGCTGAGGGAAATTGATGATAAAAAGATTGTGGGGGCTGTTATGTTAGACTTCCATGCGGCTTTTGACATTAATGATTATAGTCCGCTGCTGGAAAAACGTATGTGTTATGGCTTTACACCACCTGCTATAATGTGGATAAAAATGTACCTGTCTAACAGAACACAGAGGGTGTTTATAACAGAAGCCTCTCCAACATAATCCAGGTAGAATCAGGAATTACCCAGGGCAGCTGTCGAGGCCCCTTACTTTTTTCAATCTTTACTAACGACATACTTTGAGTAAAGCCAGTGTGTTTATGTATGCGGATGACTCAACACTATACATGTCAGCTACTACAGCGACGGAAATGACTGCAACAATTAACAAAGAGCTGCAGGTAGTTTCAGAACGGGTGGCAAGATCGTAGTGCTTGAGGTGTCCCTACAGAGCCGGGTTCAATCCCAGGATGTGTAACTGGCCATGACCGGGAATCCCATAAGGCGGCTCACAATTGGCCCAACATCATCCGGGTTAGGTGAGGGTTTGGCCCGGGAGGCTTTCTTTGGCTCATTGCGCTCTAGTGACTCCTTGTGGTGGACCGGGCAAGCTGACTTTAGCGGGTCATGTAGCTAAGCCTTCAACACCATAGTACCCTCCAAGATCATCATTAAGCTCGGGACCCTGGGTCTGAACCCCGCCCTGTGCAACTGGGTCCTGGACTTCCGGACGGGCCACCCCCAGGTGGTGAAGGTAGAAAACAACATCTCCACTTCACTGATTCTCAACACGGGACACACAAGGGTGCGTTCTCAGCCCCCTCCTGTACTCCTTGTTCACCCATGACTGTGTGGCCATGCACGCTTCCAATTCAATCATCAACTTTGCAGACAACACAACAGTAGTAGGCCTGATTGCCAACAATGATGAGACAGGGAGGCGAGGGCCTTGGCGGAGTGGTGACAGGAAAATAACCTCTCCCTCAATGTCAACAAAACGAAGGAGCTGATCATGGACTTCAGGAAACAGCTGAGGGAGCGCCCCCCTATCCACATCGACGGGACCGCAGTGGAGAAGGTGGAAAGCTTCATGTTCCTCGGCATACACATCACCGACAATCTGAAATGGTCCACCCACACAAACAGTGTGGTGAAGAATGCGCTTGGCTGTATAACTTTTTGAGGATCTTGGGACCCATGCAAAATATTTTCTGTCTCCTGAGGAGGAAAGATGTTATCGTGCCCTCTTCATGACTTTCATGGTGTGTTTGGACCATGATAGTTTGTTGGTGATGTGGACACCAAGGGACTTGAAACTCTCGACCCGCTCCACTACAGCCCCATCGATGTGAATGGGGGAGTGTTCGGCCCTCTTTTTCCTGTCGTCCACGATCAGCTCCTGTCTTCCTCACATTGAGAGAGAGGTTGTTGTCCTGGCACCACACTGCCAGGTCTCTGACCTTCTCCCTATAGGCTGTCTCATCATTGTCGGTGATCAGGCCTACCACTGTTGTATAATTAGCAAACTTAATGATGGTGTTGGAGTCATGCTTGGCCACGCAATCATGGGTGAACAGAGGGAGGTGTTTAGTCCCAGGGTCCTTAGCTTAGTAACAAGCTTTGTGGGCACAATGGTGTTGAACACTGAGCTGCAGTCAATGAACAACATTCTCACATAGGTGTTCCTTTTGTCCAGCTGGGAAAGGGCAGTGTGGAGAGCGATTGAGATTGCGTAATCTGTGGATCTGTTGGGGCGGTATGTGAATTGGAGTGGGTCTAGGGTTTCTGGGATGATGTTGTTAATGTGAGCCATGACCAGCCTTACAAAGCCCTTCATGGCTACCGACATGAGTGTTACGGGCGGAAGTCATTTAGGCAGGTTACCTTCACTTTCTTGGGCACAGGGGCTATGGTGGTCTGCTTGAAACATGTAGGTTTTACAGACTCGGTCAGGGAGAGGTTGAAAATGCTCTGAGTACACGTCCTGGTAATCCGTCTGGACATGCGGCCTTGTGAATGTCGACCTGTTTAAAGGTCTTGCTCACATCGGCTACGGAAAGCCTGATCACACAGTCATCCTGAACAGCTGGTTCTATCATGCATGCTTCAATGTTGCTTGTCTCGAAGCGAGCATAAAAGACATTTAGCCCGTCTGGTAGGCTCGCATCACTGGGCAGCTCGCAGCTGGGATTTCCTTTGTAGTCCGTAATAGTTTGAAAGCCCTGCCACATCCGACGAGCGTCAGAGTTGGTGTAGTAGGATTCAATCTTAGTCCTGTATTGAGGCTATGCCTTTGATCGTCTGAAGGCATAGCGGGATTTCTTATCAAAGTCCGTATTAGTGTCCAGCTCCTCGAAAGCAGCAGCTTTAGCCTTTAGCTCTGTGCGGGTGTTGCCGGTAATCCATGGCTTCTGGTTGTGATATATACAGTTGAAGTCGGAAGTTAACATTCACTTAGGTTGGAGTCATTAAAACTTGTTTTTCAACCACTCCACAAATGTCTTGTTAACAAACTATATTTTAGGCAAGTCGGATAGGACATCTAATTTGTGCATAACACAAGTAATTGTTCTAACAATCGTTTACAGACAGATTATTTCACTTACAATTCACTGTATCACAATTCCAGCGGGTCAGAAGTTACTTTACACTAAGTTGACTGTGCCTTTAAACAGCTTGGAAAATTCCAGAAAATTATGTCATGGCTTTAGAAGCTTCTGATATGCTAATTTACATAATTTGAGTTAATTGGAGGTGTACCTGTGGATGTATTTCAAGGCCTACCTTTAAACTCAGTGCCTCTTTGCTTGGCATCATTGGAAAATCAAAAGAAATCAGCCAAGACCTCAGAAAAAACATTGTAGACCTCCACAAGTCTGGTTCATCCTTGGGAGCAATTTCCAAACACCTGAAGGTACCAAGTTCATCTGTAGAAACAATAGTACACAAGTATAAACACCATGGGACCATGCAGCCATCATACCGCTCAGGAAGGAGATGCGTTCTGTCTCCTAGAGATGAACGTACTTTGGTACGAAAAGTGCAAATCAATCCTAGAACAACAGCAAAGGACCCTGTGAAGATGCTGGAGGAAACAACTACAAAAGTATCTTAATCTACAGTAAAATGAGTCCTATATCGACATAATCTGAAAGGTCACTCAGCAAGGAAAAAGCCACTGTTCCAAAACAGCCATAAAAAAGCCAGACTACGGTTTGCAGCTGCACATTGGGGACTATGTGAGGTGACTAAACTGCTTGGAGTAACCCTGGATTTTAAACTTGAATTATTTTTTACCCTTTTTTTCTGCCAAATGTTGTGATATCCAATTGGTAGTTACAGTCTAGTCCCATCGCTGCAACTCCAGTACGGGTTTGGGAGAAGCGAAGGTCGAGAGCCAAGCGTCCTCCGAAACACAACCCCGTCAAGCTGCACTGCTTCTTGACACACTGCACTCTTAACCCGGAAGCCAACCGCACCAATGTGTCGGAGGAAACACAGTACATCTGGTGACCAAACTCCATGGGACCAACACGTTTATATTTTTGTTCAGTTATAAAGTTGGGAACGTTTTGTTTTCATCCCGCACAGTACCTGGCAGCAATACAAGTTTTGGGGGAGGCTGCCAATAAACCTTCAAAGAAGAAGCAGGAAGAAGAGAAGGTCACAATTCCAAGATGGCAGCGCGCTGTGTGCTGGGTTCTATTTGGACCTCTCTATCTGGTGTTAAAAGTGTGGCCAGCAGCAGCAATATGAGTGTCTTTCAGAGTATAACCAATTACCCTCAACTCTCGGTTTTTGGGATTATTCAAAGTAGAGGAATTCGACAAGGTGAGATTCTCCTTGAATCCTGTTGTAGCCATATGACAGCTCGCGCTGCTAGCAGTAGCGCATTCACTCGGTAAGCTTTGCCCTTCGATAAGGGTTATTTTAGGCGTTAAAGATAGTTGTGGTAGTTGATTATAATAATACAATCATTTGAACGACCACGTTGTAGTTGAATTTCTTTTTTTAAACTCACTAGAAGCACAAGCTAAATTAGCAGCCCGGTGTTATGCCGAAAATCCCCCCTCGCGTGAACGCGCACACTCGATTCCCTCATTGTTGCGACTTGCTTGCTAGTTAAGATTTCTGCTCTTCACTCCGTTGTCAGTTTACCTTTAGGATTTCGGCAGGCAAGAAAATGGCCTTGCCGAAACACCACACCCACTTTCTATTTTCCTTGGTTTTGTGGCTAGAGTCAAATACTTTGAGGCACACATCATAGTCAACTTTCTATAGAACAAACGTCATGTCAGGATAGGCAACCGAAATGAATAATGAATGTATGTGTGTTATATTAAACATAGGGAGTAAAATGTAGGCAAGCAATAAACATTCAGAACAACTACTAGTCGAATAAGACATGGGAGAGATCACGAATTCTGGCAAAGAGATTTATTTAGACTAATACACTTGAAACAGCCAAACTGCAGACATTACTATTCCCTCCCCCGCGATCAAACCTCCATACTAAAATTAAACTCAGCCTAACGTGATCATTGACAGCTGCCTTGGACACAAATAAAAACTACTTTCTGCTACTAAGATCAGTGAAATGTAGGCTAAACTGACAACGGAGTGAAGACCTTGCAATGAATAATTGATGTATGCGCGTTCACGCGAAGGGGGGTGGGATGATTTTCGGCACACCTGTTTGTTATGAAACGGCGGCCTGTAATTGTACTAACTGTGACTGCCTATTTTGTTTGTTTTCAGTCGTGGAAAAGAAAGAAGGCAAAACAACAATAGTAAGTGATAAGCTATCTAACCTGTTGGTTCTTCATTGCACACTACTCATTTTGTGGTTTCTGTGGTGATGTTGCGTTTATCTCTAGCTATGTCGATGTATTGCTTTTAACTTAATAGTACTAGTCAATATGGTAGCCACACATTTCAAGATATTTAAGACAATATCTATACCATGTTAGCTATCAACACTTCTCTAGCTCATTTAGTTATTGACTGTCAATGCATTCTTTCTCAGATTGAGGGGTTAACACAGGATACTCCAGCCGGACCACAGCCACCTAACCCCACAGCCCAGTGCCCCATCTACCGATGGAACCTGCAGAACAAATACAACTACACAGTAAGTGTTTTCATTGACAAATAATACGGTGGCCATGATCAGTGCTGGTCCACACACTCACATCTCCTATGTGTCTCATGCATTTTATATCAGTATGTGTGCTTGTGTTTCTGTCTATCAGTATGTGTGCCTGTTCTGTGAGCTCAGACCTACAGTAATTCCCTGTGTTTTGTCTTTGTCAGGATGTCCTGTTGCTCAGTCAGTTCATCAGGTCTGATGGAGGAATGCTGCCTCGTAGAGTCACTGGTCTCTGTGCCCAAGAGCACCGCAAGATCGCCATCTGTGTGCAAATGGCGCATAGAGCAGGTACGATACTCTTTGTGTCAGCTCTGGAAACTCTACTATTGTGATGTGTATTTTCTTCAAGATGGTAAACGTACTCTATTCCAGGTCTTCTCCCCGATCACAAACCACCTCTCCCAGAGGGACACGTACCAAAGAAGCCCAAGCCCCAGCTCAACAGGTAACTAGTGCGAGTGTTTTTGACTCTTGAAGTGTCTCTGAATGTACCTTCTCACAACTGTATTGTTTCTTGTTAGACCTCTCATAACATTACCTTTAACATTAACACTTGTACGTCGTCTTTCGCTAACCTTCTGTTGTCTCTGGCCAACTCACACCTGTGTCGTTTTATCACACAGATACCTGACTCGCTGGTCCATTGATTCGGTGAAGCCCATCTATAGGGCAGGGCTGAAGTGGTGTAAAAATCGCATCTCTGTCGGCCACCCAGCTCTCAGAAACAATGTACAATACGGCAAGAAAATCCTTTACCTGAAACATTGACGACATGGGGGCATGTCAACCCACAGCAGTAGGAGTCGGTGTGGGCGGGACATAGATGGGGTGCAGCAATTCTATTGGATGTCTATCCCCATGGAACTCCTGCCTCATTTGCGACTCGTCCATTGACTTTGAAAACTAGGCTTTTGAACAGCTGAGGGAGCATTTGTATTTGTCCAACCTATTTAGTGGCCGTTACCCATTGGAACAAGTCATTCGGAGCAATACCCAGAAACAACATCCATTCTGTCATTCGGCCTTTGAAGATGCCCTGAAAATTAACTCTGGAAAAACTACATTTATCGCAAGAGCAATTGGGCCAGTGGAACAACTGTTTCAATGTAGGTGGTATGTTGACATTGTGTACTTCAAGACAGATGTGCAAATAAAACAGATCTGCTTACTCTCCCTCCACTAGCTGTATACTGTGTGTGATTGCATGAGTAAGCATTTACTGGGCCTATTAGCAGAAGTAGCCAAGTGCATGTGGAAGTAAACTGAATGATTTTTGTTTCTGTTTATTTACGTTAAATAACAGGAAAGAAACATCTCTTGCATAAATATAACTCAGTTCTAGCTGCTTTCAATGTGGGTGGGGATGAAACACTGCTTTTCTCAGATGAGCGGTTGATGGTATTTTAATATTTTTTCCAGTATCTCACTGGCTCTTTTAAAACATGAAGGGCAGGCCCAGGTGCTTTGAGACTGTCGCCCATGTAGATGAATCCGTGCTGGGGTGTCATGGGTTCTTTAAATGTGGTCAGGCCCAGCCACAGCATGCTGCTGATCACACACAGTACTACTGTGCTCAAACTGCTAGCTCCACAACCCTACACACACACACTGATGGTTTGAAAGTCTTTATAACCCCCATCTGCTGCTCCTCAAATGACTCTTCATAAATCGGGACCATGTACAGGTCTCACATTACTCCCATTACTGATTCCGCTATTCCCAATGGGGGGAATCAAGTCCCAAGATACGCAGGTGTAAATGGAACTTATTCCTTTTTCTCACTGCGCAATCTGACCTTTAACTTAAGCATGAGGAAACCGGTACCAGGCAGCTATTTTTTTTGGGTGGAGATCACAGAAATGGAGGTGTGGCAGAGGTCTGTCTACTGGTATACTTATTCTGACCTTAACTTAATTCTGCCATCTTTACACGTGAAGAAATCATGAATAAGGTCAAGTGAACCTGTCTGTTCCAAGTGGAAAAACCTCTACTTTCTCTTTTTAGATAGAAATAACAGCCTTCTCCATGCACTGTAATTTATACATTGATAAGAGCTAGGTATATGAGCAATCTGGTTGGATAAAACTATTGTAAATACAGTGCCTTCAGAAAGTATTCACACCCATTTTTCCACATTTTGTTGTGTTACAGCCTGAATTTCACATTTATATTTTGTGTCACTGGCCTATCCACAATACCCCATAATGTCAAAGTGGAGTTAAAAATGTTTTGAAATTAATCAAAATTGAAAAGTTTAAATATCTTGAGTCAGTAAGTATTCAACCCTTTGTTATGGCAAGCCTAAATAAGTTCAAGTGTAAAGATGTGTTTAACAAGTCACATAAGTTGCATGGACTCACTGTGTGAAATAATAGTCTTTTAACATTATTTTTTTAAGGACTACCTTATCTCTGTACCCCACACATACAATTATCTGTAAGGTCCCTCGGTTGAGCAGTGCTGTATCACATCCATCCGTGATTGGGAGTCCCAAAAGGTGGCACACAATTGGCCCAGCATCGTCCGGGGTAGGCTGTCATTATAAAGAAGAAGTTGTTCTTAACTGACTTGACTAGTTAAATAATGGTTCAATTTACATTTTTCTTTTTTAAAAGCTGTGAATTTCAAACGGACTCGATCACAAAACCAGGGAGGTTTTCCAATGCCTCGCAAAGTGCTATTGGTAGATGTGTAAAAAAAACAGCAAAAAAAACACGGACATTGAATATCCAATTGAGTATGGTGAAGTTATTACATTTTGGATGGTGTATCAATACACCTAGTCACTACAAAGATAAAGGCGCCCTTCCTAACTCAGTTGTTGGAGAGGAAGGAAACCTCTCAGGGATTTCACCATGAAGCTAATGGTGACTTTAAAAGACTTGCAGAGTTTAATGGCTGTGATAGGAGAAAACTGAGGATGGATCAACAACATTGTAGTTACTCCACAATACTAACCTAAATTACAGAGTAAAAATAAGGAAGCCTGTGCATAATGAAAATATGACAAAACATGCATCCTGCTTGCAATAAGGCACTAAAGTAAAACTGCAAAAAATGTGGCAAAGAAATGAACTTTTTCCTGAATATGAAGGACTCTATTTTAACAAACCTAATGCAATGGTAAGTATAAGAAGCACAGGCAGTTGCACTATACTGTTGGTTCAGGGGTGTGTTAGAAATATTTGAGCTATTTTCAGTATCACAATTATCGGCGCACTTGCTGGTGTTGGCGCAAAAGGGCTGGGTTTTGATGAATTAACAAGTTGTGGGTGGGTCGAGGCTTAGCCCCTCACTTGTCAATCAGAACGTGCTCCATGGCAAAATATGTGATTGCTTCAAGTTGTCCACAGTGTTCTAAGTAATTGCAGGGCTTCAATAGCATTCACACTGATATAGGGGAAAGTCTTACTGTAATTTGGATTATTAAAATGGCCCAAAAAGAGACAGAATAATTTTAATTAAATTCTTAACACTCACTATTATACTGCTCCCAAATAGGCCTATGTTTTACGAACATAACCGGAATCATCTTACACATCAGATCACATTCACATATCTCCAGAAGTTGCAGTGCATGCGCGCCACAGACGTAGTAAACATAAATCCAGGAAGTTCAATCATTCTAATAAGATTGGCTGTAATAAAATTAAACGAAAAACAAGCACTCTGTTTTTTTTTAAACAACAACAATAAATACATGTAATACTGTAAAATCCACAGGATTAAAAAAAAGCAACATATTGCTTTTGAACCAGCCTTCGTTATGGGAGGGCTTGGGTTTTGAACAAATGAAACGGAAAACAAGCAATTATGACAGGTTACAGATAACTTCTAAATACGAGGTTCAGGTGTTTTCACCAAGGTTCTCATCTCTCGTTTAATGATGCTCATGGACACGTAGCCTACATCATGGAAGGGGTTTTACACACGTTCAAAACGGGACCTGCATGGCTAAAATAATGTGGGGCCTGCCTACAATTCATAGATAAAAAGGGAATGTCAGCTCACTGCTCAAACTTCATATTTTAATAAAGCTTTGGTGAGAAGGATGAATTTCCAAGTGGAGGAGCCAATGCCTTTGTTGACTGTCTTGACTATGCGATTGCATTGGGCAGGACACGAAATAAGCCTTAATTGAGAAGAGGGGAGGCTATGCTTGATTTTTAACCTAGATGCGAAGTACACAGGCACCAAAAGCACATTAGGCTTTTCTTGGATAGGCTGTTTCCACTGTAAAAATGCATGCCACAACCAACTGCGTTACCGATAAAACCAGCTTTTGGTTGGTCTTAAATATCCTAATCAGCGCTGCCTGAAATGAGCACTTTGGATCATGTTTTTAAGGACACAGGACAAATATTTCCATCCCTCCCATCTGAGCACAAGCAAGCTGATATAAGACAGGTAAATTGCCAAACCTGGCGTTAGGGCTTGAAAATGCCAGTGCTCCAGTTTTTGCATGATGAAATTGCAAACTAACGTGCGTTTGACACTAGCACCGCCTTAACGCTAGCCAGAAATTGAGTCCTAAGCGTTATGTTTGGGGCAAATCCAACACAACAGATCACTGAGTTCTTTGGGGGGTAAAAAGAAACGGAGTAGAGCTAAGCACAGGCAAAACCCTAGAGGAAAACCTGGTTCAGTTTGCTTTCCAACAGACACTGGGAGACAAATTCACCTTTCAGCAAGTCAGTAACCTAAAACATAAGGCCAAATATACACTGGAGTTGCTTACCAAGATGACATTTACAGTTTTAACTTAAATTGTCTTGAAAATCTATGGCAAGACTTGAAAATGGCTGTCTAGCAATGGTCAACAACCAACTTGACAGGGCTTGAAGAATTAAAAAAAGAATAATGTGCAAATATTGTACAATCCAGGTGTGCCAAGCTCTTAGAGACTTACCCAGAAAGTTTCACAGCTGTAATATGTGATTCGAACATGTATTCACTCAGGGGTGTAAATACTTACTTTAATGAGTAATTTCTGTACTTCATTCTCAATAAATTTGCAAACATTTCTAAAAACATGTTTTATTTGGTCATTATGGGGTATTGTGTGTAGATGGGTGTGAGAAAACCCCCGATTTAATCTATTTTGAATTCAGGCCCTAACATAACAAAATGTGGAATAAGTCAAGGGGTATGAATACTTTCTGAAGGCACTAAATAGGCTACATTACTATTGTTTTAGGTCTATTTTACCTTATGATCGCTTGAGAAGAACGGGAAACCAGTTATATGGCATGAATCTGAAAGGCATATCATAACATGATAGGTATTTATGCCCCTTTACCACAGAGAAGTATAAAATGCTGTGTCATTATACCAAAGTGTAATTGTATGGCCTACTTGCAAGGATCCAATTTGGAGATGCAAACCAAATGGGATGACAAGGCAGACTGACACCAAATGTAACCTTTGTGCTCTCTGGATTTTTTTGATCATATGCCCTGACTGTTATTGTTTCCTTCAATTTGTAGGGTATATGTTCTATATTATTAGCCACTATTGTTAGCGACCGTAAGTAATAAGCACATACAGCATATTTAACTACCAATTTAGTGTTTGTTCCCATCAATTGGTAGTGGTGCTGTGGGATTATTTAAGATACTCTTTAAAGATGGGCAGGGACTCTGCTGTCCTAACTTCAGGGGGAAGCTGATTCCACCATTGGGGTGCCAGCACAGAGAAGAGCTTGGACCTGGCTGAGCAGGAACTGCCCTACCGTAAGGGTGGAGGGCCAAGAAACCAGGGGTGGCAGAACGGATTACTCAGGTTGGGATGTAGGGTTTGAGCATAGCCTGAGGGTAGGGAGGGGCAGTTTCTCTTGCTGCTCCGTAGGCAAGTACCATGGTCTTGTAGTGGATGTGAGCATCGACTGGAAGCCAGTGGAGTGTGCAGAGGAGCGGGGTGACATGGGAGAGCTTGGGATGGTTGAACACCATGTGGGCTGCAGCGTTTTGGATAAATTGCAGGAGCTCCCCGCTTGTGCCAACAGTGAGCTGCAGTAGTCCAGACGGGAGATGACAACTGCCTGGATTAGGACCTGTGCCGCTTCCTGTGTCAGGTATGGTTGTACTCTACATATGTTGTCATGTAAAGCATGAACCTGCTCTGTGCCAGAGCTATCTATGAGCAGCTATTCCAGTAAATTGGGTCTGTTATTCTGTTGATAATATACTTATCCCGTATTGCAGTTCCATGACCAAAATAAACTCTCCAGCCAGGTTGATGTGATTTCATCAATTCAGTTTGAGTCAAGGGCCAAAAATTCTTATTGATTACAACTTTTTTCAGAGAAACCGCTCTGCGATGGTGTCTACTTTCCACCGAAACTCACATAGGTGGTTTCAAACTCAGCGTGTGGATGTCCCATATTCGAGGCATAGGGAGGAACCTGGTAGGAGGACAGGCATGGCTGGTGTATTAGCATAAATGTGTCGATTACAGAAACTTGCCACATACTTCCAGGCAAGTCTAGAGGATCTATTTGGTGAGAGGGGGAGCTTTACTCAGGAAAATGTAAATGTAATGAATCCCAGCGGAAAGCACCTGTTATTGGGTGGAGATCTACCACGTTGTCCCTAGAGACTGTCATCAGCCTGGGTCTCTCTCTCTCTCCCATTCAGCAAAGCTGGAGGTCTGGCCAATAAGGAGCTCTCAGTGAGGGCGATGCTGTCACGTGGCACAGATGTCAGTTCAATGTCTAGTTTTGATTTACATTTGGTTGAGTTGTCAATTAACATGATTTCAATGTGAAATCCACCCCCCCCCACCCCCCCCCCCTAAAAAATACAATTTAATTGGATTTAGGTTAAAAGTTGATTGAAAAAATACAAAATGCCTTTATGTTGATTACTTTTTGCAGGTTTCCACATTGATTCAATGTCGTCACATAGATTTTTGGGTGTTGAAATTATGTGGTAACAACGTTGATTAAACATTTTCTTCCCGGTGGGGTGTAAGGAACAGTAAGCTGATTTGGAAAAACTTTACACACATGCAGTGGCGACCAGTCATTCAGGGCAGGTGGGGCAGATAATATATATATTTTGTTGTTATTGCCTGTTTTGCATGTTATTTTTGCATTAATATGTGTCACATGTCAGTTTGCAAACAATGTAAAAAAAAATATATAATAATAATTGAGTTAATAAAGCCGCATACAAATATGGTCTATTTTTTGCTGTCTTGAGTAAGGCAGCTCCAAAATGCAGGCGTTTCAGCCTAGCTCAGTGCTCTCTGTGGTGGTGGTGGGGCAGCCAGCGGAAAATTGGGAGCGTAGTGGTTGGTAATGTTCTCTAGTTGTGCCGTGATTGGCTCAGTGTTCTGTCACTCATGGGGACACTTCGTCACCGCAAAATCTACGGGGAGAGCAAAGAAATTCAAGCCCCTTGGGTGCTGCCATAGAGTTACATTAGAAGTGCCCATCCAAGAAGGCTCAAGGTCATTGGCCACAGATAAAATGACTTCAAATCACGTTATGTCTACTGT
Source organism: Oncorhynchus keta (assembly GCF_023373465.1). Lineage (NCBI taxonomy): Eukaryota > Metazoa > Chordata > Actinopteri > Salmoniformes > Salmonidae > Oncorhynchus > Oncorhynchus keta. The sequence continues at coordinate 59,232,649 of NC_068439.1, read as the reverse complement.
AGCTTTGATTGGACTGATCATATCAACATCATACTTTCAAAATCTTAGCTAGCAAGCTAGAAGTCGTCATCGTGAATCAAGTTGACAATCTACTGGCAAATACTTTTCAATCCTTGTCATATGAAGAGAAATTATGAAGAGAAATTATAGATAAAACGAATCAGTGCTCATCAGCCATAAACATTACACAACACTGGTTTGGTTTGGAAGGAATCAGTGTCTAACTGCAAGCATTGCAAAGCAATCACTAGTCTGCTACTCAGTAGAGTAGATGTGTGGTCCAAGTCTGGGTTTAAGGGTCTCTTTTCCAAGTTTAAAAGGTAAACATTCAACATTGGCCATGCTGTCAATCCAGTGTAACAGTAATCTTCTTGCGTTGTGTACAATCAGTCATCGACACGGAACTCCAACATGTAGCACCAGTCGTGTAGATTTATTCTGATAGGAACGACACAAAATTGCACGTCATGCAATGCACGTCTCACCATCCAACTCTGCACTCACGCACGCTGGTTTGATGCTTGTTCACTGGGCTAGTTACCAAAATAATACAATTACAATATACAATATAATATCTTTAACAATGTACCTGATAGGAACGACACAAAATTGCACGTCATGCAATGCACGTCTCACCATCCAACTCTGCACTCACGCACTGTACAAAAAATATGAACCACCCCCACCAGACACAGTAAGTTGCTAGCTAGTACTGGCGGGAATTCTTTACAACAAAATGCACAACAAATATTCTCCAAAAACCGCTGCATCTTATGTGTGATGTTCGAATAACATTTACAAACAATTTGATATAAATTGTACATTTAAATCATCACTTGAGAGTATAAAAATCACTTTTGATGTACAGTGCTTTGCAACCAACAACTTACCGCTGGTTTGGGGCTTGTTCACTGAGACGATTCTAACTGGAACATCCCCCCTCGTAAGCAAGCTACGCAAACCAGCCAATAAGATGCCATGTTGAGTAGGTGAAGGCAAGACAAACTCAAACCAAAAACCCATTGGCTTAACAATAAAGTGGCAAGGGGAATCACCAATATAACCCTGTTACACCAGCATGACTTCTGTCGCTTTCAAAACACCTGGAAACTCAGAATTGGGAAGCCTCAGACTTCAGTGAGTTCAAGAAAACTGGGAACTCGGACAAAAACAAGAAAAAATATGTTTTGAACGGTCATCCCAACTCGAAATTCCAAGTCGGGAACTCTGGCCTTTTTCTAGAGCTGTTTTTCTAAGGCTGTAAATGAGGTTGAATGAACTATTTTTCTTCCAGACATGGCTTCGCTCATAGCCAGATGTAACAGTGGTAAGGTGTTGGTACCGCTGTTGGGACAGCTTTCTGTAGGCCCTAACAGTTTGTGGGCACCGTTTGGCACTGTTATAGTCCAATTAATGTATTGTTTAGTGTTGTGTTGTGTAGTGGCTTTGCTGGCATGCAGATTTACATGCTAAAATCACCACCGCACACATGCACACACACACACGCACGCACGCACGCACGCACACACACACACACACACACACACACACACACACACACACACACACACACACACACACACACACACACACACACACACACACACACACACACACACAAACACACATTTACACACCACAGAGACACTCAACCCCGTTAAATGAACAGCTGTGAGATGTTTTAGACACAGGGTCAGGACACACACACACACAATATTATCTATCACTTGCCCATAGCAATCATCCTGTTGAGCACGCAACAAACACATTTTGATACATGTTCAGACTAACTACATCCATATATACGGTATTACATTTATCCCTGGCCCTCTGTTTTGGCTTCTGGTTGAATCATGTTGGCTTCCCTTGTGAAAAATATGATGACTGTATATAATATTGTCTGAAATGTATAATTCTAAAACTCAAGGCTAGACTAACAGTGGGTGGTGTGCCCAAGGCTTGGCCTGAAATATAACTATCTAAAGGGAAAGGCTGTCAGCTTTCTTTCAATTCCATCCCAGATTGAGCACTGAAGACCAGGTTGAATACTACCCAGGGAATTACTTAACCATGTTCTAGAATGTATATTCCATCTGGTGAAGATCCACAATCAGCAGAGCAAGGCTTCCATTGACCATTTTGCAGACTCATGAGTTTATCCCATTCAGCCTTGCTCACGTCCTCGCTACTGACCCACGACTGGAACTGCTGTCAGCAGATAGGCCTACAGCTGTTTTATATGATGTGTTAGCCAAAACAGCCAGCTTTACAGAGCAGGACAATAAAATATGGAGTCAAGATCCAGAAGAGGATGCCTGGATAGTTTCCTCACAGAAAGACTGGGCTCTCAACTGCCAACCCAAATCATTGTCAGCGCCAATAACAAGGCTGGTTTAGTATAATAGTGCATGGCCACCAGAGCATGTCCAACAGAAGTAACCTCATGTTCATATTACATTTTGTCTCCCACAAAGACTCTTTGAAGGGCTTTTCAAGGAACTCAAGGAACTGGATCTATTTGTAAAGACAGACAATTTATTGGAAGGAAACTCCTCCCATGGTGGGAAAGTTAGACCGACTGTACCTGTTAGAATGGCCCTGGTAAAGAAGTGGTGTAGTGAGAGATGTGGCACTCTGTTAACTTTGAGGATGTCCTAACTCAGAGGGTCCACAAAGCTGATGGAGGGATCGAGGTCAGCCAAGTCCAGGATGGAATTTTTCTTCAGGTTTTTCGGCTCAGTGAAGTGCAGGAAGCACCTGAGTTTATCCATCTCTGAGAAGGACAGACCTGCAGGATAGACAGAATACACACAAAATCACTTATTCCCTCACTCAGTCACTGACAGCAGGATATGATTCTGTCCATGTATGAGAGTGAAAACAACATATGTGTACACTACAGATGCACAATGTGCAGTGTGTAATATATGATGGTCTGGATTCTGGTTCCAACTTCCAACACACTCTGGGCTAAAAACCACACAGCTGAGTCATCATCTCCAGGAAAAAACACACACAGCTGTGTCCCATCTCCCAAAAGACTGAGCACATTCTCAACTGGTAACCACCACACTCTACGTGGAGCCACCCATTTCATTAACTACTTTGAAGAGTAGCGCTACCCTCTGCACCAGACCATGGGGACTCTCAATGGAGGTGCCACAGACACCTCCTTATCAATGGTGTGGACAGTGGTGGGCAGCCTATTCTCCTCATTCACCTTGATCTGCAACCCAAACCAAACAACAACCATTACCAAACATCCGTCACAACATCCATTACTCATCACTCTGCAATAATACCACACACAGTCATCACTGTCATCTGCATCAAGTCACTGCATATTAATCACCTATTAATAAGCAAAACACCATTAGCCTAGTTCAACATTCAAACAACATAATGTGTCACACACTTCTCACCATGACGTCCTCCTCCATAGCCCCCCACCTTGTCTCTGTGTGCTCATACTTATGTGAGGTGTCTCCCACGTAGCGACCGTTTGCTGCAGAAGAAACCTCCGCTAGCATTGCCTCAGTGTGGCAGGGGGAAGCCGGTGCCAGTCCACACAGTTGAAACTGGAGTGGGGAGAGGATACAAACACATGTGTACAACAGGGCACACAGAGAAAGGAGAGAGAGATATATATAGATCAAGAGAGAACATCTGAAAAGGAGAAGGGATCACAACCCCAAAGCCACAAGAGAGACTTGCTAAAAGCAAGCTGGCTATAAATATTGTGGTGAAAGAGGTTCTAAACTATTTCCTTTGCACCCCTTACATGAAAAGGCTATTTTTATGACTCATCTCGTCATCTGAGACCCCTTGTGCAATGAAATAGTCACCCTGTATGCCCAGAATTTGTATATAGTTCCTCAGGATGACCAGGGAAGTTTGCAGGGCAGCTTTTTGCTCACTGCTCAAAGTTAAACCGTTGCCAGAAACGAGGTCCAGAGAGTAGAATAACGTCTTGGATTCCATTGCATATATACAGTCTGTTTCACTGAAAAGTAAATACTTTTATTTCTATAAAATAAAGAAGGGGACAGCTGCTAAGCAGGCCCAGTTGCCAGTGTAAACAAATCTCCTTAGTTACGTTTAGTCACAGCAACTGCTGGTTGCTCCCCCAAAAGGAGGCCGCGTTCCAGACCGCGTACAAAGCAGTCGCCATAGAGATCCTAATTCCGAACCCTTTAAAGTTCAACAATGGTCTGAAAATCGCAGCCGTTGTGGTCAGGGAGAAACCTAAACCAGTCCAATTGGAATGAATAGCAGGTGATTATTTCCTGATTTTACTTATACAGAAAAAAAAAGTAAGGCGTGATATATGAGAAATTGTGTAATATAATTATTGTCAACATAAAATACTGTCAAACAATTATACATACAGTTTATAAGGGTTTTATACCAATTTTCTGTATAAATAGCCTCTAAAATATATGTAAACAGACCATAAATGTATACATTTATGTTTCCTTGGAAAGCTGTGAGTGTTATTATATGATACCATATCAGTACTTGTTGCATTTAAAACTTGTCTAAGTCCTATCATCAACTGACTTCAGACAGTGTATGGCTGTGGATTGACTATTGTTTGAATGGAATGTTGACATATTCATACAGGAAACGCCACATATTTGTTTAACCAGTTATTCGAAGGTTACATGCAGTACATTAGTCTTGGCGCTAGGCTCTGCTCTTTCAGGGGTAGCTCACTGCCAGAGCATACATCATGTAAAATGTAATAATAACAGGCAGAGAACATGGTATGCCAATCCCCCTGACCGAACAAAGCTGAGCCCAAGCAGATGGAGGCTGGGTTGGGTGGTGAAAAAGCAGAAAACAGACATGCATAGCGAGTAACGCATGTAACAGGATGTCACCAAGACTACTAGCACATAGCTTGCGGATTTCAGCCATCAGTGTGTGCAAACCTGACATATTAAGGTTGTGTGATGACTCTAATCGGTGCAATATCACCTGATGCTATCACTCGGGTTTCCTGTATAAACCTGCTGCACTTGATTTATTTTGAAAAAATAATGAAATGATTCCTTTAAAACTGTCTGGCTAGCTAGCGAGCAAAAAGTGCAGATAATCTTCAAATTCATTGTTTTACACAATATCTTATCACAGCACTGGCACCAAGGTTGACCAAATCCCTTACCAAAATGGCTGACCTTTTATACCATAATAAGAAAATACTTGTCCATTTTGTATTTGAAATCCTAATTTATGGCAGTCCTGCTGCACAAATTACGTAGTGACTGCTCGAATCGGACTTTTCTGGACCTTTCTTCTCGGCAGCTAAAGGTTCTGAAGCTTCTGTAACTTGTGCAAGATTCTCTACTTTATGCTGTACCCAGTTCCACGAGGGGCCTAAAGGAGGCTTAGCCCCCCCAATTCAAGCTTGTGCCCTCTCAGTTTTAGTTTTTTGTCCCTATATAAACATAGAAAAACATGTCAAATGATTGAGTGACAGGTTGGCCCAAACAATCGGTATCTCCGCTGCCCTGTGTCAGCACAATGGACAGAGCGCGCTGCGGTGTGTGTAGGGGGCTATGGAAAGCCACTGGGGCGGTTAGGTATTACTCCTTTTGGTTTCCATAAAAAGCGGGAAAAAACACTTGTTGTCTCTGCGACGTGAATAACGTGATATGAGTCCGACTGTAATATTAGATTTTGATTTATATGGGCAGGTTCAAGATTACCAGGCTCTGGTGAGGAAACAGTGCTGGATGCCTAACTATCCTGCTCCTCTACTGTTCCTATGGGGGGCACTCTGCAGGAATGTCTGCCCTATGATGGGGTGTGTGAGGTGTGTTCATCCCGACATTGACTGACACTGAATTGATTATGACAGAGCTTTTTGCCGGAGACTGGAGAGGGGAGGGTGTGCTCTGACCCTTTCCCCAGGCTTGGATAAAAAAGGGGAAGGGTGTGTGGCGAAGATAGGCACTTCTCTCTCCGCTATTGCTCACTGACTCCCACCTATTTGTGCGCGCTCTTTGTTTCATTGTGCCAATTGTTTGTCAATGTTTATCAATGCCCCGTGAAATACATATTCATCAATGAAGTTACTGTTAATCACAAAATATCCCCCCATTAATTTAGAATGTTGGATTCTGTAAATGTTGATAATTCATTCAATATAATATACATTCATAGCATTCTCATTCTCCAACTGGAGAATTGTTTGATGAGCTCACAAACTGCACATTAGTTGTGATAAAGAATTTTTGGTTTATTTAATTGCATTTACCAGTTTAGGCCTACTGTCTGTCTGAGATCTCATGAAAGGAGGAGTTGGGACCGGAAAGAGAGCGGAAAGAGAGCAGAGTGGATGCAACAGAAAGGAGGAAGACAAGTATGCTCACATGTCCCCATCACTTCCATTCAGTGTTAGCTTGTGTTGACTAAAGTTGGCTGAAGTTTGTATTGACTACTTAAAGAGAACTGAACCATGGATTACAGTTTCTCCTGGTACATAGACTACTTTCAGTGTGATGAACCATCTAATATCAAGTTGTAAAATAGTGAACTACTCCTTTAAGGCCCAGTAGGTAAAACGGTTCTCATAAATCCTGCTTTGTGTTCTCTACCCATTCTGTCCTGGCTGGCTATTCCCATCCCTTCCGCCAGGGCACCAGAACCTTACTGTTTCCCAGGCTCTGTTTGTTTAGTGTAATTGCCTCGGGTGGGAATCAGGTGCTACTGCCTCAGTGGAGACTGGAGACTACAGCGCCCTCACTCATCCTCCTACCTTCCTACCTACCTCCCTCCCTCCCTTGTCCTCCCCATGGCCCTGACTGCAGCCAGAGAACACAAAGAGACCGAGTGGGGTGACTTTTCCTGTGTATACACACTCTCTCACAAACACATACACAAACATATACACAGGTGCAGCTCATGTTTACTTTCTGCATACTCTACATGCACATGAGCATGTACTCACACACAGTCATACTGAAACACACTAATGCTCAAACACTTTCAACATATGTCTCCCTATTACACCCACAGAAGGCTTTGTCACCCCCCACCGCCCTGATGTCGAAGTTGGTAGGCTGTTGTCCCACTCCTCTGGGAACCTCACCTCCCAGGCGACCAGCGTTGCCAAGGAACTAATCCTGAGGGACAAAAGGTGGGAACGGGGTGGAATACGATGCCTCCATAGCAGGGATCATCAACTAGATTAAGCTGCAGGCTTTTGGTCACGGGGCCGTAACATAATTACGAATCATTTTTTAGACTGCAATTTGACTGCCCAAACAGATATAATATTTGACTAAAACATCATCATTTCAAACCTTGCTTACCTTTGTATACGATCACGTATATGTATCTATTATGTGTGGGAATAGTTTAGAACAGATTTCCAAATTTACAATCACTTGAAGCTGATTTGTTGGTGTTTTTACAGTATTTTATGAACAAACATGGAAATAAACTCTCAGAAAACTTGGAGGGCCAAATAAAATCAGAGAGAAACAGCATCTGATTGGTTGGCGTTGGGCCACGCAATCGTCTGATTTATACCAATGATGTGTTTAAACCCTGGATGACTGACAGGGAGGCTGAATTGAAACCACCACACAGCCATCTTGGTACTCCTCCAATGTAAAAAAAAAAAAAAAAAGATTTTGGAAGCTATAGAAATGCATTTATTAATGTCTACATTCGTTTTTGACACATTTATTATATTACAGACACCTTAATGCATACTTTGAAATGATATTAAGTGAGATAAAAATGAAAATGAAAAATGAACAAATATATAGAACGATTTTCCTTAAAGTTTATTTTGTTGAGAATACTGCTACTATCCACCTACAACAACAAACATACTTAAATACTTGTAATTCTGTCTTTGAAATACTGTAGAATTCCATTCATTCCTTTGGAGGACTGCTCCTACTGGGGAGTGACAATATGGCCAAACAGTGGCTTCATAGCCTCTTAATGGCTAATACATAGCATTGGCAATGCAGAGTTTATATACAGTACCAGTCCAATGTTTGGACACACCTACTCATTCAAGGGTTTCTCTTAATTTTTTACTATTTTCTACATTGTAGAATAATAGTGAATACATCAAAACTATGCAATAACACATATGGAATCATGTAGTAACCTGATGCAGTACTCCATCACTCTCCTTCTTGGTCAGATAGCCCTTACACAGCCTGGAGGTGTGTTAAGTCATTGTCCTTTTGAAAAACAAATGATATTAGTCACACTAAGCACAAGCCAGGTGGGATGGCGTAACACTGCAGAATGCTGTGGTAGCCATGCTGGTTATGTCACGCCCTGACCATAGAGAGCCATTGTTTCTCTATGGTGTAGTAGGTCAGGGCGTGACTAGGGGGTGATCTAGTATATCTATGTCTATGTTGTGTTCTAGTTTCTTTTTCTATGTTGGTGTTTTGTATGATTCCCAATTAGAGGCAGCTGGTATCATTGTCTCTAATTGGGGATCAAATTTAAGTAGTTATTTTTCCCACCTGTGTTTGTGGGATCTTGTTTATGTGTAGTTGCCTGTGAGCACTCATTGTCGTCACGTTTCGGTCATTCGTTATTGTTTTTGTGCGTTTCCGTTAATAAACATGTGGAAACCATATCGCACTGCACCTTGGTCCGATAGTTCTTACGACGAACGTGACAGGTTAAATTGAATTCTAAATAAATCACTGACCGTGTCAGAACAAATTTCTACCGCTCTAATGTCCATTGCTCGTGTTTCTTGGCCAAAGCAAATCTTTTCTTCTTATTGGTGTCCTTCAGTAGTGGTTTCTTTGCAGCAATTCAACCACGAAGGCCTGATTCACAGTCTCCTCTGAGCAGTTGATGTTGAGATGTGTCTGTTACTTGAACTCTGTGAAGCATTTATTTGGGATGCAATTTCTGAGGCTGCAGTTAACTCTAATGAACTTGTCCTCTGCAGCAGAGGTAACTGTGGGTCTTCCTTTCCTGTGGCTGTCCTCATGAGAGTCCGTTTCATCATAGCGCTTGATGGTTTATGCGACTGCACTTAAAGAAACTTTCAAAGTTCTTGAAATGTTCTGCATTGACTGACCTTAATGTCTTAAAGAAATTATGGACTGTTGTTTCTCTTTGCTTATTTGAGCTGTTCTTGCCATAATATGGACTTTTACCAAATAGGGTTATCTTCTGTATACCACCCCTACCTTGTCACAACACAACTGATTGACTCAAACTCATTAATTAAGAAGGACATTCCAAAAATGTACTTTCAACAAGGTACAGCTGTTGATTGAAATGCATTCCAGGTGAGAAGCATGTTGAGATAATGCCAAGAGTGTGCAAAACTGTCATCAGGGCAAAGGCTGGCTACTTTTAAGAAGCTCAAATATAAAATATATTTTGATTTGTTTAACACTTTTTTGGTTACTACTTTATTCCATTTGTATTATTTAATAGTTTTGATGTCTTTACTGTTCTACAATGTAGAACATAGTAAAAACCTGGAATGAGTAGGTGTGTCCAGATTTTGACTGGTACTGTACATAATTGGTTTATACCCATTCAACACATCTCTCTCTCACACACACACACACACACACACACACACACACACACACACACACACACACACACACACACACACACACACACACACACACACACACACACACACACACACACACACACACACCACCCCTTCATCTTGCGATAGGCCATGGGTAAGTTATTTGCACTGAGCTGAGAGTAGACAGAAAGATCAAGAAAAGAGAAAGAGGGAGAGAGATGACTTAATAAAGAAGTGTCTGTGGTGTAATGGAGCGCTGAGACACAATGCCAAGAATGTGGTGAGAGCCCTGGGTTCGATGGGTTTCTCACACACACGTTCATAGTGTGTGAATGTACACACACATCTTTGCACGTACGTGGATAAACATACTCCTTGCAGCAGTGAAGTCTGGATTAGCAGTGGATAAATGTCTTGATCCAGACTAGGACTGCATCCCAGTCTCAACTGATCCGCTATCCCCTTTACATGGCGAATGATTCTGCATTGCCCAACACCTACATATTCAACACAGCAATGGGCAGTGTCACAATCACAGTACTCTAAATCTATGGCTTCATTTCCAAAGGGATTGTGTGTCGGTGTAGCGGCCTTTTGACTCAGTGCATTGGTCCATATCCCACTTCATTATGATAGGCTAATTTATTGAAACTGTCACACATTTTCTCACACCCCTCCACTGCAGCCCAAACCCAATTTTGTCAGAACAGATCCACTGTGTTTGCAGTCTGACCGCTGGTCAGGTCAGGGTCAGGCTTCACTGTGAGGTTTGAACTGCTTCTCGACTGCTGGGTCTGGAGTAGGCAGGTTCCCAGGCTCCTTTGCTCTTAACTCCAGATTAATTATGCTCTACTGAGCTGGAAACAAACTGGTGCTCTTCCCACTGCTCACCAGCAGTGCTGGCTATCTCTCTCTCTCACACACACACACACACACACACACACACACACACACACACACACACACACACACACACACACACACACACACACACACACACACACACACACACACACACACACACACACACACTGAGTATACCAAACACCTTCCTAATATATTGAGTTGCACCCTTTTGCCCTCAGAACAACCTAATTTCGTCAGGGCATGGACTCTACAAGGTGTCGAAGGTGTTCCACAGGGACACTGGCCCATGTTGACTCCAATGCTTCCCACATTTGTGTCAAGGTGTCAAGTTCTTCCACACCGATCTCGACTAACCATTTCTGTATGGACCTCGCTTTGTGCACGAGGGAATTGTCATGTGTGATGCACACAAAATGTATGGTCACATTTGTGTTTATGTATTGTTTCTTTGTATTGGGGAAGAATCCTTTTACTGAAATGTCAGTCCTCCAAGGTTTTGCCATTGCGATACATTTATTCTACTGTTGGCCAGTAGGGGACAGTGTTCACTTCACACTGGGATGTGATCCTGCACCTGTGTGTTCTCATAATTGAGAGAACCTTAGAAAGAGGAGCCACTTTCTCCTGTTTCATCATTAATCCTGTGTTACAGGTCAGTAAAGTGCAAAATTACGCTGAATACAAAAATATAGTTTTGTAACTTGCCTGATGAAGTGAATGTAATGGTTGTGAAAAACATAGTAATTGTAAAACTGTGTACTATACAGAAAACGCACGTCGAGTGTAAAATGAAATGATGGCGTTGCTTTCCTTTGATCTAGGAAAGAACTAAGTTAACTCATGACCATTTATATTTTTGAAAAAGACACTCCTGACAATATCCTAAGGGTTTAGAGAACATAATGTTGTAACTGTGATGTTTTAGAACTTTTTAATTGTTGTGCTGTATATGTTAGAAAAGCCGCTAGCTTTTGGCTAACTCCTGTTAGCTGTTTGCTAACTCCGGTCAGTTGGTTGCTAGCTTGCTAGGTTTTTGCTAGCTTGTTCAGTAATTTTCCAATAATTAGCATTAATGTCATTTGTAATAGTCTTGTCTTTCTATCAGCCCTTCGTACACTGGGTGAATGTATTTTGAGCATGGGTATGAAGTAACTTCAAATAAATTATACCAGTCTTTAAAGGCTTTCATGATTTAGAGTCTCCTATGGGGCTATAGTGGGCAACAGCCAACTACATCATTATATCCTAAACAGGTGAATTCAAGTTAAGAATAAATGTGTTTGGGGTATAAATGCAAAGAATTTTAGGATGTGAATTGAATTGGAATATAATATTTTTTATGTGTAAATGTATGTATTTTTGATATGTTTATATAATATATATATAATAATAATAAAATAATTGAGAAACTTTGAAAGAGAAGCCACGTTCTCCTGTTCCATCATTTATCCTGTGTTAAATTAATTTTTATCTACTGCACCAGTCCCTAAACTGGGACCTGTAACACATGCTGAAACAGGAAAGGGCCTTCAGCAAACTGTTGCCACAAAGTTGGAAGCACAGAATCATCCAGAATGTCATTGTATGCTGTAGTGTTAAGAATTTCTTTCACTGGAACTAAGGGGCCTAACCCGAACCATGAAAAACTGCCCCAGACCGGTGGAGGCTGCTGAGGGGAGGACGGCTCATAATAATGGCTGGAATAGAATGGCATCAAACATATGGAACCTATGTGCTTGATGTATTGGATACCATTACACTACGAGCCTGTTTCTCCCCAATTAAAGTGTCACCAACCTCCTGTGCCCCAGACCATTATTCCTCCTCCACCAAACTTTACAGTTGGCCCTATGCATGGGGCAGATAGCGTTCTACTGGCATCCGCCAAATCCAAATTCGTCGGCCGGACTGCCAGATGGTGAAGCGTGATTCATTAATCCAAAGAAAGCATTTCCACTGCTCCAGAGTCCAATGGCGGTGAGCTTTACACCACTCCAGCCAAAACAAACACTTCAGCACTCGCTTTGGCACTTGTTGCTCCTAGATGTTTCCACTTCACAATAACAGAACTAACAGTTGACTGGGGCAGCTCTAGCATGGCATATATTTTACGAACTTGTTAAAAAGATGGCATCCTATGACGGTGCCACGTTAAAATTCACTGAACTCTTCAGTATGGGCTATTCTACTGCCAATGTCTGTATGTGGAGATTGCATGGCCGTGTGCTCGATTTTATACACCTGTCAGCAACGGGTGTGGCTGAAACAGACGAATCCACTCATTTGAAGGGATGTCCATATACATACAAAAAATCACTAAAGCTGGAGACTTATCTCCCTCACAAGCTTTAAGCACCAGGTGTCAGAGCAGCTCACAGATCCCTGCACCTGTACATAGCCCATCTGTAAATAGCCGTCCAACTACCTCATCCCCATACTGTATGTATTTATTTATTTGGTTCCTTTTCACCCCAGTATCTCTACTTGCACATTCATCTTCTGCACATTCTACCATTCCAGTGTTTAGTTGCTATATTATAATTCATTCACCACCATGGCCTATTTATTGCCTTACCTCTCTTATCCTACCTAATTTGCACATGCTGTATATATACTTTTTCTACTGTATTATTGAGTGTATGTTTGTTTATTCCATGTGTAACTCTGTGTTGTTGTATGTGTCGAACTGCTTTGCTTTATCTTGACCAGGTCGCAGTTGCAAATGAGAACTTGTTCTCAACTAGCCTACCTGGTTAAATAAAGGTGAAATAAAAATTGTATCATATTAAACCCTTGAATGAGTAGGTTTGTCCAAACTTTTGACTGGTACTGTATAGTGTATCAAGCATTCATCAATTCCATCACCTCCCCAGAGAGATAGACACACACCAGACAACAGGTGTCCCACTCACACACATCTCTTTCCTGACTCATCCTTAGAGCTACCAGCATGCCTGCAAGCAATTAGAGCCCCCGCAGACACTTACTGTCTAACACTCTCATGTTTCGTGTGTGTGTGTGTGTGTGTGTGTGTGTGTGTGTGTGTGTGTGTGTGTGTGTGTGTGTGTGTCATACACAGGCATAGAGATTTGAATAGTAGTTGATACATTTGCCATTATGAGTTGCTGGTGCAGATTATTGCCTGCAGTCTCAATGACTCTTTAATTGCTTTCTGGGTGTTCTGCTACCCAATTACCCAATACACACTCCAGGGAGGTACAGGCTGACAACAGTAATCCATTCTGATGAAATCTACCATTTATTAATGGAATTCACGCACGCACAGGCTCATACATAAGCATACACTCTCACACACACACACTATACACTGCATGCTGCACACACACTCTCCCTCTTTCATATTCACAAACACCAACCCACACACAACCTTAACATAAAAAGGGAAAGAGTTTCACTTCTTGTGCAACTGAAAATCTCTGTCCAACAATTGCCAAACAAACCTATACCCATATGACCCATGAGTATGGCCCCCTAAATTTAAGTATGCTCAATTACAGGTTTGTTTGTATGTACTGTATGTGTGTAAATATTCACGTGTGTACATGTGATAGGGGTAAGGAGATGGTGTCGTAGCTTAATACTGCCAAATATTCTTACCCAGTCTCTAGAGATGGCTTTTACACAATGGTTACTTTACCTGCTTTATGTTGCATCTTTGTCCATGAATGAATGAAAGGCCTTGATCAGAGCTGAGTTGACCAGATCACAGCTGGGCTAAAACAATTTGTTGTGCTGATTATTCTGTTCGTTTAAGAGGCTTTTGGGGGAACTGAACTATGTCTGTCTCTGTGTGTTTGTTTGTGTGTGTGTGTGTGTGTGTGTGTGTGTGTGTGTGTGTGTGTGTGTGTGTGTGTGTGTGTGTGTGTGTGTGTGTGTGTGTGTGTGTGTGTGTGTGTGTGTGTGTGTGTGTGTGTGTGTGTGTGTGTGTGTGTGTGTGTGACAGCTAATTAATAGTGAATAACAAAGTGTGTCAGTAGTGAAACTACAAAACCAGGAAGTACACATTTGTAGTAAGCCAATAAGACCCACTTCTGCAGCTCGCTACTGTTCCTGATATGTTCCATTCATTCCTCCCGAAAAACAATGTGAATTTACACTGATCCCAATCCAATAACCAAACTTTCTCTTTCTGCTCTGTGAAAAGCCTCCAACCAGATATCTGGCATGTTTAGCACTTCATTAACCCTACTTGGCTAATCTCATGTTCTAAAAAACATATGACCTAAAAGAGGCCTTTTGAAAACTTGACACACCCTGGTGAGAGAGAGAGAGCAGAACGCAAGGGAAAACATTAAGAAGAGTCCTGTGGTTACAAGACACTGTTCAAGATAATGTTACATACTAATAGAACAATATCTCAGGCAGTGCCCCCTGTTGTTATGGATACTTACTTACAGTATACATCAATAACTCATAAAGCAATAGCTCATTGACACATAAGCTCAAACACTAATAATTGAAAAGTTTCATTCTGAAATGGTACATATAATGTATAGTAAACATGGCCCCCAAGAATGCATATGCCGGGTCAAAATAACCCGATAATGTAATATCTGTGTTTTATTTATATGGGTCTAAAACATTATACATTTTGAGGAACATCATTATTTTGAGTGATGATTTGGACCTTTCAATAATTATTTTATAGTTTGAAATGTTTTTAGTCGCTCTTCAACAGTTTGATACTCATTTCAATGATAACATATTATGAAAATTCATAACGGCTATTGGAAATGTTAGCATATTCTTCTTACAGTCAATCTTACAATCAAAGTTTCACCCTTTTAGTGTGGAGAACAAAATAAAACCACCGTAAGCATGTTTAATAATATTTCAAAAATGTTTATTTGAAAATCGAAAGTTCATCATCAATATAAACAACAACACTAACAATTGTGAATTTAGAAAGCATGAACACTAAAAGGAACAAAGGGTGTGTGATGCTTACTTATGCTGTCTTAGCCCATGCATTTGTTACAAACCAAAAGCCTGTGACTGTGTTCTTTGCAGACGGGTGTGTTGTAATGAGAACACCAGCAGCTGACTTTTCTATCCTTTGCGCTTGGGCAGAGCTGGCACCTCTTCCTCTTCAGGCCCTGGCTGCTCTGAGTGGTGGGCAGAGCTGGCACCTCTTCCTCTTCAGGCCCTGGCTGCTCTGAGTGGTGGGCAGAGCTGGCACCTCTTCCTCTTCAGGCCCTGGCTGCTCTGAGTGGTGGGCAGAGCTGGCACCTCTTCCTCTTCAGGCCCTGGCTGCTCTGAGTGGTGGGCAGAGCTGGCACCTCTTCCTCTTCAGGCCCTGGCTGCTCTGAGTGGTGGGCAGAGCTGGCACCTCTTCCTCTTCAGGCCCTGGCTGCTCTGAGTGGTGAGCAGAGCTGGCACCTCTTCCTCTTCAGGCCCTGGCTGCTCTGCTCTGAGTGGTGAGCAGAGCTGGCACCTCTTCCTCTTCAGGCCCTGGCTGCTCTGAGTGGTGGGCAGAGCTGGCACCTCTTCCTCTTCAGGCCCTGGCTGCTCTGAGTGGTGGGCAGAGCTGGCACCTCTTCCTCTTCAGGCCCTGGCTGCTCTGAGTGGTGGGCAGAGCTGGCACCTCTTCCTCTTCAGGCCCTGGCTGCTCTGAGTGGTGAGCAGAGCTGGCACCTCTTCCTCTTCAGGCCCTGGCTGCTCTGAGTGGTGGGCAGAGCTGGCACCTCTTCCTCTTCAGGCCCTGGCTGCTCTGAGTGGTGGGCAGAGCTGGCACCTCTTCCTCTTCAGGCCCTGGCTGCTCTGAGTGGTGGGCAGAGCTGGCACCTCTTTCTTCAGGCCCTGGCTGCTCTGAGTGGTGGGCAGAGCTGGCACCTCTTCCTCTTCAGGCCCTGGCTGCTCTGAGTGGTGGGCAGAGCTGGCACCTCTTCCTCTTCAGGCCCTGGCTGCTCTGAGTGGTGGGCAGAGCTGGCACCTCTTCCTCTTCAGGCCCTGGCTGCTCTGAGTGGTGAGCAGAGCTGGCACCTCTTCCTCTTCAGGCCCTGGCTGCTCTGAGTGGTGGGCAGAGCTGGCACCTCTTCCTCTTCAGGCCCTGGCTGCTCTGAGTGGTGGGCAGAGCTGGCACCTCTTCCTCTTCAGGCCCTGGCTGCTCTGAGTGGTGAGCAGAGCTGGCACCTCTTCCTCTTCAGGCCCTGGCTGCTCTGAGTGGTGGGCAGAGCTGGCACCTCTTCCTCTTCAGGCCCTGGCTGCTCTGAGTGGTGAGCAGAGCTGGCACCTCTTCCTCTTCAGGCCCTGGCTGCTCTGAGTGGTGGGCAGAGCTGGCACCTCTTCCTCTTCAGGCCCTGGCTGCTCTGGTGGGCAGAGCTGGGGCCCTGGCTGCTCTGAGCAGAGCTGGCACCTCTTCCTCTTCAGGCCCTGGCTGCTCTGAGTGGTGGGCAGAGCTGGCACCTCTTCCTCTTCAGGCCCTGGCTGCTCTGACAGGTGGGCAGAGCTGGCACCTCTTCCTCTTCAGGCCCTGGCTGCTCTGAGTGGTGGGCAGAGCTGGCACCTCTTCCTCTTCAGGCCCTGGCTGCTCTGAGTGGTGGGCAGAGCTGGCACCTCTTCCTCTTCAGGCCCTGGCTGCTCTGAGTGGTGGGCAGAGCTGGCACCTCTTCCTCTTCAGGCCCTGGCTGCTCTGAGTGGTGGGCAGAGCTGGCACCTCTTCCTCTTCAGGCCCTGGCTGCTCTGAGTGGTGGGCAGAGCTGGCACCTCTTCCTCTTCAGGCCCTGGCTGCTCTGAGTGGTGGGCAGAGCTGGCACCTCTTCCTCTTCAGGCCCTGGCTGCTCTGAGTGGTGGGCAGAGCTGGCACCTCTTCCTCTTTCAGGCCCTGGCTGCTCTGAGTGGTGAGCAGAGCTGGCACCTCTTCCTCTTCAGGCCCTGGCTGCTCTGAGTGGTGGGCAGAGCTGGCACCTCTTCCTCTTCAGGCCCTGGCTGCTCTGAGTGGTGGGCAGAGCTGGCACCTCTTCCTCTTCAGGCCCTGGCTGCTCTGAGTGGTGAGCAGAGCTGGCACCTCTTCCTCTTCAGGCCCTGGCTGCTCTGAGTGGTGGGCAGAGCTGGCACCTCTTCCTCTTCAGGCCCTGGCTGCTCTGAGTGGTGAGCAGAGCTGGCACCTCTTCCTCTTCAGGCCCTGGCTGCTCTGAGTGGTGGGCAGAGCTGGCACCTCTTCCTCTTCAGGCCCTGGCTGCTCTGACGGGTGAGCAGAGCTGGCACCTCTTCCTCTTCAGGCCCTGGCTGCTCTGAGTGGTGGGCAGAGCTGGCACCTCTTCCTCTTCAGGCCCTGGCTGCTCTGACGGGGTGGGCAGAGCTGGCACCTCTTCCTCTTCAGGCCCTGGCTGCTCTGAGTGGTGGGCAGAGCTGGCACCTCTTCCTCTTCTGGCCCTGGCTGCTCTGAGTGGTGGGCAGAGCTAGCACCTCTTCCTCTTCAGGCCCTGGCTGCTCTGAGTGGTGAGCAGAGCTGGCACCTCTTCCTCTTCAGGCCCTGGCTGCTCTGAGTGGTGGGCAGAGCTGGCACCTCTTCCTCTTCAGGCCCTGGCTGCTCTGAGTGGTGAGCAGAGCTGGCACCTCTTCCTCTTCAGGCCCTGGCTGCTCTGAGTGGTGAGCAGAGCTGGCACCTCTTCCTCTTCAGGCCCTGGCTGCTCTGAGTGGTGAGCAGAGCTGGCACCTCTTCCTCTTCAGACCCTGGCTGCTCTGAGTGGTGAGCAGAGCTGGCACCTCTTCCTCTTCTGGCCCTGGCTGCTCTGAGTGGTGAGCAGAGCTGGCACCTCTTCCTCTTCAGGCCCTGGCTGCTCTGAGTGGTGGTGGCATGGCTCTCTTTCATCACCCCACATCTTTCCATTGCCTCAGGTCTTCTGCGGAGATGGGAGAACCTTCCAGAAGGACAAGCATCTCGGCAGCACTCCAACATTCAGGCCTTTATGGTAGAATGGCCAGACGGAAGCCACTGCTCAGTAAAAGAAACATGACAGCCCACTTGGATTTTGCCAAAAGGCACATACAAAACTCTCAGACCACGAGAAACAAGATTCCCTGGTCTGATGAAACCAAGATGGGGGGGTGTTCACTCCAGTAAGACACCTTTTTACTCAGTCTATTTGACTGGTGTTCACTCTCCTTCTCATCTGTAGAATAATCTAAGACAGCTGGACTACCAGGTGCATCCACAACTCCAACTTGACCCACAGGCACATAGTGTGTGTCATCTGAATTGGATACTTAAAAAAAAAAGAAAAAGCGAAGGGTCAGTTTGACACGTGCAATGCGGTGAATTCCATAGGAAATACATACGGTCATATTTGACCCACATATGAAAACTTGGGGTAGTGATGCAAAAACTATTTTTACTTAAAAAATAAGAAATAAAAAACTAGGATGTTAGAACATTAAAGACATTTTTTAAGGAATTCCTGGAATATTAGATGATAACAATTTTGGGGGGGCTCAATACAGCAACAAAAATAACATTAGCCAGGTCATTTCTAGGGTTAAAGAAATGTAGAAATATATACTTTTTTACTATCTAGTCATGACATGGGGTTATTCAGTGACAGACATTTATTTGTTGAAAATCAATTAAATATTAGGAAGGTGTTCCTAGTGTTTGGTATCCTCAGTGTACAGGATACAGGATACGAACAATGGATACATACAGTATATATTTTAATTTACATCTAAAATCTATTAATAAAAAATCTGAGAGCAGTCATATCTTACACACTCATGAAGGAACACATAAGCAATAATGTCTGATAAAAAAACAGAAATGTGAAAAATTGGTGGCAATATAGCATTTTGGAAATAACTCTTCAATTTTCAACAAAATCTCATAATGTATTAACTATTTGACCTTTCAAGGAGTTCAGAGCATTCTATTTAACACTGAAAAGTTCCATGATGTTTATTTGCACACAAATACTCTCATTTATAATCAATTGTCATCTGTCAATTCATGACAGATTTTGTCGCAGTCAAAAGTCTAATAGAAATGTCAAATAAACGTTATGTTCAATATCAGATTAGTATTAAACATTTGTAAAACATGATTCAGTCAATGAAATAACAGGTCCTTGTTAAATAATACAAACAAGTATTTGTAAAGATACTGCATGGCTGTAGTGTTTTTAAACTTTAAAATGTGATTTCCATGTACAGTACCTACTGTATGTGCAAAGTATGAAGAAAAGCTACTGGTTCGCTATTCCCAAAATACTTGACAGTATCATTCTTATCCTATGCATAATGCTTTTAAAACAGGCAAATTAAGCTTCTTAACTACAGTAACAATGATGT
Source organism: Oncorhynchus keta (assembly GCF_023373465.1). Classification (NCBI taxonomy): domain Eukaryota; kingdom Metazoa; phylum Chordata; class Actinopteri; order Salmoniformes; family Salmonidae; genus Oncorhynchus; species Oncorhynchus keta. Next base: position 59,212,929 of record NC_068439.1, on the reverse strand, counting down.
AATAAATAATCAATCACAGCTGCACTATGGTAGGATTTTCTACATTTGAAATGTTGTGTTTCTGGTTTCAAATATAAGGTTGCTGTAGAAGAAAGGTTGTTCAGTCTTGTTCTGGGGTAGTCAGGTAAATATTAGAGTGGAAGGATGAGAAGCAGCAGTACTGCGAACCTTGAGGTCCAGATTTGAAAGGCCCTGGTTTAGTGTGCAACAAGAGTGCCCTCTGTCGGTCAGAGAAACAAAATGCCTTCGATTCTGGCAACCTGGATATCAAGAGCAAACTGGAAATGCACTCTGGGTTGATCTTTAAAATGTCATTTCTAAACCATATTATGCTATAAAGGCATTTTTCAGCCGAGGCGGTCCTTATATGCAGGTCTTCAGAAAATAATCTATGCTCAGGCAAGCTTGGCAGGTTTGTCTATTAGGGCAATTCTGACGGATGGCTTTGCTTCTGAGTGGCTCCCAGCTCTTGGTGGTGCCTTGGCAGAGTTGTCGCCGGAGCCCCGTAACCACTTCTTCTCTCCTCCCTTCCTGGAAAGAATCACTGATCGAGCACTATTGAATAAGTGAGAGCAAAGGCCAATCTATTGATATAAGATACATTCTAAATTCAATGAAAAGGGAAAGAAAGGATGCATTTTCAAGATCATTGGAAGGGTCTGTGGTAAACTCTGTTGGATGGTACAGCAATACATTTAGGGATCTACTCCCCTATGCCATCACCTCAGTTCTGGGGTGCCCCACCAGAGGGTAGCGTCTCAGGTTCAGGGGTTCACTAACAATTAATCAGCTACCGGGTTCTGACAGACTGGGCTGCTGTCTGTGGTCTCGTACAACTGAGAGGTTTTACACCTATCTGGTGACGCAGCCGTCAAGTCGGGGGGGTCAGTTCTAAGCACCCTGGGAATGTAAACCTGTGGACACAGAGAGAAGTGTTCTGAAACTCTTAAAATTGGCTTTTCCTCATTTTTGTGAAAGAATTAGGCAGAACAAGGAGATGGCTTACACTATATTGTTTCTCCCGTTTTAGTCCTGTCGTACAGACCTACACTTACGCTACGGTCACAAGATGCAGGCCTCCTTATATTGTCCCTAGAATTCTTATACAAACAGCTGGAGGCAGGGCTTTCTCCTATAGAGCTCCATTTTTATGGAAGGGTCTGCCTATCCATGTGAGAGACGCAAACTCAGTCTTGATCACCTCAGTAGGTCCTATGATTGAGTGTAGTCTGGCCAAGAGGTGCAAGGCACTGGAGCGACGAACCGCCATTGCTGTCTCTGCCTGGCCAGCTCCCCTCTCTCCACTGAGATTCTCTGACCCTATTACAGGGGGCTGAGTCACTAGCTCACTAGTGCTCTTCCTGCCATCCCTAGGAGGGTTGTGTCACTTGAGTGGGTTGAGTCACAGACTGGATCTTCCTGTCCGGTTTTGCGCCCCCTCTGGCTCGTGAGGTGGAAGACATCTTTGTGGGATGTACTCAGCCTTGCCTAAGGGTAAAAAGTTGGTGGTCTGTTGATATCACTCTAGTGGTGTGGGTGCTGTGCTCTGGCAAAGTGGGTGGGGTTATATCCTGCCTGGTAGTCCCTGTCAGGGGGTATTCCCCCCCTTGCAATAGTCTATGTGCCATGGGGCTAGGGTTAGTCTGTTATATCTGGTGTAATTCTCCTGTCTTATCTGATATCCTTTGTTAATTTAAGTATGCTCGCTCTAATTCTCTCCCCCCCTCCCGGAGGACCTGAGCCCTAGGACCATGCCTCAGGACCACCTGGTTATGATGCTGCTCCAGTTTCAACTGTACTGCCGGCTGCTATGGAACCCTGACCTGTTCACTGGACACGCTACCTTTTCCTGGACATGCTGTTTTTGACTTTCTCTCTCTACCGCACCTGCTGTCTCAACCTCTGAATGCTCAGCTATGAAAAGCCAACTGACATTTACTTGTGAGGTACTGACCTGTTGCACCCTCTACAACCACTGTGATTATTATTTGACCCTGTTGGTCATCTATGAACGTTTGAACATCTTGAAGAACAATCTGGCCCTGATGGCCATGTACTGTTATAATCTCCACCCGGCACAGCCAGAAGAGGACTGGTCACCCCTCAGAGCCTGGTTCCTCTTTGGGTTTCTCCCTAGGTTCCTGCCTTTCTAGGGAGTTTTTCCTAGCCACCGGACCTGATTTAGTTCATTTAATTGGGTCATCTTGGTTTTGATGACAAAGTAATAATGTGGTTATGGAAAGGAGGTTTAAATGTAACTTATAGTCCTGGTCTGGTGCATCTAATAGCCTACGATCTCGTATCATAGTTCTAAACTTGGCTATTTGCCCTATACTCCACATTTTATGACAATGCAGGATCCTTTGGTAGACAAAACATTTAAGTTTTGTATTTTTCTAACTTTTTTACTGTGTAAATAGATCAAATTAGAATGACACAGGTGCATTAAGTTAGCTGAACAGACAAAATGGTATAATAGGCTGGTAGACAATGTAACTCACTTTGACCACGATCCTTAGTGATTTTTTGGGGCCATTCAGACCCATTCAGCAATATGGCACGCTTCAAATTCAAATACTTCCGGCTTCATGCCCCATAGGGAGTTTCCATAGGAATATGTGGATGATGACAGTGCTATAAATACTGGTTTTAATGTATGCGTAAAATGCGAACATCTAGCAACCTAAAGGTTGCGAGTTTGAATCTCATCCCGGACAACTTTAGCATTTTTGCTAATGAGCAACTACTTACTACTTTTATTAAAAAAAATGTTTAACCTTTATTTAACCAGGCAAGTCAGTTAAGAACACATTCTTATTTTTAATGACGGCCTGGGAACAGTGGGTTAACTGCCTGTTCAGGGGCAGAACGACAGATTTGTACCTTGTCAGCTCGGGGGTTTGAACTCATAACCTTCTGGTTACTAGTCCAACACTAACACTCTAGCCACTAGGCTACGCTGCCGCCCCACCCCGACACATAAAGTCCACTGTGCTAGACTATTGTGGTCTTGAAAACACAAACCATGATATTGAAGTGCCAGAAGTCGGTATTTTTGTTTATCGGCTGTGTAGTGCATTGGCACAGAAACCAGTTGGCAGACAGCTTAAGCGTGTTGGGCCAGTAACTGAATGGTCACTGATTCGAATCCCTAAGCTAACTAGGTTAAAAATCTGTTGATGTGCCCTTGAGCAAGACACTTAAACATAATTCCACTTTTTTTGTGGCTAACTTTAGCTGGTGGCAAGGTGACAAATGCTATTGTTAACTAGGGGATATGTTTAGGGCTAGTGGAAGTGTTAGCTAACATGCTAAGTGGGCTAGGGTCAGTTTGTTATATTTGGAGTACTTCTCCTGTCCTATTTGGTGTCCTGTGTGAATCTAAGTGTGCGTTCTCTCCTTCTCTCTTTCTTTCTCTCGGAGGACCTGAGCCCTAGGACCATGCCCCAGGACTACCTGACATGATGACTCCTTGCTGTCCCCAGTCCACCTGGCCGTGCTGCTGCTCCAGTTTCAACTGTTCTGCCTTATTATTATTCGACCATGCTGGTCATTTATGAACATTTGAACATCTTGGCCATGTTCTCTTATAATCTCCACCCGGCACAGCCAGAAGAGGACTGGCCACCCCACATAGCCTGGTTCCTCTCTAGGTTTCGGCCTTTCTAGGGAGTTTTTCCTAGCCACCGTGCTTCTACACCTGCATTGCTTGCTGTTTGGGGTTTTAGGCTGGGTTTCTGTACAGCACTTTGAGATATCAGCTGATGTACGAAGGGCTATATAAATACATTTGATTTGACTTGTCATAATACCCATAAAACCCAATAATATTTTTTTCACCGTTAATTTTTGCATCTGGGATTTTAGAACTACTTCATATAAGGTTTGTGTTTGGTGTAGGCTTACCCTGGCGTAATGTTATGATAACGTTGTTCTACTCTCTTGCACAAAATGCGTTTGATCAATATTAGCCTCAATTTTCTCTCAAAAATCTTAAATGCTAATTAGCAACTGAGAAGGCCTTAGAAAGATTACAAATTGTCACTGTCAGCTACAGTTCACCAGCACGATCTGAGACCTTCTGTGTCCAATCCATGAACTTCTTATGTCCCCTTTCTCTGTCTTAGCTAGCCACTAAATACAGTTTAGGTAGCTAGTTAGCAGAGAAATAGATCAAAAAATACTTTTGTTTTCCTTAGCCTAGATAATTGTTTCTACAGTTGACTTTGGTGTCCATTTCAGACCTTCTGGCATTTTTAAAGGATGAGCATAAGAGCATTAAAAGGGATGGCTAGACCACTATAAGTCTGGCTGGTACTGTTGCTCATTCCGTGCACCAGTTTCGGAGGTCTATGTCACCGGCCTCTAGGAACTGAACTGTGTCTTTACGCACACCTGGTCCCCATATTCTTTCCTGATTGTAATGGTATAAATGTGCCCTTTGGTTCACCATTGGCCTGTTGATTATTGTTCCAATGTCCTTTGGTCGTGGGTGTCCCTGTGCTGTGTTGTTTTGGCTTTCATGCCGCGCGTATTGTGCAGATGATTACAGGTCTCATCCCATGTGGTAGTATCATTGTGCGCTTGTGTATTTATTTGAGGTACTCCTCGCTCTTTTGTTTGGGTTTCAACCTTGTGTTTTGTATACGTGTTTGTTTGGTCTTCATCTCCGTGCCTTTACACGGCACGCTGTAATTTGGGTGGATAAAAAACCCTAATACGCATTCCTGCGCCTGTCTCCCGATCCCTTTATACCAACGTGACAGGTTTGGTCAAGGCCAGCATGATGGATAAAGTTTATCCCGTGTCGGTGAGTGTAGCTATTAAGTTAAGTTTGCATAGCAATACAATGTGTTCTATAAAGCTGTCAACAAGGAAAGAGCCACATAATCAATGTTATAATCATTAACCAAATTACCCTGAATACTCAGAATTTGATGAGTGATAACTCAGGTCAAAAATGTTGTCATTAATGGGAATGAATCAAAAAAATCTATTGACAAACACATTTAATTTGTTTAGGCATCCAGCCTGTATTGTAGTTTCCTGACCAGAAACATCTTCAAAAGCACAGTATTTATGTCCACCGGTCTGGTGCACTGGCCTTCTACACTCTGAGAAAAGTGTGCTCAGAGAGAGAGAGTGTGTGTGTGTGTGTGTGAGTGAGTGAGTGAGAGAGAGACCAACCCTGAACAGATGCAGGATCTTTATTTGAGCAAGTGTGCTACAGCAGGAAAACAATCCTGCAGCGACCAGAAATATGAATTAATTCATGGATATTTTTGTAGGAGTTGATACATTTTTTTATAAGGGAAAAATCAACTCAGAAATGTCTAAATAGGAATTACAAACTTCATAAGCCTTTTAAACCCCAAGTACACTACAACTTTTACATGTCCTGCATTGCAGGAAAGTTATCCTGCAACAGGGTAATCAAATAACAGTTCTACATCTGTTTACTATATCAGTTTCAGTGGAACTGGATAGACCAGTGTTAGGTATAATTATCTGCAAAGGAACAGAAGGACGATATAACTAAAGTAATTCTTCCTCAAACCTCTTCATCCTCTGAACATGAAACCGTAAACCAACTGAGAGAGTCCTAGGATCAGATAATGCATTCATAGGTAATGACATTTTCTCGGAAGACTAAAAATGACTCATATAGGCATGTCAAATAGTTCATAGGTATCTTTATTAAAAATAAACAAAATGTCCCTTGTAAAAAAACTATTCCAATTAGGTAATATTGGCTTCTTTGACTATGTCTGTGTTATTGTCTACAATCCCTCAAAACATGAACAACGGTAATTATTTTTAAACAATATAACAGTGAATATGCCAAAATGAGATCCCAAAGAAGTATGATTCCAACATAAATTACCAACACTTTGAAAAAAAATCGGAGATATGACTCGTATACTGGAAGCTTCATTAAATAGTACCCGCAAAACAACAGTCTCAACGTCAAGAGTGAAGACACGACTCCGGGATGCTGGCTTTCTAGGCAGAGTTGCAAAGAAAAAGCCATATCTCTGGCCAAAAAAAGTGTAATATTAAGATGGGCAAAAGAACACAGACACTGGACAGAGGAACTCTGCCTAGAAGGCCAGCATCCCTGAGTCGCCTCTTCACTGTTGACGTTGAGACTGGTGTTTTGCGGGGACTATTTAATGAAGCTGCGAAACGAGGACTTGTGAGACGTATGTTTCTCAAACTAGACACTCTAATGTCCTCTTGCTCAGTTGTGCACCGGGGCCTTCCACTCCTCTTTCTATTCTGATTAGCCAGTTTGCGCTGTTCTGTGAAGGGAGTAGTACACAGCGTTGTACAAGATCTTCAGTTTCTTAGCAATCCCTCGCATGGAATAGCCTTCATTTCTCAGGACAAGAATAGACTGACGAGTTTCAGAAGAAAGTTCTTTGTTTCTGGCCATTTTGAGCCTGTAATGCTGATGCTACAGATCCTCAACTAGTCTAAAGAAAACCAGTTTTAATGCTTCTTTAATCAGAACAACAGTTTTCAGCTGTGCTAACATAATTTCAAAGGGGATTTCTAAAGTTAAAATAAAAAATGATGAACTTGGATTAGCTCACACAACGTGCCATTGGAACACAGGAGTGATGGTTCCTGATGTCTATGTGGATATTCCATTAGAAAAATCAGTTGTTTCCAGCCACAATAGTCATTTACAACATTAACCATGTCTACACTGTGTTTTTGATCAATTTGATGTTATGTTAATTTGCAAAACATTAGCTTTTCTTTCAAAAACAAGGACATTTTTAACTGACCTCAAACTTTTGAACGCTAGAATATTTCTTTGGCCACGCACACCAGTGGTAGGTTTGGTGTCGAAATGAGATCGTATGAGCAAAAAAGATCCCCGTATCTACTGTAAAGTATGGTTTTGGATCTTTGATGTTATTGGGCCATTTTGATTCCACTGGTCCTGGGGCCCTTGTTAAGGTCAACATGATCATGAACTTTACCAAGTACCAGGACATTTTTGACAAAAACTTGGTTGCCTCTGCCAGGAGGCTGAAACTTGGCCGCAAGTGGATCTTCCAGCAAGACAATAACTGTCCCCAAGCACCGGTCAAAATCCACAAAGAAATGGTTAATCGGTCACAAAATCTACATTTTGCAATGGCCATCTCAGTATCCAGACTTGAAATCCATTGAAAGCCTGTGGCTTGAACAGAAGAAGGCAATCCATAAGCGCAGGCAAAGGAAAAGGTCTGGAAAGGATTTTCATTGAGGAATGGTCTAAGATCCCTCTCAATGTGTTCTCAAACTCTTAAAACATTTTAGAAAAAGGCTCAGTCCTGTTATCCTCGCAAGGTGAGGTATTGTAAGGTATATCTGAGCAATTGTATTAGTATAAAATAATTTCCCAATTTCTTTAGCATACAATATATCTATTTGAATTATTTATTTCATACAGTCATTTTTGCTCACCTTTATCAAGGTTGTCAATCATTTTAGACCCCACTGAGCTTATGATTCTCTTAAAGGAAAAGCTCACCCACATGTAAATGTTTTTTTGTTTGTTGCTGATTTCATACTTCAAAACGAGGTCCTCAGCACTTTCAGCCCATTGTACACGTCACGGCACACTGTCACACCTCTTACAGACCTTATGGACCTCTCTTAGCTTCCTGATCTCATTGTTCCGGGGTGTGCTTGGAATGAGACTGCTCTCTGGTACCATCTGAGGAATAATGAGTGAGGGGGCGTTCACCGAATCCTTCTCCTTATGATGATGATGATGATGATAACATCTCAGTCGCCGAACTTGAAACCCATAGAAAACCTGTGGTTTGAATTGAAGAGGGCAATCAATAAGTGCAGACGAAGGATATCAAGGACCTGGACAAATTCTGCATTGAGGAATGGTCTAAGATCTATCCCAATGTGTTCTCCAACTCATTTGAGAAAAAGGCTCCGTAACATTTTCCTCGCAAGGTAGAATAAGGAGCGAGGGGGCGTTCCGGCTGCAAGCCCAGGTTCTCCACCCCTCCCGATCCCCGCCAGAGAGTTATTCCTTGTTATTCCTTGAAGCTCCAAATCTTCCTCTGGAAGGCACATTGTGTGTTCACTTCCTTCTTGAAAAGGATGATGTAGCACTTTGGCAGGAAGTGACAGAACAGGATGCCATAGGAAGAGATGAGGATGACCACCATCTCCAAGGCAGGATGATACTGTCCCGGGGTGTTGGTGTAGACAAGGCCGAAGATGACCCAGCAGATTAAGTAGATGAGCATGCCGAAGGTGATGAACTTGGCTTCGTTGTAGCTGCCTGACAGCTTCCTGCCTTTGAAGGTGAAAGCAAATCCGACGAGGGCCTTTTGTTGTAATAGAACTGTCTTTCCTGCTTGTGCTCAAGACCCTCGCACTTGGTCTGCGGGGGCTTGATGGACAGCCATAAGGTGCAGATGACAACCTACAGGGACATGCAAACACCGATGATAACGTAGGGGGAGTAATGTCTTTCCAGAAGAGAGTAGGATGAGGAGGGAGATGGGGCCCACGGACGCTCTCACCATTCGGGTGTTCCAGCGCGCCACATAGATTACGGTGCCTATGAGGGTTAGCAGGGCCCCCAGGACAGCCAGTGCCAACAGGACGTTGGCGTAGATTTCATTCCAGCCAAAGAAATACGTTTTTTGGGTTCAGGAGTAATTGTTCATGATGGAGTAGTGGTTGTGTTACAGCCATAGGAGAGAATGTTAAGGATGTTCATTAAAACTTCTTAGGGCTGAGATCCCGCTAACGGGATCGATATGACAACAGCCAGTGAAAGTGCAGGACGCCAAATTCAAAACAACAGAAATCCCATAATCAAAATTCCTCAAACATAGAAGTATTTCACACCAGTTTAAAGATACACTTCTTGTTAATCCCACCAGTGTCCGATTTCAAATAGGCATATGGCGAAAACACCACAAACGATTATGTTAGGTCAGAGCCACAGAAAAGCACAGCCATTTTTCCAGCCAAAGAGAGGAGTCACAAAAATATGAAATAGAGATCAAATGAATCACTAACCTTTGATGATCTTCATCAGATGACACTCATAGGACTTTGTTACACAATACATGTATGTTTTGTTCGATAAAGTTAATATTTATATAAAAAAAATCTCAGTATACATTGGCGCGTTATGTTCAGTAGTTCCAAAAACATCCAGTGATTTTGCAGAGAGCCACATCAATTTACAGAAATACTCATAATCAATGTTGATGAAAATACAAGTGTTATGCATGGAACTTTAGATACACTTCTCCTTAATGCAACCGCTGTGTCAGATTTCAAAAAAGCTTTCCCGAAAAAAGCAAATCATGCAATAATCTGAGTACCGCGCTCAGAGACCAAACAAGCCAAAAAGATATCAGCCATATTGTGCAGTCAACAGAAGTCAGAAATAACATGATAAATATTCACTTACCTTTGATGATCCTCATCAGAATGCACTCCCAGGAATCCCAGTTCCACAATAAATGTTTGTTCGGTTCGATAATGTCCATCATTTATGTCCAAATAGCTACTTTTGTTAGCGCATTTTGCAAACAAATCCAAACTCACGAAGCGCGTCACTAGGAGCGGACGAAATGTCAAAAAGTTCAGTTACAGTCTGTAGAAACATGTCAGACAATGAATCAATCTTTAGGATGTTTTTAATAGAAATCTTCAATAATATTCCAAACTGAGAATTCCTTTGTCTTCAGAAATGCAATGAGCTAACTCTCAAGTGAACGAGCGTCACAAGCTTGTGGCACTCTGCCAGATCACTGACTCAAAGAGCCCTCATGAGCCCCTCCTTTACAGTAGAAGCATCAAACAAGGTTCTGAAGACTGTTGACATCTAGTGGAAGCCTTAGGAAGTGCAAGATGACCAATATCCCACTGTATCTTTAATAGGGAATGAGTTGAAAAACGACCAATCAGATTTCCCACTTCCTGGTTGGATTCTTTCTCAGGTTTTTGCCTACCATGTGAGTTCTGTTATACTCACAGACATCATTCAAACAGTTTTAGAAACTTCAGAGTGTTTTCTATCCAAATATATTATGCATATATTAGCAACTGGGACTAAGTAGCAGGTAGTTTACTCTGGGCACCTTATACATCCAAGCTACTCAATACTGCCCCCAGCCATAAGAAGTTAAATAAATGCTCATTGTCTTAGACATGCTGGATAGAACCCTAAAAACAGCAGAAAGGAGACATGTACATATGGGCCATACATATTAGGCGTCAGTGTAAAGGAGGATGGAGAGAGTGCAGGGGGAGAGAGAGTGCAGGGGGAGAGAGAGTGCAGGGGGAGAGAGAGTGCAGGGGGAGAGAGAGTGCAGGAGGAGAGAGAGTGCAGGAGGAGAGAGAGTGCAGGAGGAGAGAGAGTGCAGGAGGAGAGAGAGTGCAGGGGGAGAGAGAGTGCAGGGGGAGAGAGAGTGCAGGGGGAGAGAGAGTGCAGGGGGAGAGAGAGTGCAGGAGGATGGAGAGTGCAGGAGAAGGGAAAGTGCAGTAGGATGGAGAGAGTGCAAGAGAAGAAAGAGTGCAGGGGGAGAGAGAGTGCAGGAGAACCAGACTGCAGGAGGAAGGAGAGTGCAGAAGGAGAGAGAGAGAGTGCAGGAGGAGGGCGAAGAGAAAGAGAGAGTGCAGGAGGAGGGCGAAGAGAAAGAGAGAGTGCAGGATGAGAGGGCGAAGAGAAAGAGAGAGTGCAGGATGAGAGGGCGAAGAGAAAGAGAGAGTGCAAGAGGAGAGTAAGAGTGCCAAGGAGGAAGGAGTGCAAGAGGAGAGCGAGAGTGCAGGAGGAGAGACAGAGAGAGAGTGCAGGGGGAGAGAGTGAGAGTGCAGTGTGAGAACCTTTCTTACCATTCTGCTGTGCTTCTTGTGACAAGAAGGAGAGGCTGTTGTTCTTGATGCTGTAGTGAGCCACGATGTAATGCACGTCCAACGCGTGAGGCTGAGACGGCAACTCGTGCCACAGTGTGACGTCATATCCTGTGTTCAGGTCTTCCCCACCATAGACAATAAGTAGTTGTAGCGATGAGACAAGATAGCAGCTACTAAAAACAATTGGATACCACGAAATTGGGGAGAAAAGGGGGTGAAATTGGTGAAGTGAAATGAAAAAAGTAACTTGTTACAAAAATAAATTAAAAGTTAAAAACGGAAAATTGGTGCGTGCATATGTATTCACCCCCTTTGCTATGAAGCCCCTAAATAAGATCTGGTGCAACCAATTACCTTCAGAAGTCACATAATTTGTTAAATAAAGTCCACCTGTGTGCAATCTAAGTGTCACATGATCTGTCACATGATCTCATTATATATACACCTGTTCTGAAAGGCCCCAGAGTCTGCAACACCACTAAGCCTACCATGTGAGTTCTGTTACACTCACAGACAGGCACCTCCAAGCAACCGGCACCATGAAGACCAAGGAGCTCTCCAAACAGGCCAGGGACAAAGTTGTGGAGAAGTACAGATCAGGGTTGAGTAAAAAAAAAAAAATTGAAACTTTGAACATCCCACGGAGCACCATTAAATCTATTATTAAAAAATGGAAAGAATATGGCACCACTACAAACCTGCCAAGAGAGGGCCGCCCACAAAAACTCACGGGCCACGCAAGGAGGACATTAATCAGAGAGGCAACAAAGAGACCAACATTTTTTTAATATATTTTTTTATTTCACCTTTATTTAACCAGATAGGCTAGTTGAGAACAAGTTCTCATTTGCAACTGCGACCTGGCCAAGATAAAGCATAGCAGTGTGAACAGACAACACAGAGTTACACATGGAGTAAACAATTAACAAGTCAATAAATAACACAGTAGATAAAAAATATAAAAAAATAAAAATAAATAAAAAAAATTATAAAAAAATAAAAGATAACCCTGAAGGAGCTGCAACGCTCCACAGCGGAGATTAGAGTATCTGTCCATAGGACCACTTTAAGATGTACACTCCACAGAGCTGGGCTTTACAGAAGAGTGGCCAGGAAAAAGCCATTGCTTAAAGAAGAAAAAAATAAGCAAACACGTTTGATATTCGTGTGGGAGACTCCCCAAACAGATGGAAGAAGGTACTCTGGTCAGATTAGACTAAAATGTAGCTTTTTGTCCAACAAGGAAAATGCTTTGTCTGGCGCAAACCCAACACCTCTCATCACCTAGAGAACATCATCAGGGACTGGGAAACTGGTCAGAATTGAAGGACTGATGAATAGCACTAAATACAGAGAAATTCTTGAGGGAAACCTGTTTCAGTCTTCCAGAGATTTGAGACTGGGACAGAGGTTCACCTTCCAGGAGGACAATGGCCCTAAGCATACTGCTAAAGTAACACTTGAGTGGTTTAAGGGGAAACATTTAAATGTATTCGAATGGCCTTGTCAAAGCCCAGACCGCAATCCAATTGAGAACCTGTGGTGTGATTTAAAGATTGCTGTACACCAGCGGAACCCATTCAACTTGAAGGAGCTTGAGCAATTTTGCCTTGAAGAATGGGCAAAACTCCCAGTGGCTAGATGTGCCAAGCTTATAGAGACATACCCCAAGAGACTTGCAGCTGCAATTGCTACAAAAGGTGTCTCTACAAAGTATTGATTTTGGGGGGGGGGGTGAATAGTTATGCACGCTCAGGTTTTCTGTTTTTTTTGTGTCTTATTTCTTGTTTGTTTCGCAATAAGTAAATAAAATTGCGTCTTCAAAGGGGTAGGCATGTTGTGTAAATTAAATGATACAACCCTCCCCCAAATAATCCATTTTAATTCCAGGTTGTAATGCAACAAAATGGGAAAAATGCCAAGGGGGGTGAATACTTTCGCACAGGCACTGTATGACTACTTTCCATTTACCTCTCCTTCTCTGCAGGTTGTCACTAAACTAACTGAGCCCTCCAGAAGAAAACTATCTTTTTAAATACCTGTCTAGATCCTCCCTCATTTCCACGAGGATTCTTTCCATGGAACTCAACAAAGTTATAGAATACCTGTTACTTGGGAATGTGATCACGTCACATCACAACGATGGCATTGTCAGTGATTGACTGACTCTGAAAGAGCACCTTCACACACACACACATTGACACACATGCCAAATGGGGGGCGTCAGTTATCCTCATTTCACACACTCATCCATCTGTTTGTTTGTGGTTGTGAGCTAGATATACAGTACCAGTCAAAAGTTTGGACACACCTACTCATTCCAGGGTTTTTCTTTATTTTTGGACTATTTTCTACATTGTAGAATAGTAGTGAAGACATTAAAACTATGAAATAACAGATATGGAATAATGTAGTATGCAAAAAATGTGAAAAACAAATTTAAAAAAAGGCCCTTTGCCTTGATGACAGCTTTTTCACCCTGGCATTCTCTCAACCAGATTCATGAGGAATGCTTTTCCAAATGTCTTGAAGGAGTTCTCACATATGCTGAGCACTTGTTGGCTGCTTTTCCTTCATTCTGCGGTCCAATTCTTCACAAACCATTTGAGGTCAGGTGATTGTGGAGGCCAGGTCATCTGACACAGCACTCCATCACTCTCCTTCTTGGTCAAATAGCCCTTACACAGCCTCTTTACAATCAACCAAGAGGAGTCGCTTGATCTGAACTATAGTGGAGTTTCTGAGAACTTCAGTGTGGCATATAGCAGGGAGAACGTGTGTTATCCCACTTGTAGAGAAACGCGGGCATTGTGTCAGAGCAGGCTACGGGACAGAGGACACCACCCAATGACATGGTCCAGTAACAGCTCCTGTAGTAGACAAATTAACAAGTCTAATCAAATTACTCCTCCAATTTACTGAGGCCTTCTCTTTACCACAGTGTTACTGCAGAATTATGCGTGTAGGACACTCTCTCTCCCTCTCTCTTTCTCTCTGCCCCTATGTCTCTCTCTCTCTCTTTCTCTCTCCCCCATATGTCTCTCTCTCTCTATCTTTCTCTCTCCCCCTATGTCTCTCTCTCTCTCTCTTTCTCTCTCCCCCTATGTCTCTCTCTCTCTATCTTTCTCTCTCCCCCTATGTCTCTCTCTCTCTCTCTTTCTCTCTCCCCCTATGTCTCTCTCTCTCTCTCTTTCTCTCTCCCCCTATGTCTCTCTCTATCTTTCTCTCTCCCCTATGTCTCTCTCTCTCTCTCTTTCTCTCTCCCCCTATGTCTCTCTCTTTCTCTCTGCCCCTATGTCTCTCTCTCTCTCTCTCTCTCTCTCTCCCCTATGTCTGTCTCTATCTTTCTCTCTCCCCTATGTCTCTCTCTCTCTCTCTTTCTCTCTCCCCCTATGTCTCTCTCTCTATATTTCTCTCTCCCCCTATGTCTCTCTCTCTCTCTCTCTCTCTCTCCCCTATGTCTTTCTCTCTCTCTCTTTCTCTCTCCCCCTATGTCTCTCTCTATCTTTCTCTCTCCCCCTATGTCTCTCTCTCTCTCTTTCTCTCTCCCCCTATGTCTCTCTCTCTCTATCTTTCTCTCTCCCCCTATGTCTCTCTCTCTCTCTCTTTCTCTCCCCCAATGCCTTTTCCTCTCTCTTTCGCTCTGTCTGTGTCTATTTTGCTTGATTGTTCATTTTGCCACACTCATACTGTGTGTGTGTGTGTGTGTGTGTGTGTGTGTGTGTGTGTGTGTGTGTGTGTGTGTGTGTGTGTGTGTGTGTGTGTGTGTGTGTGTGTGTGTGTGTGTGTGTGTGTGTGTGTGTGTGTGTGTGTGTGTGTGTGTGTGTGTGTGTCTGCGACATGTATATACAGTATGCCTGACCTTGTGTGCGTGTGTGGTTGTTCGCCTACCCAATTTTCTGTTTACCCATTTTCATCTGACTGTTTATTTATTTCCAATCCTCACATCTCGCCTTGTGTGTGTATCTGTTTGTGTGTGTGCGCGGCACACTCTGTGTGTGTGTGACCGTTAATGCCTCGCTGTGGGATGCATTGATTAGTGCCCCGCTGTGGCTCAGTTCCCAGCTGTCCCTGCGGCCGGCCACTGATTGAAACCAATCAGGCTTGCGATGGCCCCACCGCCGTGACCCTTCACCCCGCCCACCCCCGCCCTAATCACCTGCTGATTGGCCCTCGCTGAACAACCCCTCCCGTCGGCATGGAAGGTTAATTTGGCCGTCGGATGGAGCGGCCGGGAGGGAATAGGAACGTGCGTCTAGCGATATTGAATGGATATAGCCCACCTGTCAATCAGACACACTTAGAGGAGCTGGGAGGCTGGCTGGTTGGGAGGAACGGTGGTGCTGGCATGGCAACGTTGCATTTTGGTTTTCTGTCTGTTTGGAATTATTCATACATGTTTCAGTTCTTTATGCTTCAAAAACTTGGGTACATTTTCAAATGAAAAGCACAAGCAGCTATTATAAAATGTTACTCAGTAAACAGGACGTTCCAAGTATTTACCTTGTTTTTATACACATAAGGAAGCAATATTATGGGGTCATGACGGCGATGTTCATATGTGAGTGTGCCTGGTCTATTTCAGAAAGATCTATCATTGAATGTGGACAGCTTCTCTCACTTCTCTCAGCTGATGATCTTACTCACTTTATGTCTTCTTACACTGCAGTAGTGTAAGTTGAACAGAGGGTGGCACTGTTGCACTGACAGGCATATGCTCCACACCATCCTCAGAGAGGAAGAGGAAAATACGAGAAAATACGAGAGAAGAGCGCTCTAGAGTAGGGTCGTCACTAGTTACCACAGCCACAAAGTCCTAAACCCCGCCCATTTCCACAATTTATCTTCTTACAATCTGATTTTAAACCTTAACCTTAACCACACTGCTAACCTTATGCCTAACCCTAACCTTAAAGCAAGACCAACATTTTTTTTTATTTTTACGCTCCGGACTATTTTTATTTGTGGCTGTGGTAACTAGAGGAAACCCTGCAGGTCAACATCTTTTTCAGTTCAAGCTCATGGGTAAGGCTACATTCTGGTATTGCGGTTCATGTTGTGGGCTATGGTGTTGTATTGTGTTGAAGACAAGACTTTTTAATTAAATCTCCCTCGTCTTAACACACACTGTTTGGCTATAAGTCCACTGACTTCTTTGCTGAGAAGAGCATTCAAACTATCCTCACTACCCCAGCTTTCAGCATTCTCCTTTCTTACAACTTGATAGCACACCTCCCCTACCTCCCGTCCCTATAGTCTCTTTATTCTCTCAGTCAGTTAGTTTGTGCTCTGTGCTCTGTGTGTGTGTGTGTGTGTGTGTGTGTGTGTGTGTGTGTGTGTGTGTGTGTGTGTGTGTGTGTGTGTGTGTGTGTGTGTGTGTGTGTGTGTGTGTGTGTGTGCGTGCGTGCGTGCGTGCGTGCGTGCGTGCGTGCGTGTGTGTGTGTATGCTTGTGTGTGTCTGTGTGTGTATACAGCGTGTGGCAGTTCCTCTCCCTCTCTGTCTCTGGTGAGTAGAATAACTCTGCCAGATTACCATATCATTACCATATAATTTCCATGTCATTACCTTACCGCTGCCTGTGATGGTGTGTGTGGACTCAGTATCAGATCATCAACTCTCTCTCTATTCCTTTCTCTCGCTCTTTCTCTCTTGCTCTCTCTCTCTCTCTCTCTCTCTCTCTCTCTCTCTCTCTCTCTCTCTCTCTCTTCTCTCTTGCTCTCTTCTCTCTCTCTCTCTCTCTCTCTCTCTCTCGCTCTTTCTCTCTCTCTCTCTCTCTCTCTCTCTCTCTCTCTCTCTCTCTCTCTCTCTCTCTCTCTCTCTCTCTCTCTCTCTCTCTCTCTATCTATCTATCTCTATCTCTACCCCCCCTCTCTCTTTCTCTCTGACACTCTTTTTCTCTTTCGTATATTGTCTCTCCTCTTTTCATGTAAACATAGTATTGTGACAATGATAATGCCAGTATGCTAATTGAAATAACAGCAATTAGCACTTTCCCATTAGTGCAATGTCCATTTCATGATGGCCACTTATTTTTAATGGATGGATGGACCTAAGAAATCCATTCTCTGTGTTGTACTTTTGACTGTTAAAGCGGGTATACTTTCTGGTTTATCAAGCCAGACTCTATTGGATTACGAGCTAATAATGCATATTTGAAATGGAGTGATTTCTCAAGAAACCAGGACAAAAAGAAACCATGAGGTTTGGGATTTCCACGAGATTTAATCAATAGAATGGTCCTTTGGAGTATGGATTGTTGCCATATATTTGACTATTGTATTTAAACGCATAATTGAAAAATAATTGATCAAAGTTGGCATATTAATGACGTTTTGGCCTTACACAGGCCTCGTAATCATGTTTCATCTGTAGGTGCTACATATGAAGCTTTACCACTTGCTCTGTAATATGAGTAGTATTTTGAGTTCAATAATAATTTCCTTACATGATTATTAAAAAAACTAAATGTTTTATTTGGCTAATTATTCAATATATTGTTGAACATAATACTGTATACTTTGCTGGCATAAGTTCCAGAGTGGGACCTCTGCTACTTTTAGATTGATGACCCAATTTGTAAGCATTACCAACAGAATGAATGTGAAAATGGATTCAAAATGGTCACCGTCTGTAGCGCCATGCGATCGAGGGCGGTGATATAGCCATGCCAGGCAGTGATGCAGCCAGTCAAGATGCTCTCAATGGTACAGCTGTAGAACCTTTTTCAACCTCCTGAGGTGTGTGTTTCGACCATTTTCAGTCTAAAATGATTTGGATATATATACTCTACGGGCATATCAAAGTCCCAGCGTGGGATTTCTGCTAGTTTTGAAGTTATGGTTTATTTTATACAGATACATTTGGCATAGTAGTCAATGTAACAATTCACAGCCTCCCTTTTAATTGTCTCATTGCACATCCTCAAAATCATCAGCCAACATGGCCGTCAGTATGACCAGGGAGCTGATCGTGTACTACAGGAAACGGGCGGGCGAGTTCGCCCCCTCCACATCGACGGGGCTGCAGTGGAGCAGGTCGAGAGCTACAAGTTCCTCTGTGTCCAAATCACTTTAGACTTCAAATGGCCTCAGCAGGTTGAAAAAGGTTATACAGCTGTACCATTGAGAGCATCTTGAATGGCTGCATCACTGCCTGGCATGGCTATATCACCGCCCTCGATCGCATGGCGCTACAGAGGGTGGTACATCACTGCCTGGCATGGCTATATCACCGCCCTCGATCGCATGGCGCTACAGAGGGTGGTACATCACTGCCTGGCATGGCTATATCACCGCCCACGATCGCATGGTGCCACAGCGGGTGGTACATCACTGCCTGGCATGGCTATATCACCGCCCTCGATCGCATGGCGCTACAGAGGGTGGTACATCACTGCCTGGCACGGCTATTTCACCGCCCTCGATCGCATGGCGCTACAGAGGGTGGTACATCACTGGGGTCAAGCTACCGGCCATTCAGGACATCTACAGTGGGGCAAAAAAGTATTTAGTCAGCCACCAATTGTGTAAGTTCTCCCACTTAAAAGGATGAGAGAGGCCTGTAATTTTCATCATAGGTACACTTCAACTATGACAGACAAAATTAGGAAAACAATCCAGAAAATTACATTGTAGGATTTTTTATGAATTTATTTGCAAATTATGGTGGAAAATAAGTATTTGGTCACCTACAAACAAACAAGATTTCTGGCTCTCACAGACCCGTAACTTCTTCTTTAAGAGGCTCCTCTGTCCTCCACTCGTTACCTGTATTAATGGCACCTGTTTGAACTTGTTATCAGTATAAAAGACACCTGTCCACAACCTCAAACAGTCACACTCCAAACTCCGCTATGGCCAAGACCAAAGACCTGTCAAAGGACACCAGAAACAAAATTGTAGACCTGCACCAGGCTGGGAAGACTGAATCTGCAATAGATAAGCAGCTTGGTTTGAAGAAATCAACTGTGGGAGCAATTATTAGGAAATGGAAGACATACAAGACCACTGATAATCAAAATGATCACAAGAACGGTGTACAAAAATCCCAGAACCACACAGGGGGACCTAGTGAATGACCTGCAGAGAGCTGGGACCAAAGTAACAAAGCCTACCATCAGTAACACACTACGCCGCCAGGGACTCAAATCCTGCAGTGCCAGACGTGTCCCCCTGCTTAAGCCAGTACATGTCAAGGTCCTGGAGTGGCCTAGCCAGTCTCCAGATCTCAACCCCATAGAAAATCTTTGGAGGGAGTTGAAAGTCTGTGTTTCCCAGCAACAGCCCCAAAACATCACTGCTCTAGAGGAGATCTGCATGGAGGAATGGGCCAAAATACCAGCAACAGTGTGTGAAAACCTTGTGAAAACGTTTGACCTCTGTCATTGCCAACAAAGGGTATATAACAAAGTATTGAGATAAACTTTTGTTATTGACCAAATACTTATTTTCCACCATAATTTGCAAATAAATTCATTAAAAATCCTACAATGTGATTTTCTGGATTTTTTTCCCCTCATTTTGTCTGTCATAGTTGAAGTGTACCTTTGATGAAAATTCCAGGCCTCTCTCATCTTTTTAAGTGGGAGAACTTGCACAATTGGTGGCTGACAAAATACTTTTTTGCCCCACTGTATATCAGGCGGTGTGGAAGAAAGGCTTGGAAATTTGTTAAAGACTCCAACCCCCAAGCCATAGACTATTCTCTCTGCTTCCGCACGGCAGGCGGTACTGGTGCATCAAGTCTTGGCACCAACAGGCTCTTGAACAGCTTCTATCCACAAGCAATCAAATCAAATCAAATTTTATTTGTCACATACACATGGTTAGCAGATGTTAATGCGAGTGTAGCGAAATGCTTGTGCTTCTAGTTCCGACAATGCAGTGATAACCAACAAGTAATCTAACTAACAATTCCAAAACGACTGTCTTATACACAGTGTAAGGGGATAAAGAATATGTACATAAGGATATATGAATGAGTGATGGTACAGAGCAGCATACAGTAGATGGTATCGAGTACAGTATATACATATGAGATGAGTATGTAGACAAAGTAAACAAAGTGGCATAGTTAAAGTGGCTAGTGATACATGTATTACATAAGGATGCAGTCGATGATGTAGAGTACAGTATATACGTATGCATATGAGATGAATAATGTAGGGTAAGTAACATTATATAAGGTAGATTTGTTTAAAGTGGCTAGTGATATATTTACATCATTTCCCATCAATTCCCATTATTAAAGTGGCTGGAGTTGGGTCAGTGTCAATGACAGTGTGTTGGCAGCAGCCACTCAATGTTAGTGGTGGCTGTTTAACAGTCTGATGGCCTTGAGATAGAAGCTGTTTTTCAGTCTCTCGGTCCCAGCTTTGATGCACCTGTACTGACCTCGCCTTCTGGATGATAGCGGGGTGAACAGGCAGTGGTTCGGGTGGTTGATGTCCTTGATGATCTTTATGGCCTTCCTGTAACATCGGGTGGTGTAGGTGTCCTGGAGGGCAGGTAGTTTGCCCCCGGTGATGCGTTGTGCAGACCTCACTACCCTCTGGAGAGCCTTACGGTTGAGGGCGGAGCAGTTGCCGTACCAGGCGGTGATACAGCCCGCCAGGATGCTCTCGATTGTGCATCTGTAGAAGTTTGTTAGTGCTTTTGGTGACAAGCCGAATTTCTTCAGCCTCCTGAGGTTGAAGAGGCGCTGCTGCGCCTTCTTCACGACGCTGTCAGTGTGAGTGGACCAATTCAGTTTGTCTGTGATGTGTATGCCGAGGAACTTAAAACTTGCTACCCTCTCCACTACTGTTCCATCGATGTAGATAGGGGGGTGTTCCCTCTGCTGTTTCCTGAAGTCCACAATCATCTCCTTAGTTTTGTTGACGTTGAGTGTGAGGTTATTTTCCTGACACCACACTCCGAGGGCCCTCACCTCCTCCCTGTAGGCCGTCTCGTCGTTGTTGGTAATCAAGCCTACCACTGTTGTGTCGTCCGCAAACTTGATGATTGAGTTGGAGGCGTGCGTGGCCACGCAGTCATGGGTGAACAGGGAGTACAGGAGAGGGCTCAGAACGCACCCTTGTGGGGCCCCCGTGTTGAGGATCAGCGGGGAGGAGATGTTGTTGCCTACCCTCATCACCTGGGGGCGGCCCGTCAGGAAGTCCAGTACCCAGTTGCACAGGGTGGGGTCGAGACCCAGGGTCTCGAGCTTGATGACGAGCTTGGAGGGTACTATGGAGTGGGTCTAGGGTGTCAGGTAGGGTGGAGGTGATATGGTCCTTGACTAGTCTCTCAAAGCACTTCATGATGACGGAAGTGAGTGCTACGGGGCGGTAGTCGTTTAGCTCAGTTACCTTAGCTTTCTTGGGAACAGGAACAATGGTGGCCCTCTTGAAGCATGTGGGAACAGCAGACTGGTATAGGGATTGATTGAATATGTCCGTAAACACACCGGTCAGCTGGTCTGCGCATGCTCTGAGGGCGCGGCTGGGGATGCCGTCTGGGCCTGCAGCCTTGCGAGGGTTAACACGTTTAAATGTCTTACTCACCTCGGCTGCAGTGAAGGAGAGACCGCATGTTTTCGTTGCAGGCCGTGTCAGTGGCACTGTATTGTCCTCAAAGCGGGCAAAAAAGTTATTTAGTCTGCCTGGGAGCAAGACATCCTGGTCCGTGACTGGGATGGGTTTCTTCTTGTAGTCCGTGATTGACTGTAGACCCTGCCACATGCCTCTTGTGTCTGAGCCGTTGAATTGAGATTCTACTTTGTCTCTGTACTGACGCTTAGCTTGTTTAATAGCCTTGCGGAGGGAATAGCTGCATTGTTTATATTCGGTCATGTTGCCAGACACCTTGCCCTGATTAAAAGCAGTGGTTCGCGCTTTCAGTTTCACGCGAATGCTGCCATCAATCGGCAGTTTCTGGTTAGGGAATGTTTTTATCGTTGCTATGGGAACGACATCTTCAACGCACGTTCTAATGAACTCGCAGACACAGACTATCTGAGTTAACTTTGTATCTGTATTATTTAGTTTTAGTTTTGCACTCTCTGTGCACACTCACAGGGCCCTACACACACACAGGGCCCTACTCACACACAGGGCCCTACACACACAGGGTCCTACACACTCACAGGGCCCTACACACTCACAGGGCCCTACACACACACAGGGCCCTACACACACACAGGGCCCTACACACTCACAGGGCCCTACACACCCACAGGGCCCTACACACACACAGGGTCCTACACACTCACAGGGCCCTACACACACACAGGGTCCTACACACTCACAGGGTCCTACACACACACAGGGTCCTACACACTCACAGGGCCCTACACACACACAGGGTCCTACACACACACAGGGCCCTACACACACACAGGGTCCTACACACTCACAGGGTCCTACACACACACAGGGTCCTACACACTCACAGGGCCCTACACACACACAGGGTCCTACACACACACAGGGTCCTACACACTCACAGGGTCCTACACACTCACAGGGCCCTACACACTCACAGGGTCCTACACACTCACAGGGCCCTACACACACAGGGTCCTACACACTCACAGGGTCCTACACACTCACAGGGTCCTACACACTCACAGGGCCCTACACACTCACCGGGTCCTACACACTCACAGGGCCCTACACACTCACAGGGCCCTACACACACAGAGGGTCCTACACACACACAGGGCCCTACACACTCACAGGGTCCTACACACTCACAGGGCCGGGCCCTACACATGCACAGGGCCCTACACACTCACAGGGCCCTACACACTCACAGGGCCCTACACACATACACATACTCATTCCATCATCTGCTCACTCACACATAATATGCACATACATTTATACTGACTCTACACACACGCACACTCACTTAAACACATGCAGTTGCTACTCTGTTTATCTTATTTCCTGTTGCCTTGCCACCTTACCCCTATATATACAGTATCTACATCTATTGATCTACTGTCCCTGCACATTGTAAATATGGTAATGGAACTAACTTTGCATATAGTATACTTACTTACTTACTGTGTTCTTCATATTTCTTCTTATTTTTAGTGTGTTGTTTTCTAGTATTACATTTAACTGATTATTGCATTGTTGGGTTTTGAGTTTGCAAGAAAGTCATTTCACTGTGCTCGTGCATGTGACATTAAAAACTTGAAACAAATGTACATCAAAAATGTTCATTTTTATTATTCATGTCTATAATTGTTCAATATTAATGTAAGAAAATTGGTATTAAAATAAAAAAACTATTGATATTACAGAACAAGCAATACTTTTAGCTTTGAAACATTATGGAGTCGTGGGTAGTGGGTAAGGCCACAATGTCATAAATGTGCAAAATATGATCAATTATTTCTCAATTATGCTTTTAGATACAAATATTATATATATTATGTCAACAATCTTTGTAAAACAGGAAATGACAACTTTCCCTAAATAATTTTACTTCTGGGTGAGCGAGATTAGTTTGAACCCTATCCCAAACTTGAACCCTTACCTTAACCACTCAGAATGAATGCCTACATTTAACACTGTTGCCTAAATTTAACCAAAACCTCGGAATTCATTCCTAAATTTAACCAACGAGGTAAGTTTCTGTTTTGTGCAGAGTACCTCACAGTCAGCCATGTTAGATCCATTATTGACTAACCCCTATCTCACAAAGTCAGCCATGTTGGCTCCATTATAGACTAACCCCTGTACCTCACAGTCGGCCATGTTGGCTCCATTATAGAGTAACCCCTGTACAGCACAGTCAGCCATTTCGGGTCCATTACAGAAAAGCGGAGCCATTTAGAAAGGGGGCCATGTTTGAGGTCGCGCCCTTGTTTATATGGGGAGCTGAAGCTGATGGTTTTAAAATGGCGTCCAGCTGGTGACAGAGCCTTGATTGCAGCAGAGGGGCTTCTGCGTACCACCCACTCCTGCTGTCCAACTACACTCCTCTATCTTCTATCACTTCTCTATCCCTCCTCTTGTTGTCTCTGGGCTCTTTATTTACTCTCTCCCTGGATCTGTTTCTATACTGTCTCTGTGTTCTCCATCAACTTATCTCTGTATTTTCCCTTTATTCTAAAGCTCTCTCTTACTCATTCACTCACAACCTCTCCTTTCTTCCCTTTGTCCCCTTCCTCTCTCTCTCTCTCTCTCTCTCTCTCTCTCTCTCTCTCTCTCTCAAACACACACACACACGCACGCACGCACGCACGCACGCACGCACGCACGCACGCACGCACACACACACACACACACACACACACACACACACACACACACACACACACACACACACACACACACACACACACACACACACACAGTTATACAGTTCTCCTGCAGACCCAAGTGATGCATGGCAGTAGAGTGTGTACATTGTCTGTGTGATGGATAGGACTACCCATGGGTAAATTACAGTGTGTCGCCTCCACCCCCAAGCTTAAATAAAAACACTCCTCTATATTGAGATCGAGAGAGGGAGAAGGAGGGACATGGAGAGGACAAGAGAGGGATAGAGGGGGAGAGGAAGAGAGAGAAGGGAAGAGTGGAAATGAGTGATAAGGAGATGGATTGAGTGAGGTGGAGAAGGAGAAGGAGGGAGAGGGAGGGAGAGCGGGAGTGCGGCCACCTGGGAAAAAGGAGTTTGTATGTTGTTCAGAGTTGATCTTGTCTCAGGTGTTCACTGGACTCATCGTGATCATCATTCCCAAGACTCTCTATCCTAGAGAGGGAGGAAAGGAGGGAGGGAGGTGAAGAGGGA
This sequence comes from Oncorhynchus keta, assembly GCF_023373465.1. Lineage (NCBI taxonomy): Eukaryota > Metazoa > Chordata > Actinopteri > Salmoniformes > Salmonidae > Oncorhynchus > Oncorhynchus keta. The sequence goes on along the minus strand of NC_068439.1, from coordinate 59,188,242 downwards.
GGGAAGGAGGGAGGTGGAGAGGGGAGGAGGAGGGTCGCAGGCAGCAGATACAGATGTTGTGATTGTTTTTGTGTCAGTGTGAAATATGATTAGTGTTCTCTCTCATTAGGGAGCTGATCAGCCTCGTGCCTGGCCCCTCACACACGCTCGCTTATGCACACACACACACACATATGCTTGAGCTTTTATTTTTGTGTGGCATCAGTGTGTGTGTATGTTTGTGTGTGAGAGTGTGTCCTCATCTCAGCAGCGAGTGAGTGATTCCACAGGCTGTTGGCATTGAGCCAATGGAGCTCAGAAGGGAAAAGGAAAGAGAGGAGAGAGATGGAATTAAGAGAGGAAGAGAGAAGAGATGCAGATCGAGGGGAAAGGGAGAGAGAGGCAGGGGCTGTGTAATTAGTAGCAGGTTTTATGCAGTTCTTTGCTTTTCTGTAATTAAAAATGGAGAGAGAGAGAGCGAGAGAGAGAGAGAGAAAGAGAGAGAGAGAGAGAGAGAGAGAGAGAGAGAGAGAGAGAGAGAGAGAGAGAGAGAGAGAGAGAGAGAGAGGCAGACAGGCAGGCAGGCAGGCAGGCATAGTTATTCTCCCTTTTACTCTGCTTCAGGGGCAGGTGTGTATAGGTCTGGGAGAGAAGTCCAATAAACCTTGCCATTTGCCAAGTGAACTTCACATTGCAATTGATGAAAATTACTGTGTTGAAACAAGCTAATCATTGTCTTTTGTCATTGGTGAGGATGAGGAGGAGGATGAAGAAGAAGATGGTAAAGAAGAAGAGGTTACTCAAAGTATTTGGGCCAGTGCATTGGGGAAGATGAGGATGATCATCTAGAGGTTATGTGTTAGGTCCTGAGGATGATGAGAATGATGAGGATGAAGGAGTTGGTGTGCTGTAGCAGTGATGCGTCATTGATATTCATAGCAGAAGATGCTGATGAGGAACCCTATGCAGTAACCCTGGGCTACCTCTATACTGCTGAGCTGACTCTTTCTCCGAGCAAAGTTGGCTCTTAAGTCTTCTCTCTCACTTCCTCTTTTCTCTGGCTTCCTCCCCCCTTCCCTCTCATCTCTTCTTCAACTCCATTTATGTCATTTCTCTTATCTGTTTTTTCTCCCGTCTCTTTCGGGATCACTTCCCTTCACTCTCTCTTCTCTGCTCGTTTTCCTGTCTCCCCCTGACTCTCCCAGGCTTTTGAGTTAGGCCCGGCTGATGCATGCAAGTAACTCACCCTACCAACCACATCAATCCGACCTGCCCACCCAGGTGAGGCACAGCAGCCATTTTGTGCCAGAACACTCACCACACACAGGCAGTGGCGAGCCGAGCAGTGGTTGTGCCAACAAGAAGCTGGGGATAATTAGGTGACGTACTGTGAATTGGGACTTCAGCCAGGACACTGGGGTTAACACTGCCACGAGTGTCATGGAACATTTAGTTCCCACGTATTAACAGAGTGAGGTCCTTGGCGTAACATTGCCCACAGGACGGCACCCCTTTCAGGGAAGTATCCCCGTCAGCTTTCAGACTAGAAGGAAGTGTCCCTTAGTGGCCCTCCAGCACCAGAATTCTGATTTTCACAGACCATGCCTAAACTTATGTAGGTTCAAATAAAATACCAGCAGAGGGATAGCTGTGTGTGTGTGTGTGTGTGTGTGTGTGTGTGTGTGTGTGTGTGTGCGTGCGTGCGTGCGTGCGTGCGTGCGTGCGTGCGTGCGTGCTTGTGTGTGTGTGTGTGTGTGTGTGTGTGTGTGTGTGTGTGTGTGTGTTGAGTAGCTGCAGTCCAGAGATACAGCCTCTGCAGACAAATATGAAGAATGACATTTCTCTGTGCTCTCTCTCTCTCTCTCTCTCTCTCTCTCTCTCTCTCTCTCTCTCTCTCTCTATCTTTCTGATTGTCTCTGTGTCTCTCCTCGTCTTTTACTCTCTGAAATACTTTGTCTCTCTCTCTCTCTCTCTCTCTCTCTCTCTCTCTCTCTCTCTCTCTCTCTCTCTTTCTCTCTCTCTATCTCTCTCTCTCACACACACACACAGCTTCCCAGGGGCTCTCAACTGTGATAGCAGTCCAGCACAACCTTGTCATTCATCCGACTACTGATACTATCCTCTTTTCCCTCCTCCCCTCCCTCTTTTTTTCTGCTTCTCAGAAGAGAGACGTGAGCGTGTGTGCAAGAGAGAGCAAACTGAGAGGAGAGCTGAGAGGAGAGCTGAGAGGAGAGCTGAGAGGAGAGCTGAGAGGAGAGCTGAGAGGAGATGTTGCAATGTAGCCAGAGAGAGAGAGGGAAAGAGAACGAGACAGAAGCAAAACAAGTGAGAGAGAGGGGGCGAGGGAGATAAAGAGACAGCCAGCGAGAGGGAGAGCTAGCACGCTCACGAAAAACACTGATATCCTCTCCTGCTTCTTCTCCCCTCTCTTCGTGCTCATCTTCCCCTCCTCCTCCCCTCCTCCCTCTCCTCCTTTGTGCTGTGTCTCAGTGGTGCTGGCTTTTGAGTGGCAGGCCGTCACAGATCAGCTCCCAGCTAAAGCAGGGCTGCCAGCCCTGGGCTGACGGATCAGGACCAAGCCTAAGTGGGTTTATCAGTCCGGCGTAGAGCCCCCCTCCAAGACACAAAGAGTGGGGAAAATACACACACACACAGAAGCACACACACACAGACAAGCAGACACACACAGGTTAAATCACACGCGCACAAGTTCAGATACGCACACACACACACGCAAAGAGGAGGGGTTATTAGACAACCAAAGCAAACCTGCGAGTGAAAGTGCCTTACTGCCTGCCTGCTAGCAAGAGATGTGACTGGATTCTTAAGCAGCCAGCAAGATGGAGTGAGGGGCTGCTGGATACACACACACTCACAGGCTGAGAAGCGCAGGCGTGCGCACAACTGAACACACACACAGGGTTCAGGTACATATGCTCAAACTAGAGTTTGTCTGTGCATCCATAGTAGCAATAAAATCACAGTATCGAATTGCAGTACGTACAGAATCGTGAGAATCGCGATATGCATTGTATTGGCACCAAAGTATTGTGATAATATCGTATCGTGAGGTCCCTGGCAGTTCCCAGCCCTACTCTGGATTTGGTATACGTGTTTGTGCAGATTTCCCTGTCTGTAAGTGTAAAGACTTTGCTTTACAGTATTTAAGGAATCGTCATCCATGAGAAAAGAAAAACTATTTTGAACACCTGTTGAAACTATACTTGCTTAAGTAACCAGACACTTTCAGGGTATACTGTACAAACAGCACTGTCTTTCTGATTTAGGAAAACATAAACACCAACACTACTTCACATCCCTGCAATGGATTGTTTTGAGATTATAATCAGGTGAGAAAGTAGTACTAAACTATGTAAAGTAATTCTACATGTCATTCTTCAGGATTTGGATAAATCGCTTATTTCTCCTCAGTAAATATGTGTGTGTCGATATGTTCTCTGTGTGTAGGCCGAGTTCCTCTCTCACTGTGTGTAGTGGGGATATCTCGTTGTGTAGCTGTGGAAGAGGCAGTGCTAATTATGTCATTAACACAGTAATTAGCTGCATGTGTAATTGGTGGTGTATACATAAGGCAGGCTTCAGGTTGGAAAACACACACATCACCTGAACTCATCAACACCAACCAACCAACCAACGGCCCATCGTCATATCAATGTAGACATATACACACACAGAACCCTCATGATATCAAACATCTACACACACAGACACACACACACACACACACACTTGGCCATGTCAATAAAGCTCTTAGAGGCTTGAGATGTAAGGGTTGCAGGTATGGATCGATTGGCTGGAGCTCTAAGGAGTGAAGTGTGTGTGTGTGTGTGTGTGTGTGTGTGTGTGTGTGTGTGTGTGTGTGTGTGTGTGTGTGTGTGTGTGTGTGTGTGTGTGTGTGTGTGTGTGTGTGTGTGTGTGTGTGTGTGTGTGTGTGTGTGTACTGTAGTAGGGGGTAGAGACAGAGAGATGACATTTTCATCTACTGGCAGGTTGACACATCCTCTGGGAGGGGCCATGAGAGGGGGAGGGGTTAGACAGGGTTGATTGACACGTGTGTGTGTGTGTGTGTGAGAGAGAGGAGATGGAGGAGAGAGAAAGGGAGAGGGTGGTGGAGGAAGAGGAAGAATGAAGGCGATATCAGAGAAGAGAGGGGACAAGCAGCAGCTAGGAAGAGGAGGAGAAGGGAGGATTGTCAAGGTGACGCTCTGGGTCTTATCCATTACACATAGGTTCTGTTTGTTTAGAGGAAACGACATGTTCGCCTTCCCAGGAAATGACTCCTTTGCCTGTGTAAGATCCTCCCTGGAATGGAGACCGCTGCACTCAGCTCTTTTCCTCCTTTCTCTTTTTTCTCTCCTTCCCTTCATCTGCCCCACGCTCCATCCATCGCTCGTCTGTCACGGCGGGGGTGCAGCCAATCCATCACGGGTCGGAGCTAGGCGAGGCATCAGTATGTTTGTTTGTGTGTGCGAGCGTGTGTATGGCACATTCAACCCCTCCAGTTAGTATGTATCGATGTGTGTGTGTGTGGGGGGGTGTAGGTGTGTGTGTGAGTCTGTGTGTGTTTCCTCCCTCCTCACCTGTGCTTAGGCTTTAATAAACACTACCCTCTATGTGGTGTGACATGCAGGAAATAGATGTGCTGTAGATTGGTTCTGAGTGCTCTTTGCATTCTGATGGATTGCTGTGCAGGGCACAACCACGCCATGCAGGCCTGGAAATATGATGAAATAATACCACCACGGTGAGTGTAAGAGAGAGAGAGAGAGATGCAAGAGGTGTTGTAGAAATCTGTGAGGCATCGGTTCCCTCTATTCTTGCGCTGTATACTGTATGGGAATATAGTCACCATACAAACTGCTCAACTAACTATCCACTGATCTTAACACTGATCCTAACACTGATCCTAACCCGAGCACAGTGTGCGTGTGTCTGTGTGTGATGGTGTGCGTGTGCATACTTGTGTCTGTGTGTGTGTGTCTGGTGTGTATGTGTAATCTGCCAACAACTCTAAGGTAAATGATATCCCATACGCCCAATGTTTATTGCTGTAATAGACCTACCCCAGTCTGGGTGCATGGTAGTCCACTACTTGCCCTATTAAACTATTACACTAACAATCTCCTATTGAGCTATTAGCCCTTCGAGCCGAAGCCTGGGAAAGCCTGGATAACTGATGGCCTGTTGTTTTATTTACATTCTCATTTAGTTTTTTTTATTTGTCTTGTAATAACCTTCTGTATTTATGAGCCTATTTTCAGAGTTGTTACTGGAACAAATGTGAGTGTGTGTGGTTGTGCGTGTGTGTGCCCGTGTGTGTGTGCCCGAGTGTGTGTGTGTGTGTGTGTGTGTGTGTGTGTGTGTGTGTGTGTGTGTGTGTGTGTGTGTGTGTGTGTGTGTGTGTGTGTGTGTGTGTGTGTGTGTGTGTGTGTGTGTGTGTGTGTGTGTGTGTTGTACTATACTGACAGATGTATCACACACCCTCATCTCCCAGTGTGCTGTCTATCATTGTGGTTTTCTGTTGAAGATAAAGGGTGGCAATGTACTGAGTCTGACACAGACTTTGTTGGGCGTCACAATCTCACTCCATCATAAAACATTGAGCTGCATATATAACATTTCATTGGTGTTTCGGTCCCTAATCACTCAAACTGGATTCAGAAGTTATCTAGCTCTTTTTCCAAGACGAAAAGATGCACCTCAAACATATGTGAATGTACTGTGTCTATGTTTCAGTTATGCAGCAAACTCATACACTGCAGGAGCTCTCTCTCTCTCTCTCTCTCTCTCTCTCTCTCTCTCTCAGCGGTGCTGTTTACAAACCACTGCTCCTACTGTATGTAGCCAGTGTATCAGATTATAAATAATGCAATGTGTGTGTTTATGAACCCAACACCACTCCCCCCTCTCCCCCTCTCTCTCTCTCTCTCTCTCTCTCTCTCTCTCTCTCTCTCTCTCTCTCTCTCTCTCTCTCTCTCTCTCTCTCTCTCTCTCTCTCTCTCTCTCTCTCTCTCTCTCTCTCTCTCTCTCTCTCTCTCTCTCTTTGCTGGGTTGACCCTACCTGACATGTGTGTGCGATTTTATTGAAAAACAAACAATCAATGAAGAAAATAGATTTGATTCACAGTCGGTGTGTGTGTGTTATCCTTACACTACTTGTAGCCTGTACCATTTTTTTCTTACTTTAATCTTGAAGTATTTCTCAATTGCAATGCTTCAAATTGATACAGTATGTTTTGTTGTAGAGCGTCAATAACACTGACCATTGGCTGCAGCCATGACCCTGATCAGAGTGTGTCATGCCAGTTCCTCTGACCTTGACCATGACTATGACCACACACCGTTAGATGTTAATCATCCGTGGACACACACACACACACACACGCACGCACACACAAACACTGTCCATCGACTCAGGCACTCACCATAACCACACCACTGATGAGCTTCCTGCTGAGCTGCGGGTTGAGCCTGACTGTCTCTGGAACTCTGGAGGGCTGGTCTCTCGTTAACCCCACAGCCCTATACTCTCACCTGGGCAGAGCTGTGTGCATGTGTGTATGGGCAGGCAGAGTTGGCAGGTGGGTAATAGAGTCATTAGCAAGCGCAAAACAATAATGGTGTGTGTGTGTGTGTGTGTGTGTGTGTGTGTGTGTGTGTGTGTGTGTGTGTGTGTGTGTGTGTGTGTGTGTGTGTGTGTGTGTGTGTGTGTGTGTGTGTGTGTGTGTGTGTGTGGGTTTGTGTGTGGGTGCGTGCGTGCGTGCGTGCGTGCGTGCGTGTGCACTATAGTTTATACAATTAGATTTGACTGAGGGTGTCATCAAATATAATTAAAAGTACCCTATTAATCAATGGTTAAGATACTTTTACAGTGCATTCGGAGTATTCAGACCCCTTGATTTTGTTACGTTACAGCCTTATTCTAAAATCAAATCAAATTGCATTAGTCACATGCGCCGAATACAACCTTACAGTGAAATGCTTACTTACGAGCCCCTAACCAACAACACAGTTTTAAAAAATATGGATTAGAATAAGAAATAAAAGTAACAAGTAATTAAAGAGCAGCAGTAAAATAACAATAGCGAGACTATATACAGGGGGTACCGGTACAGAGTCAATGTGCAGGGGCACCGGTTAGTTGAAGGAATATGAAAATAGTCTGGGTAGCCATTTGATTAGATGTTCAGGATTCTTATGGCTTGGGGGTAGAAGCTGTTTAGAAGCCTCTTGGACCTAGACTTGGCACTCCGGAACCGCTTGCCGTGCGGTAGCAGAGAGAACAGTCAATGACTAGGGTGGCTGGAGTGTTTGACAATGGATTAAATAGTTTTTCCCCTTCATTTTTTTACACACAATTTACACACAATACCCCATAACGAAGAAGCAAAAACATGTTTTTAGACGTTTTTGGAAATGTATATTTAAAAAAAATGAAATATCATATTTCTATAAGTATTCAGACCCTTTACTCAGAACTTTGTTGAAGCACCTTTGGCAGTGATTACAGCCTTAAGTCTTCTTGGCTATGACGCTTCAAGCTAGGCACACCCGTATTTGGGGAGTTTCTGCCATTATTCTCTGCAGATCCTCTCGAGCTCTGTCAGGTTGGATGGGGAGCGTCACTGCACAGCTATTTTCAGGTCTCTTCAGAGATGTTCGATCAGGTTCAAGTCCGGGCTTTGGCTGGGCCACTCAAAGACATTCAGAGACTTGTCCCGAAGCCACTCCTGCGTTGTCTTGGCTATGTTCTTAGGGTCATTGTCCTGTTGGAAAGTGAACCTTCACCCCAGTCTGAGGTCCTGAGTGCTTTGGAGCGCTTTGGTTTTCATTAAAGATCTCTCTGTACTTTACTCCATTCATCGTCCCTTGATCCTATCTAGTCTCCCAGTCCCTGCCGCTGAAAAACATCCCAACAGCATGATGCCCTAGGGATGTTGCCAGGTTTTCTCCAGATGTGATGCTTGGCATTCAGGCCAAAGAGTTCAATATTGGTTTCATCAGGCCAGACAATCTTGTTTCTTATGGTCTGAGAGTCCTTTAGGTGCCTTTTGGCAAACTCCAAGCGGGCTGTCATGTGCCTTTTACTGAGGAGTGTTTTGCGTCTGGCCGGTCTACCATAAAGGCCTGATTGGTGGAGTGCTGCAGAGATGGTTGTCCTTCTGGAAGATTCTCCCATCTCCACAGAGGAACTCTAGAGCTCTGTCAGAGTGACCTTTAAGATCTTGGTCACCTCCCTGACCAAGGCCCTTCTCCTCCGATTGCCGGGCGGCCAGCTCTAGGAAGAAACTTGGTGGTTCCAAACTTCTTCCATTTTAGAATGATGGGGCCACTGTGTTCTTGGGGACCTTCAATGCTGCAGAAACGTTTTGGTACCCTTCCCCAGATCCCCAGATGCCTCGACACAATCCTGTCTCAGAGCTCTACAGACAATTCCTTCAAACTCATGGCTTGGTTTTTGCTCTGACATGCGCTGTCAACTGTGGGACCTTATATAGACAGGTGTGTGCCTTTCCAAATCATGTCCAATAAATTTAATTTTCCCCAGGTGGACTCCAATCAAGTTGTAGAAACATCTCAAGGATGATCAATAGAAACAGGATGGACCTGAGCTAATTTCAAGCCTCATAGCAAAGGGTCTGAATATAGTTTTTTAAACGTTTTTTATACATTTGCATGAAAAACATACACTTTGTCATTATGGGGTATTGTGTGTAGATTGATGAAGATTTTCTATTTATTTAATCAATTTTAGAATAAGTCTGTAACGTAACAAAATCTGGAAAAAGTCAAGGTGTCTGAATACTTTCCGAATGCACTGTGTATCGACATTCTTAGGACCGTTTCAAACGTCCGAAATCAAAGTCTGTTTCTGGTGATTAAGCTGGGAAAGGGCTTGTTACATAAGCCAGTTTGTCCACGTTTTATTGTTATTCAGAGAATATCTGATATATTTGGATTTGGATGTGATTGTAACTCCAGCAGGGGAGAACGCTGTGCATTCCTGCTTCCCCAGATAGAGTGAAATGAAATGAAAATAAAATTAAATGAGATGCTCTTCTCTCTGATCCTGGTCTCAGCCCTTTCCTCTGCTCAATCTCAACCCATCCCTCCCTACCTCCCTCTCTCGCTCATCCTTCATTCCCTCCCTCCCTCCCTACCTCCCTCTCTTGCTCATCCTTCATTCCCTCCCTCCCTCCCTCGCTTTCCCCTCCCCCACATACCCCTGGGTAATCAGGGTGCTCTCTCATTCCGTGGCACACGGACACACATTGATCTGGTTCGCGCACACACACACACACACACACACACACACACACACACACACACACACACACACACACACACACACACACACACACACACACACACACACACACACACACACACACACACACACACACACACACACATTGATCTGGCCCGCAGGTCAAGTTCAATAGGAACAGCCAAACTGCTCTTTTTTCAGATTGTTCTGCAGTGTATGGTTCTGCAGTGCACCGCAAGGAGCTCACACACGTTCACTATTTTGCACGCACACACAGAGCAATAGACACATAGTCATGCAGGCATGCACACTCATCCACACACTCCATAACACAACTGTGTCTCATAGGCTCCGGCCCTGACCTGGAAACCACCCAAAACACACGCCATGTACCTCTGAGATACACATAAAACATCAACCAAATTAGAACCTCGTGTTTTTTATTTCACTACACACCATCACACCATTTCTGTAACTGTGTGTGTGTGCACATCCATTTGTGTGTGCGCACACACATAATTAAATCTCAGGGTGAGGTTGTGTGTATGTGAAGGAAGGTGGGGGTTGGTGGGGGGATCCCACTCTGCTAAAAGTGTCTCTTCCCTCGCTCTGTAATTTTTATTCTGTTATGATTCTGGAGTAATTTATCCCACTGAGAGAGAAGGAAAAAGAAGGAGATTCAGAAAGGGGGGCAATGGAGAGACTGAGAAAAATTGAGAAATAGAGAGGGAGAGAGAGGATGAGGAAAAAGAGAGAGGGGTAAAGGGATAGAAAAAGATAGAGAGAAGAGAGAGAGGAAGTAGGACATGAAAGATTGATGCAGAGAGAGAGGGGGGGGTAAGAGGAGAGAGGGAGGGAGAGAGAGAGAGAAAGAAAGAAAGAGCGAGAGGAAGAGGGGGAGGGAGAGAGAGAAAGAAAGAAATAAACAGAGGGAGAGGCAGGATCCAGAATCTGGAGTGCCATGCTTTGATTTAGCAAAGCAAATTAAATTTTGTTTGCTTTATGCAAAAAAGCAGTGTTGGCCTCAACCAGCCTGATTCCACTGGAGGCGGATTATCGCTAATGGGAACTAGCTCCCCACAAATTCATGCTACAGGGCTACCACTAACGGATTTAGTCTCATGCATAGAGATGGGATATGCTACATGAATTAGCTTAGCGCTATGTAGCCAAGCAACTCTCTTCTAACCCTTTGAGATCACAGGACCAAATTAATTGGCTAGGTTGCTGGAGTTTCGTTTTATTCTTACGGAATAATTTTTTATCCTGTCCTCCAAAAGCTCACTTGATATGCATGGAAAGAACATATTTGCTATTGTGCCTTGACAAAAGCAATCTGTCTTTCTTTCTTTCTTTTTTCTTTCTTTCTTTCTTTCTTTCTTTCTTTCTTTCTTTTTGTGGCTCAGCCATTCTCTTGTGGAGGGAAAATGTTTGCTAGGGTTGGTACATAAAAATGTGCTCCTGAACACATACATTCCTACACTCTTAGAATAAAAAGGTGCTATCTAGAAAAAGGTTTCAGCCGCAAACCCCATTTGGAACCCTTTTTTACAAGAGTGTATGTACAGAACACAACACACTACAACCCCACACTACAACCCCATTCCTACACACACACACGCACACACACACACACACACACACACACACACACACACACACACACACACACACACACACACACACACACACACACACACACACACACACACACACACACACACACACACACACACACACACACACACACACACACACACACACACACACACACACACACACACACACACACACACACACACACACACACACACACACACACACACACAGACTATGTCGCTCTGGCAGTCTGTCTGTCTACTTGCCCGTTAAAACTCTCAAATTCCCAATGCTTAGGGATACCTTATTGAGCTCATGAATATCTCTGTGCCCCGGGGTAACCAGGGGTAACCATAATCAGGAAGTATGGAGATAGTAGTAGGCTTAAAGCTGGGTTAGAACCTAGGAAAGTGTCAGAACAGAAGTAACTACTATAGGAAGTAAAGGAGAGAATCACTGCCTGGGATACATATTAAAAGACAACAACAAATACTTACACAATGTTGTGTACGTATGTGTAGACGCAGAGAGAGAGATAACAACCGTTATTGCTCCCTGAGGTCTTGGCTTCATCCATTCCGGGTCCATCTGGGTCTCCATTTTGGCTCTGTGTCAGAATGTGATCTTTAGATGCAGTAGTAGTATAGTCCACCCTCCCAGCCGGCCCATTAGACACAACACTTACTGTGGTGTACATATGAGTGAATAGGGAAAGGGTCAAAGACAACTGACCGGTATCCTAAACATGACCACGACAAATGGCCACCAGGGAAATGTGACCTTAGAAATGATTAAAGACAGCTTGAACACCACAGTAATCAATTACTGGAGTCACACTAGAGCAGGTTTCCCCAACTACTAGGAATTTGGCCCACGGGTGATTTTATTAGTAGCCCGGGAGGAGGGTTGGGGGCTACTATACGAGAGATTGTTTGTGAGAAGATTACCTCTGCCCTCTGCAATTAAAATCGTTAAATTAACCAATGGCAGTGTTCATTGCTAAAAGAGATACCTATTCAACAAAATGGGAAATCTGAAGACTTCATGACCGAGAAACAACAAGCTAAGTTGGAAGGGATAATCAAACTCGTGAAATCACATAAATCATTCTCGTAAATGTAATGTGCGGGGTTACAGGACTTGAAACTAGAGTGGAAGCGGGTAACACAACTTCCTTCCTTCTGTTCGGGCAGGAGAAGCTGGGTCCCATGCCACTCATTAACATTGTGCACCACACGGATCAACTCCACAACGGCTCTCACTGTATCATTGTAGGGATCCACAGCTTCGAAGTCAAGCAGCGAATTGTTTACCTTGCAGCGGAATCCGGGGCTCTGACCTATGCAGGTAAGAGGATCAGCATCTACCCAGACCTAAGTGGCAAACTGCTAAAACCGAGGGAGACCTACAACAAAGTGATATTACAGCTAAGAAAGCTAAACCTGAGATGTGGCTTCATCTACCTGGCAAAAGTCATACTGACCTTTCACAACACAACACGTTTTTCACTACCATGGAGGCTCAAGACTTCTTCGCAAAGCACATCAAACCCAACACACAAGGGGACAAGCCGACAGATGGAACCCCATAACTGGCTCATTATTCAGGTATGCTGTCCATGCACAATCACACAGCCTAGCCTATGGCTATGATGCTGCCCTCAGCATAAGAAAATGATGAGGACACCCATCATGTTTGGTTACAAGGAACGATGTTGCTATTATTGCTGAGCATTGAACTTGTCGTAATTATATTGCCTATGTTCCAGGACATTTACACAGTGATGACACCACACCAATTAATGAACAATGGACAATATATGGCTGTGTCATTAGTACTGTGACTGTTTCTTGAGTGGGTACAGCGCATTGAATCAATTTAGACTAAATATGACCATATAAGTTGATAGCTATCCCCATACTAATTTTTCTTTCATTTTGTATTCATTTTTTTTGCTACAGGCAAGGAGAGATGGCCAGTCCCGTATGAGATACTACCTCACAATTGATTTGAGTCTTTTCTTCCTGTTGATTCCTGTCCCCTCCGGTCCCCAGCTGGTTAGGTTACAGAATGTATCTCCCAGGGAGGACTTGCCCTACAGACAATGATGGATTATTATAGAAGATCTTAGAGTAAAGACTCAACTTGTTACTCACACCCTCTTCTTTTGTTGTACATAGCATAGAGCACTTGAAAGAGGGCAAATGTAGGTATAAGGTCATTTTTAATAAATTAAGATAATGGATTAAGTGCTATTGGTTCTACAGCTATCCTATTTCTGACGGTTTATGCACTAGGCTTTCATATCTGTCATATCTTTCTTTTCATTTTCTTTCATTTTTCCGCATTACTTAAATACTGGAAGTCAAACGATACCCCCCAACGTTAGGACAATAGAATAATCAAATGCTTTATCATTTAAATTTTGAAAAAAAAATCTGTCTACAGACAGAAACAACATAACACAATATAAAGTCTTACAAGCATTAGAAACAACATTGGGTGTGGATACGGTGGGAACATGTGGGTCTGAGCAAGTGTGACATCATACATTTTTGTGGAAATGTACGTAAATGTTAAGTTAAGTCTATTGTTTTTTCTATGTGCATTGCCTTCGGAACTATTCAGACCCCTTGATTTTTTCCACTTTTTTTTACATTACTGCTTTATTCTAAAATTGATTTTTTTAAATGTCAAAAGTCCTCTGCAATCTACACGCTATACCCCATAATGACAAAGCTAAAACAGAAATACCTTATTTACATAAGCATTCAGACCCTTTGCTATGAGGCTTGAAATTAGCTAAAGTGCATCCTGTTTCCATTGATAATCCTTGAAATGTTTCTACAACTTGATTGAAGTCCACCTGCGGAACATTCTATTGATTGGACATGATTTGGAAAGGCACACACCTGTCTATATAAGGTCCCACAGTTGACAATGGATGAAAAAAAAAAAAAAAACACCCAAACATGAGGTTGAAGGAATTGTCCATAGAGCCCTGAGACAGGACTGTGACGAGGCACATATCTGGGGGAGGATACCAAAGAATGTCTGCACCATTGAAGGTCCACAAGAACACAGTGGCCTCCATCATTCTTAAAGGGAAGAAGTGTGGAACCACCAATACTCTTCCTAGAGCTGGTCGCTCGGCCAACTGAGCAATCGGGGGAGAAGGGCCTTGGTCAGGGAAGTCACCAAGATCCCAATGGTCACTCTGACAGAGCTCTAGTGTTCCTCTGTGAAGATGGGAGAACCTTCAAGAAGGACAACCATCTCTGCAGCACTCCACCAATCAGGTTGTCACATGTGCTCATTCTCCAGCCTCTAGATCACCAGGCTGCTCGTTATGGCGCACACCTGTCACCATGGTTACTCGTACCTGCGCATCATCAGACTCACCTGGACTCCATCACTTCCCTGATTACCTTCCCTAGATATGTCACTCCCTTTGGTTCCTTCCCCAGGTGTTATTGTTTCTGACTCTGTGTTCATGTCGATGCGTTGTTTGTGTTTCGTGTTCATTGTTTCTTTCATTTATTAAAACACTCACTCCCTGAACTTGCTTCCCAACTCTCAGCGCACTCGTTACACAGCCCTTTATGGTAGAGTGGCCAGATGGAAGCCACTCCTCAGTAAAATGCCAAAAGGCACCTAAAGACTCTTAAACCATAAGAAACTAAATTATCTGGCCTGATGAAACCAAGATTGAACTCTTTTGCCTGAATGCCAAGCATCATATCTGGAGGACACCTGCCAACATCCCTATGATGAAGCATGGTGGTGGCAGCATCATACTGTGTTATTCAGTAGCAGGGAGTGGGAGACTAGTCAGGATCAACGCAAAGGTGATCGGAACAAACTAAAGAGAGATCCTTGATGAAAGCCTGCTCCAGAGTGCTCAGGACCTCAGACTGGGGTGAAGGTTCACCTTCCAACAGGACAACGACCCTAAGCACACAGCCAAGACAACGCAGGAGTGGCTTTGACACAAGTCTCTGAATTTCCTTGAGTGGCCCAACCAGAGCCTGGACTTGAACCCGATCGAACATGTCTGAAAAGACCTGAAAATAGCTGTGCAGCAATGCTCCCCATCCAACCTGACAGAGCTTGGGAGGATCTGCAGAGAAGAATGGGAGAAACTCTCCAAATACAGGTGTGCCAAACTTGTAGCGTTTGCAAACATTTCTAAAAACCTGTTTTTGCTTTGTCACTATGGGGTATTGTGTGCAAATTGGTGAGGTAAAAAAACTATTTACTCAATTTTAAACGTAACAATGTGGAAAAAGTCAAGGGTTGTGAATAGTTTCCGAATGCACTGACTGTATGTAAAATAAAAATGATATATTTTTAAAAGGTACGGCAATTGCACCATCCACAACCACAGGGGTCTCGAGAGGTGGGTGAGCTCAGCCCAATCCATTACTGGGGGCACACTGCCTGTCCTCCAGGACGTCTTTCAGCACCCGGAGTCACAGGAAGGCCATGAAGACATCAGCCACCCGAGGTCCTTGATGACCTGTTCACCCCGCTACCATCTAGAAGGTCGGAGACAGTAAAGGTGCATCAAAGCTGGGACCGAGAAACTGAGGCCATCCGACTGTTAAATAGTCACCACTAGCCAGGCTCCTGTCCTGAACGTAGTTGCTGTTACTAGCCAGCCACCCAGTACACAACCCTACATGTTAGAGTCATTTCTGTTGTTGTTTTTTTACCTTTACTTAACTAGGCAAGTCAGTTAAGAACAAATTCTTATTTTCAATAACAGCCTAGGAACAGTGGGTTAACTGCCTTGTTCAGGGGCAGAACAACAGATGTTTACCTTGTCAGCTCAGGGATTCAATCTTGCAACCTTCTGGTTACTAGTCCAACACTCCAACCACTAGGCTACCTGCCGCCTCATTGAACACTGGTCACTTTAATCATGTTTACATCCTGTTTTACCCACTTTATATGTATATACTGTATTCTAGTCAAGGCTCATCCTGTATAACTACTGCTGTACACACCTTTTCTATTCACATAGTGTCCATACACACCATTATAATGTAAAAGTGGAAATATGTTTTTAGAAATTCTTACAAATGAATGAAAAATGAAAAGCTGAAATGTCTTGAGTCAATAAGCATTCAAATCCTTTGTTATGACAAGACTAAATAGGTTCAGGAGTAAAAATGTGCTTAACATGTCACATAATGAGTTGCATGGACTCACTCTGTTTTCAAAAATAGTGTTTAACGTGATTTTTGAATGACTAGCTCATATCTGTACCCCACACATACAATTATCTGTAAGGTCCCAGGGAGGTTTTCCAATGCCTCACAAAGAAGGGCACATATTGGTAGATGGGTCAAAAGAGAGAATAGCAGACATGGTGAAGTTATTGATTACACTTTGGATGGTGCCTCAATACACCTAGTCACTACAAAGATACAGGCGTCCTTCCTAACTCATTTGCTGGAGAGAAAGGAAACTGCTCAGGGATTTCACCATAAGGCCAATGGTGATTTTAAAACATTTACAGAGTTTAAGGGCTGTCATAGGATAAAAGTATGGATGGAGTATGGAGTATGGATCAATAACATTGTAGTTACTCCACAATACTAACTTAAATGACAGAGTAAAAAGAAGGAAGCCTGTACAGAATATAAATATTGCAAAACATGTATCCTGTTAGCAATAAGGCACTAAAGTAAAACAAACAAAAATATAACAAAATGTTGCGAAGAAATTAACTTTGGGGCAAATCCAACACAACAAAATCACTGAGTATCACTCTTCAAATTTTCAAACATTGTGTTGGCTGCATCCTGTTATGGGTATGTTTTTCATCTGCAAGGACTATGGAGTTTTTTCAGATAAAGATAAACGGAATAGAACTAAGCACAGGCAAAATCCTAGAGGAAAACCTGGTTCAGTCTGCTTTCCAACAGACTCTGGGAAACAAATTAACCTTTCAGCAGTACATTAGCCTAAAACACGAGACCAAATATACATGAGTTGCTTACCAAGGCAACATTGAAAGTTGCAGGTTTTAATTAAATTGGCTTGAAAATCTATGGCAAGACTTGAAAATGGCTGTCTATCAATGATCAACAACCAACTTGACAGAGCTTGAAGAGTTTTAAAAATAATAATGTGCAAATATTGTACAATCCAGGTGTGCAACACTTTTAGAGACTTTCCCAGAAAGGTGTAATCGCTGCCATAGGTGATTCTAACATATTGACTCAGGGGTATGAATACTTATATAAGACGTTTCTGTATTTAATTTTCAATAAATTAGCAAACATTACTAAAAACATGTTTTCACTTTGTCATTATGGGGTATTGTGTGTAGATGGGTGAGATCATAAAAACAATTTAATCCATTTTGAATTCAAACTGTAACACAACAAAATGTGGAAAAAGTTAAGGGGTATGAATACTTTATGAAGGCACTGTAATCTATATTCCGGACTCTGCCATTGCTCGTTCTGATATTTTTTAATTCCTTTCTTTACATTTTGGGGATTTGTGTGTATTGTTTTGTATTGTTCGGTATTACTGCACTGTATTTCACTGCACCTGTGATAACATCTGCAAAATATGTGTACCCGACCAATACATTATATATTATTTGTTTTACATATCTTACATACTTCATCAGAAACTAAAGCTTATTGGGCAGTTCTATCTCTCGACACAGATAAAGGTTTTGATAGAATAGAATGGTCATATCTTTGGTCAATTTTGAAACATATGGGGCACGGCTCCAATTTCATTCATATGATTAAAATACTATATGCCAATCCCTCAGCCAAAGTTATAACAGGCGATACCTGCTCTGTTCCATTCAGAATAACTACAAGTAGCAGACAAGGTGATCCCATCTCACCTCCGCTATTTTATTGTCTATGAAGCCATTGGCCCAGGTAATTAGACAATTGAAAGAAATCAACCCTAATATCTCTCAATTCTACAGATCATCTCATTATATGCTGATGATATCTTACTTTATCTAATCATATATCTATAATATATATGATATTATATATCATATAATTTATCAAATTATATAAAAAAAATTGTAACCAGGAACCAGCAGAATATCTATTGTCAAAATGAATATATCGCCAAGACTGAATTTCTGTAGGTCAATTCTTCCCTTGTCTCCCCCTTCTGACTATTGTGATAAAGTCCGTAGTGTGGTTTCCACATGGCAGGGTAAGCGATCCCGGATAAAATGAACATAATTACAAAGAGGGAAAGATGTAGGAGGACTATCCGTACCAAACTTTAAATTGTATTTACAGACACTTGTATTTTGTCCCATCCTAAATTGGTTTAGACATGATTCTTTCACACCCTGGCTGAGTATTGAGAGATATGGTATCCTATTGCCCTGGAAGAGGTGGTTTTCACTGATACTGTATATCCCTTAGACAATGTAAACTAAGATTCGGTCCTATTATTGCAAAAAAATCTCTATTTGTCTCAAAATTGAAAAACAATGTTACTGGGAATCAAAATGGCATTCACATACTCCAATATTTCACAATAATGCCTTGCGATCTGAAGAGCGGACTTTTGTATCCCCTCAATGGTCCAAAATGTGAAATACGTACCTTGCCGATATCATGGACGATAATGGTTTGAGAACATTCCAAGATTTGAAAGACATACACATTACCAGGCAACTCCTTTTTTTCAAAATGTACAACTTAGGTCAGCTATGATGGCATATGGAGTCCCTTGGGAAACCCAACTACCAAACCATCCAATGATGGGATTTATAAATAAATGATCTGGGCCCCCGAAAGGACTGATCTTCATAATATACAGTATGTTGAATACAAGGGGCCGCCCATTTTGTGACGATAAACGACATTGCAACACAGCGTTACGCTCCGTACCTTCCGTCTCCATAGTGTGTAGATTTACCTTAAGGGGGGACAAAAATAAGAGGGTCCCTGAATGGTCGTCCTCCATACACATTCCCATCTTTAAAGCCACAGAAAGAGAGATCAAGAAATGGGGAAAGAGGGAACAGTGAAGAGACAGCTGGAGCCCGTACATTGAATAATTGTAGAGAAAAGAGGGAGGAAGTATTTTGTGTAGGATCAATATGGTGAAGTTTTAGTGATCACCAACCCTAGTCCCGGAGAGCTACAGGGCGTGCAGGCTTTTGTTCCAACCCAGCAAGCTTGATAATTGGTTAGTGAAATCAGGTGTGTTACTGCTGGGCTGGAACTCAAACCTGCACCTGTCATAGCTCTCCAGGATGACCATTATAGACTGTCACATAAGCTTCCTTGATTTGAAGTTTGGATCGTCACCCATCAATGGCTTTATTGATCATTATTGGTCATTGATACTTTGGCGTGTGATTGCTGGATCAATTTGGTCAGTCCTGCAGTCCAGCGTACATCTCTTGTGCGTGGTTCTGACAAAGTCAATCATGAGTGAGAACCCAATTGCTTTCTCTCCTTTTCCCTTCTCTCTCTTTCTCTCCCTTTCTGTCTTACAATATCAGAAACAGACAAAACCACACATACACACACACGCTCACACACAAATGCATCATATCTCAAGCACTTCCATCGAATGCATTTAGGATAGATTTACCTGCCCATCTCCAATAACAAGTGAAGATTGACAGTCCACAACGGACCCATCCATACATTTAGATTTACCACTGTTCCAGCCCATAGCGGGAGTCATCCATACTGAATACGTGTAAATGTTACCCCGTGGTGCGTCCATTTGTATGGATGGCTGTAGATGCATCCGTGCTATGGGCCACAGCGCTATATTGTCTGTATAGATCTACTGAGATTGACTTGTGTTTTAACCCCTGAGTTGGCCATCAGTATTGATTAGAGTGGACTTAGCCTGGGTTTAATCCGTGCTTGGCCCGTCACTATCGATCGGGGGGAGCTTTCAAGTGGGTTTAACACCCCCTTCCCCTCTCCTCTGTTTCTACGCTCTTTCTTTCTTGCTCTTCTTTCGTTACTCATCCAAGTGGAGAAGTGGAGGAGAAGAGGAGTGGAGGAGAAGAGGAGTGGAGGAGAGGGGCTAAAAGGGATTCACTATCATGTACAGAAGCAGATGTGACAGACATACCTCTCACCAGGACATTACACACTGTTACAGTGCTCCTCCAATAAAACTGTTAAATATGACCATATTAGCTCCTCTATCCTGGGTTTGTTCAGGACATTATACAGCGTAACACAAGATTCATTAATATATGTCACTGTTAGAATGCTCCCCAGTGAAATATGACCACTCACCGAGTGGTGGGAGATGTTCCCTTGTTTCTTTATGGGTCCATTTTAGATGGTCATATGCTACATTCTGTGGTTCCATCCGTGTGTGTGTGTGTGTGCATGCGGCTGTGTGTGAATTTGCACTCATCCTGATATTCGTGCTGTCTCTGTGTGTGTGATTGGCAGAATATGACTTTATTATACTGTGTGTGTGTGTGTGTGTGTGTGTGTGTGTGTGTGTGTGTGTGTGTGTGTGTGTGTGTGTGTGTGTGTGTGTGTGTGTGTGTGTGTGTGTGTGTGTGTGTGTGTGTGTGTGTGTGTGTGTGTGTGTGTGTGTGTGTGTTTGTGTGTGCGTGTGTGTGGGGTGCTGAACGTAGTGTGGGAGACGGAGAGTGTGCTTGGCGTTTCTCCTCCATTCGTCCTCCCAGAGGCAGATCAGGCGGAGGGGAAATAAATTGGAGAAAGAGAATAAATCAATGCTAAACTGAGCGCCAGCGAGACCTCCTAACCCTGACTCACACACAGGCGCACACACACACACAGGCACATTATATCCAGAGAGAGGAAGGGAGGGAGGGAGGAAGGAAGAGAGAAAAGGAGGGACGAAGAGGGAGAGAGAGAGAGAGACCTCATAACCCTGACTCAAACACACTGCACTATAGGGAGAACAATACGACCAGGACTGGGTGTATTTGCACTGGGAAAAGGAAGACACAAACACACATACACACACACATCATATCCTGTACATAAAACAGAGTATACATTATTAAATAGCCCACCCAAAACAATTTTACAATCTCAAACATTATGCTATTACACATTTGTTTTCACAATGGAAATACGAATACGACGCATAAGCTTGTGTAAGTGTAAGCTGGAGCATACAAGTCTTCAGAGGAGAGCTATGGTGATAGGAGTGGGGGTTGGGGTATAGAGATTGAGTTTGAGGTATAGAGATTGAGGTTGAGGTTGGGGAAAAGGGCCAAGGCTCTTCAGTCTTTTCCATTCTCCTGCAGTCCTCCAAACCTCTTCTCTCCTGAGTGCAGCCAGCCCACTGAGACCTGATCTAATGCCGAGTGCCACATGTGTTGGAGACGGGGAACTTTGAAGAGAAACTCACTGGGGGTGGGTGCGTGCGTGCGTGTGTGTGTGTGTGTGTGTGTGTGTGTGTGTGTGTGTGTGTCTCGCTCTGTCTAAAGGGCTGTTTGGTGTGTTCTGCACAGGTCGAGATGGGGGAGGTGGGTTCTTGGGGTCTTGCATTCAGATGTAATTAGTCGACACAAAGGCCTGGTTAAAGCTGGAATCCTCCGAGCCCCTCTCCCTTTGATTATGTGGGCCAGCTGTGGAGGAATGGCCATTATCTCCCTGTATCCAGCAGCATAAAGGAAACCCCCCAGCCTCACTCACCCCTGCTTTAGGGTTCCCACAGGGGGAGGGCCATGCTGTGGTCACCCCGTTGTACACACATACACACAATTAGCCTGCTCCTTGCCAAGAGTGTGTACTATCTGTATTATAAATATCATAAAGCGGAAACTCACTGCGCGTGGGGACACTTACCCCATTAGAGTTGGAGAAATTGAATCTTTACAGCATGCAGGCCATATAATTACTGTTAATGTAACACTCAGATTCTCTGTCATTAACTCTCAGTCTTTTGAATATATAGTCAGCTGAGGCTCCTGAAACAGAGAGACAAAGCCTATCTAACTGGCCTGTGTTGACAGCCGCGCCAGTCCTTTGACTGAATTAACACATACTGTAGCCTGTCTTAAAAACAGGACACACATCGTTTATGCGTTATTAAGTATTGTAATTGGGCGGTCAGTAGTTTGCATATTACACCATTAGGGTAATATGTTTTGCTTCTCTCTGCCCATGACCGTTGGAGGCCCCCCAGTGACAAGTTCGGTAATTCTCGGAATTATGACCTAATCATCACAAATGTTCTTTCGATCTGGGTGATTCATTATAGGCTTGATTGATGCCCAGATCGGCTACTTTATTTGATTCTTCAATTCGTTGATTTATATGTTATATATGGAAAAGTGCATGACTTTTTAACCAATTCTTTAAGCTATGGTATGCAACTTGCATTGAAGTAACTTGATCTCAAAATGATCTTAAAGTTGCATTCCGTAAACTTTCCACAATCAAATAGCCCTGTCAATGATGAGTCTGTAATAGGCAAATAACAATTCCTTGATCATTTTTTTAATGGCATCCCTATCAAGTTTCTTGTATAATCTATTGCCACAGAGTGGTAGGTAGGACAGACACCATTTTCAGTTTACAAACAGCACCATCTTCCTGATTCCCTGCTAGTTCTGGTTCTTGGAGGTAGAACAAACATTGAACAAAACAGAACAAATTAAATTTAACATCCCTGCAAATAATTCAGTTTTGGTGTTAAGTAACTACAAAATTATTTCACAAATCTCCCCAAAACAATAGTGTAGGCTTTATTTCAATATTTGAAATGATTTATATAGTTGGCACCTATACAGTTTATAATAAGTGTCACATAATATCCAACACTGTTTTGCCTTCTCTCTCATGTTATGCATAGAAAACTATATTTATTATCAGTCCTAATTATTATCACAAAACAAATGCCCTTCATCCTGTGTTCTAGACTACATTATCACCTGCTGTGTTCATGAAAACTATGGAGCACAGGTGTATTTGCCTTTGATTATTTGTAATTATTCATGTTCATCTTTATTTATTTATTTTAGGTGGTGGGCCAAAGCCAAAAAACGTGAAGTTGATCAATCCCTGACGAGGGAAGAGATTATTTTTTTGGTAAATTACAATAAAACATTCATATGATGACTATAACATTTGTTGGCACCTTCAATTCCTGAACATGTTCTCATAAAAAGTATATTTAACACACTGTCTGCCCAAGAAAATATAAACTTGGTACCAATCAGAACTCCCGAACATATCCCTCATGATGAAGGCAGCCAATGGCCTGTTTCTATTTACCATGTAAACACAGCTATGTAAAAACGCCAGCTGCTGTCTGATGAAGTGGACCAGATATAGCTAGCTAGCTCCCAAACTGAAATAAGAGAAATATCTGTTTTCGAGTGCACTTGATGCATAATCCAATACGAATGGTCTTGATCGTATGAAGAGGTATCTCCGTTGACCATTTAGCCAATTTATTGAAAGTTAGCCAATGTTACAGTTTCGACTAGCCTAGCCAGCTATTGTAAATGTCCATTTGTGTTTCATTAGCTATATGTCTGTGAATTAAAAATGTTTTATCATGTTTTGGCATGATTATGTCTCATTTGAAGTGACTAGCTGCAGGCTTAAAGAATCATTCAATTATATACTTTGCATAGAAACCCGAATGAAAGCATGCAGACGTGTCATGAACGCTAGACAGCTGCATATGCATATTAGCCAATACATATGGCATAGCCTACACATATAGCGTACTTTGCAAATTGTAATACAATCTTCTCTAAAACCAGTTGTACAATGTACTCTGCAATAAGATAACCAGAGTTTGATTTCTAAACCAGATGAGTTCTCAAATAGCTGCTGCCCAATACCATGGTGGGCCTGCATAGAGTTGGATGCATTGGAATATAAGGTATGGAGAATGATAGAGGCTGTAGGATTATAGAAAAAGCAGTAGGGGAATGAATGTTTGAGTTCAGTGAATGTGAGTATATTTAGGTGGTTCCTACTAACTTTCTAAAAGTTGATGATGCCAAAATCTGGCCAATCCATCCATCATTCTACTAACTACGAGATATGGATTTCTATTCAAAGTCTCCAACCGTCCACAAAGGGGAAGTGTTTCATTCCCTTTGACCTACACTGTTGGAGCTCGGCACTTAAGATGTCCACTGTACCCTGCATTTACATCTGCATCCCTGTGCATGTGACTAACAAACTCTCTGAATCAAAATATACCCCCCCCCACACACACAAATGTATTATTGAGAATAAGACTAGTAAAATACACCAAGTGCAATTTGTATATTTGGCTATGCATCAGCAGTTTTTCTCTTGTTATGTCAGTCACTCAATTAGCTGACAATTAGCCATGTCAATTGTTTGACTGATAGCTAGATTAACTCTCTAAACTTGTTGTAATCATGGCCGAATACTGACTGGGCACACAGGGCACATGCCCAGGAGCCCTGACCTCCAGGAGGCTCCCATTGATTTTGTTGGTCATTCTCATTCAGATATCATATTAACATGGCATAAGTCATGGCAAAATGTGTAGAATTGCAGGAATTTAGCATTAAAGGCTCCCACCAGAGGGCAATGCCGCCACTATTTCTACGTAATTCCTGTCCGATAGCGGGAATAAATGATTTAGGATCCACCTCCAAAGAATGACGCAAGCTGCTAATGCATATTCACAAATTAGGGTGGGGAACGTTGTGGTGATTTCCACGTGGATTCAAAAATTAACAATAAGTAGACACTTGTTATTTCTTGCTGCACCAATCAAAACCATTCATCTTGTGGCGATGGGGGGAGCGAGGTTCCAAAATGATATCATATCACACACAATTTTACCATTTATAAAATAGCATTTATTTAATACAGACTAGCTGAAAAACAAGTGAAAATGTACAAATTATCCAATAGAATATAATACTTTGCTGGTAAAAAGTGGAAGTGCAAAAATGCAAGTTTGCAAACCCTATTTTCATTTTCTGCATGGCTCAAATGGCCAAGTGTAGGCTACAGCAAAAAGCTGTTTGGATCAGCCAAAGATGATCTATTATATTGCTCAGCTCAGTCACGACTTGTAAAGAGGAAGAACATTGCAGGTGTTTCTGATTAATAAACAATGCCATGATGGTGGGTGGTAACAGTTTTTTTTAAATAGCCCTGAAAAGAAACGTAGAGTGAAAAGTATTAGCACGTCATATCATAGGTGAAACATATGGCATTGACACAGAAAATATCCAAAGTTACCACTGGATTTCCCACTTCAACCCCAAATATATCATACTTTGACTAAAACAATTACTTATTGACTTAAATCATTGTGCAACGTTATGGGTATGATATGGGCATTATCTTTCAGCTGGGGAAAAAAACCCACTCCTGTGGGTGTTTAAAACTACAAAGATGTATTTCCACCCCATGGAAAATGTGTAGAATTGCAGGAAATGATCTGTAAAACGGAACAAAAAAAATGTATCTGCCCCATGGCATTTTTTTTTTAGAAATTCATTCAATTTGTTATAAAATTGCAACATTTTCTCTCCACACCATGGAAAAATGTATAGAATTGCAGGAAATGAACTTTTACAACTTAAAATGTTCTCTCCTGGGGCCACTAAAATGTTTTGCTGCAAGGTGGGGGGCCCCTCAACCAAATCTTACTTAGGGCCCCCAAATGGCTAGAGCCGGCCCTAGTTTCATGCATATACATTTGAACAAAGAACACCATCCCAAATAGTGTTTCACCATTTATTGGGTACGGAGACAAATAGTAAAGGTGTCTCAGGCCGTATTTGAATTATCTAAATATAGTGTAACCAATCAATGTATATCAGGTGCCATGGAAGGCACAATCTTACAATGTTGCAGTCCAGAAATGAGAGCTTTACCATCTGCCAAAACGTCTGGGTTTCTGATGGAGACTGTAGAACTGTCAACAACACATGCTTCAGTACCCCTCCCTTCTCTCTAGGATCATTTGTGTGCCCAGGCCCGTTAGGCATATCAAAATAAGCCCACCCTCGTCACCAATGTAGCTGACCGATGTTGAGAGAGACAAGTGCTTTAGCATGTGTGTGGTCCAGAAACGAGAACTCATCCATCTATGGCAAAAGTCCGAGCTCCTGATTGGGACAATAGAATTCTCCCCACTGCATTTTACAATAGTAAAATAATCTGTCTGTAACCTGTTAAACTGATTCTACATTGAATTTAGTATTTGAAATGCTCAAACAAGCACGTGTATCTGTAGTGGGTGTTCCTCTACTCTAAAATGCACAAGACTGTGCAGACAAAATCCCCTCAAAAAAGACAACATTCAAATGCTTATGTGGTCCCAATGTCTAAATAGTGACGGCAGGGCGAGTTCAAACTGCAGTAGAATGGTTCTCCTCACAGGTGAGTGAATTGGCCAATGCTTGGTGAATAGCACTTGGTTGATCTCTGGGAGAGGGACACAGGAGAGCTGAATCGATCATCTGAGACAACAACAAAAAAGCGAGAGACAAGAATGAATACAATAAATCATCACAGTGAAGGAATGTAGTTTGTGAGCTTGAAAATGAACATCCTTACAGTCTGAGGCGGGGTTCTCTGCAATCATCCTACTCCAACTATAGACAGGGATAATGTGGCATTTCTTATTTGTGAGTATGAATGAAATTAGTGGATCCTGCCTTTATGACTCGGTTATATTTACACTACTTGTCCAATAGATTTTTGTAGTCTTAAATTATTACTTGAAATAAACGAAAAGCTAAAAAAATCTGTGTCCAGGAATGACATGCTAGCTAGAGATAAAGCTATCTAATCCTGCTAGCTTGCAACAGATCTACTTGTTGTAACTCGCTCGCTAACTAGAAAGATGCTACATTACTATGGTTGCTGGGTTGTAAATTGGGAGAAATGTTACAGCTTGCTAAATGGTTAGATTACAAATAAATAAATACTTTACCCGATAATAGTGTGTCAGGGAGATCTCTCTTGAGCTGTCACCAGCTGTCTACTGCCTTAGGTACTGATAAATTGATTAGCAGAGGTGTAGAGCAGAGAAAGTACCACAGATAGTACACACGTTTTGATTGGTTTACAGTTTAGTACTAGACAGCGTTTGCCTGTCCAGCCAGAGAACATAAAAATAATAAAAATAAATAATAAGTAAATAAAAATAAGTCATTAGAAAATTGCAAGAATTGACATTGCCAACAAACAGAAATGTGTTCAGAATAAATGCATATACACAATATGTCAAAACCAGCTCCTCCCTAGACAGAGATGATAATCTCAAAAACTAAAGCAGGTAGCTAGCTTGATATGGCCCACCACCTATTTGGATCCACATTAGCTTTTGCAGAAGCAGCAGCTACTCTTTCTGGGGTCCACAAAAAAAACAAATGACCTGACAAGTAATTAAACATTGACAGACAACAACAAAACACTGATAGACAACGACAGTCACACAAATGTCAAATACAATAATATAGAAACAATACAACAACAAAAATTATACAAACAAACTAGCTAAAATAATACAAACTAGCTATTGAACTACCTAGTAGGCTACTGTGTATGGGGCGTGTATTGGTACCGGGTTCCAGTGTGGGTGCATGAATTGCGAAGTTTACCAAACAGGCACAGAATATAGGGGCACTGTGGGTGCCAGTGGGTTAGAGAGGATATTTATTCACCACTCTCTCCTTGGCCCCGAGGTGCCCTCTTCGCTTGCCTCCTTTTATTTGCTGTGTCGGCCGAGCAAGCTGCTCGAATGGGCCCATTGGAATGGAACGAAAAGAAGAGGCAAATGCAGCTGTGACGTGGGCGTTGTTGTTCCATTCAATGCGCTCGCTATGGCAACGGGGCAGAGGGCCGGGAAAAATGCGCCCCTTCTCTTTGGACAGCATCGCGAGAGGCAGCTGGAGGCTCCGTGACAGTTAATATCCCACTGCTCTGAGCGCAAGCCTCCATAAATACAGGTCTACACAAAACAAGGATTTTCTCTAAATGCAACTCTATAAAAAATTAAAATGTAAAAAGATTATACTGTTTGGTGAATAGGTCTAGGCTATATTTATGCCAGGTCGCAGTTGTAAATGAGAACTTGTTCTCAGCTAGCCTACCTAGTTAAATAAAGGTGAAATAAAATAAAAATATTTGAGCAAAAAATTATACACATTTGCACAAATGATATAGCCCATGGTTCTTATGCATTTTTACGCATTCAGTTTGTGGATGTTTCTCACAAAAAAATATTAATAGCCTACTTATTCACTTATAAAAGTTTATCCGAAGGTAAAGTTTAATGACTCGTTTTTTCCACTGAGATAAGAGTATATCCAGTGTTTCTCAGTCAACCCCAGCTTTTCACTCTGCCTTGTAGTTTGCAGCAGGACTGCCAGTATTGTTGGGGCGAGTGATAGGGGCTTCTATAGAACCTCCCGTGACCAATGAGCGTGGTGCTGTCAGGGGTAACCACATCTGTCAACCGTTCTTGGCCAATAAAGAGCGGAGCGAGGCGGACCTCAGGTGCGCGCCTCTGCGTCCCCTTGGCACGGCGCCAGGGAGAACGAGAGAGAATCCTAGCTGCCCCGTGGCGGAAAAGAGTAACTGTCAAAGGCAGCTTCTTTAACAAGAGAGCTATCACTTCGGCTCCGAGAGTTATGGCGACCGCAGCGTCCAACCACTACAGCGTCCTGACTACCCCCAGCAGCGCGCCGCCGCCGCACTCGGAGTCCGGGAGCATGCAGCAGGCAGCGGCGTACAGGGACGCGCACACCCTGCTCCAGAACGACTACACGCTACCCGGCAGCGGTCATCCCCTCAGCCACGCGCACCAGTGGATAACGGCTCTGTCGCACGGGGACGGGGCTCCGTGGCCGTCGAGTCCCCTCGGAGAGCAGGACGTGAAGCCAATTCTACAGAGCGACCGGGAGGAGCAGCAGAATTCCGCTAGTCTACAGCAACAGCAACAGCAGCAGCGACATCCTCACCTAGCGCACCAGGCGCATCACGACGCCAGGGCATGGCGAACGAGCACGGCCACCACGCACATCCCCGGTATGGCGACGTCTGACGGCCAGAGCCTGGTGTATTCCCAGTCTGGGTTCGGCCTGGGGGGAGCAGAGCAGATGCACCACCACTCCTTGCGGGACGAAGACCACCACAGCCACAGCCCGCACCTGAGCGAGCATGGAGGTGGGGGCCAGTCGTCTCTCTCGCACCACCAGCACGGGGGACACCCCGAACACTCGGACGAGGACACGCCAACTTCAGACGACCTGGAGCAGTTTGCCAAGCAGTTCAAGCAGCGGCGCATCAAACTGGGCTTTACCCAAGCTGACGTGGGGCTAGCGCTCGGGACCCTTTATGGAAATGTATTTTCCCAGACCACTATCTGCAGGTTCGAGGCGCTTCAACTAAGCTTCAAAAACATGTGTAAACTCAAACCACTGCTTAACAAGTGGCTGGAGGAGGCGGATTCCACCTCGGGGAGCCCCACCAGCCTGGATAAGATCGCGGCGCAGGGGAGGAAGAGGAAAAAGAGAACCTCCATCGAAGTGGGCGTCAAGGGGGCTTTGGAGAGCCATTTTCTCAAAAGTCCCAAACCCGGCGGCGCAGAGATCACCTCCATAGCGGACAGCCTGCAGCTGGAGAAAGAAGTTGTGAGGGTTTGGTTTTGTAACAGACGGCAGAAAGAGAAGAGGATGACGCCCATTGGAGGACAGTTACCTGGAACTGAGGACATGTATGGGGACACACCACCTCACCACGGCGCTCAAACCCCTGTACAATGATCTGAAACCTGTTATAGTAAACACACGGATCCCTAAAGGATATGAATGACCTTTATGTTTCTCTGCCGGGCCAGTTAGCATTGGACTGTCGCCAGTGCTAATTTTGGACCTATGGAACACAGTGGGAATACCGAGTGTTGGAACTAAAGCACTACACCCCAGACACAGCGAGAGCTATGTGGAGTTTTCATGCAGTGGAGATGCTACGCGCAATAACGGCTACATGGACCGTGTTTGGTGTGTGTGCTAACCAAAAAAAGGTTAAATATCATTGACATCAAATCGATGTTTATGGCCAAGACGTGTAAAAAAAGAAAGACAGTATAGGCTGTGTGCACGAGCCTACCCGCGGGAAACAGGCATACAAGTTGCAGCCGACAGTCGGTAAATAAACGCCATCTTTCAGTCATAACAAAAGCAACAGGGGTTTAACACGGTCGAAGCTCAATACACCTGCTGAACCATTTAATACTAGCCAGTGCCATCACCAGCGTATTATTATTTAACCTATTCGTATTGTTATTATCAATGTATTATTATTATTATTATGTTTCTACCACAAAGGCAAAGCATATACCATGGTTATACTGTGTATTTCCAGAGTCATATAAGGCATGCATACATGGGAAAAGGGACATGGGATATATTGAGATGTATTTTGAGATGTATTTAATCAATAAATCAATATGATCAATATTTAATCAACTTAATTTTAATCAAACATTTGTCATAATTAGTTTAAGTTTGACTAACTAGCCTATATTTGAATTGTAGTTGGTTAATGACCATCAAAAATAGTAAACACGGTAGATAATACACTGTCAACAACATATTTACCAAGGGACAATATCTCAGTTATATATGTGGTCAGATTGTATCCAAATAATCTAAACCCTTTTTCTTCATAAACATTAAACTGTCATATAATAGGCCTAAATAATAATCATAATAACAATAACAATAATAATACAGTAATAATAATTGTGGCTTTTGTATGCCTTGGCAAGGCACACACCACGGGGTCAAAATAACCATGAAAATGAATTCATTGTATTTTCCCTTGACACTTCGTGACGTGTCCATCATCGTGTACATTTGACCGTTCTGCGCGACTTTTTACAGTAGGCTATGTGTTGTATTAGTACATTTATTTATGTGTTTCCAAAATGCTGTGACCAGAAAGACCGAGACTGTAAAGACCCATACCATATCACTGAAGCCTGCCATTTGCCTTCGTTTCGTAAGAAGAAAATAACGGAATATATATGTACCAGCTCTGTCTTCAGTGGCTCTAATTAATCTATACAATGATTAATTCACTAAGAAGAATTATTCGTGGGATGTAACTTTATTTGTTTTTGTATGGCTTTGTATGTTTGTTTGTTTGTTGAATTTCCTCTTGTAGACCAGTGCCAAAGCACAAACACGTGCACTTGCTCTTGTGCCACTCAACTTGTGATATGTAGGCTATCTGACAGCATGCAGGGTCGGGGTCAACTTTGGCAATTCCTGGACTAAATTCAAAACCAATGACAATAGTCCAAATGTGTAAGCTATTTCGAGAACTTGGATTTGAATTTGAATGGTGTCAGGAGGAGGCTGATTCGGGATTTGAAATTGAAAGACAGAAAATTGAATTAAATTCATGGGAAATTCTCCACATAGGCTACTGACAAAAAATGGATTACATTGGTATAGCAAATCTATACCCCCCCCACACACACACACACAATCAAACTAGTCTAATATTTCACTGATAATACATAATAATACATAATCGAATGTAACATAAAATAAGCCTATGACACAAGTAGGCCTTGAATTAGTGAAAAGGCTCCCTAGGAAAATACTAATTGAGTAGGCCCACACATTGAATACAAAGAATTGGTGGAATTCAATTTAATTAAATTGTATTTCCTGTCATTCACATTCAAATGTAAATAATATTTTCTTGACAATTCAAATTCAAACTCAATAGGTTGGATTGGATGTGAGTTCATACGTATTCTGAATTGACCCCGATCCTGTGACTGATCAAAAGAAGGGGAAAATAAAATAAAAATTGCACAATTTCTATATTATGCTTTTTGTCATTAAAATGTATTTGTTTTTTATAATCCTTTTGTATTCTGTTCATATTATTTGAGCCTGACGAATGGATCACGGCTGTCACGCACAACGCTGTCGCAACAGGCTTGAGCGCACGAACCTGCGTTATAATTATGGATTTTATCAATCTGTCTTGGTTGCTTGCACAAAATGTCCTTCAGCGGTTTCCGATAACTGTATATTACCGCTGATTTGCACAGATATTGTCTTGGGAAAAGAAATCGTGTCGTTACAGAAGTAGCCTGTTAATAACGTTTATACAAAACATTATATTGTTCTTACTTCGACGTTATTTCTGTGTCCACTATTGGAGTCACCGTTTTCTACATGTTGCAAAGGTGTAGGCCTACAAAATAAACCAATTGCGACAGTTATAAAAACAATTTGCTTTTAGACGTCTTTATGGAGAATATACGATTACAGTGTTTCTAAAAAGACCCGCATTTCTTACCTGAAATGCAATAAAATCGCAGAAAAACGATATGCTATTGCAGGTTATTATGTGTAGACAATCGCACCAAACTTTGTGAGCAGGACTCAACACACGGTCAGATAGCATACCCTAAACTCGCAGTCATGTTTGAACAGGCCCAGTACTAATCATTTCTCAAATTCAGTCAATACAAATCAACATTCTCGACCACCAATACATGAATGCGCTATTGAATAAGTATTTAAACTGGTAAATTATCACTTTTGGTACCTTTCACTTTCAAAATGCCAATGACATCTTTTTTGGAAAAGGAGAAAGACATTATAAGTGGCTATAGACAGGCTTACCGGGAACATCGGTGGGATTTTATTACTTGGGCCTATAAATTAAAGCTAATTCCAATTTTTGAGAATGTATGAACAGCAAATTATTATGTTGTGATGTAGGATAGTTATTGGTTGTATAGGAGTTTTTATCGTCGAAAACATTCCTGATTTCTGTATAATAGCTTACCATTTCTGCTTCAGGGTGTCCTGTCCTTTTGCAGTCTATGTGGTCCTACTGCCTCGGAGGAAAACACGGTGGGGTGCTGCTCCGTCAACCTCTGTAACAGCCTCAGAGTGCCATCTAGTGGACTGTACTGTGTATCGCTTCAGGTTTGGCTTGTGGTTCAAACAGCCTATTGCTGCTGTTTTTATCACTGAGCACTTACATCTCTGCAAGAGATGATCTCATCTTCTGGCTCACTCTCCTTTTTATATCCTTGTAATAATCTAATACAAAGTCATCTGCAGTCGAAGAAACCCTGTATCGAACTGAGAGAGAGAGAAGAGAGAGAGAGAGAGAGAGAGAGAGAGAGAGAGAGAGAGAGAGAGAGAGAGAGAGAGAGAGAGAGAGAGAGAGAGAGAGAGAGAGAGCACGAGAGAAAGAGCGAGAGAGAGAGGGAGAGAGAGAGAGAGAGAACGAGAGAAAGAGCGAGAGAGAGAGAGAGAGAGAGAGAGAGAGAGAGAGAGAGAGAGAGAGAGAAAGAGAGACTGCCCTCAGCGAGGATAAACAGATCCTTGATATTGGCAATAGGACATATATGTCAGTTTGCAGGGATCTCTACACTAAAGTTACAGTAAGGGCAATGCAGCCTCCTGTCTTCACACACAGCATAGTTCATTATGAAATATACAGTATTTCAGTTGTGCAGAATATGGCCATACTGTTTGTATGCATGCGTTCACAAGAAAGAGAGTGAAAAGAGAAGTGTGTGTGTGTTTAAAGGAAATAGACAGAAAGGGAAATAAAAAAGAGAGAAAACACCATTTATGTGTGTGGGAGAGAGAGGGGGAATGAGAGAGTGAGTGTGTGTGTGTAAACCCAGCTCTCTGGAGGACCCTGCTGCCTCGATTCTGTCCTATCAGCAGGCGACCATCTGCCCTGCTCCCGGCCCTCAAGCTCCTACAGGCACTCTCTGCATTATTCATGTCATTACACACACACACACACACACACACACACACACACACACACACACACACACACACACACACACACACACACACACACACACACACACACACACACACACACACACACACACACACACACACACGCACACACACGCACACACACACACACTGAGTCCTCTGCCGCCGGCTCCAGCACTGTAGTCTGCCATCTCTGACTCACCAGAGCTTTATAATAATAGGATGCTGCTCCAGTGCCATTGTCTGAACTGGATTTCCCATTTCAAAACAGAGTGAGGCAAGGCATGAGAGAGGAGAGCTACCCACTGTCTGTATGGAGAGACCCTTAACGGATTTCAATCACAATACGGCCACAGACTGAAAATGAGCCAAAGTCCTCCAAATCGTATTCTTTAGCTCTTATTCTCTGTCTTTACCTTTCTGTTTGTCTGTCTCTCTGTCTTTACCTTTCTCCCTGTCTATGTCAGTCTTTCCCATCACCCCCCAGTCTTTCCCCACTCCGTTTTAGACCCTTCTCTCATGCACCCCCCTCTCCACAAAGAAATGGGCAACCAGGCTAATCCTCTCATATTGTTGGCTTGGCTTAGTATTGTCTTAGCACACTAAGAGGGACACTGAGACAGATGTGCGGGTGATAACACAAATTGATATACTCACAGTATATCACAGTAAATGATGATAAGATATGTCTAGGGGACCTATGGAGTTGTATGACGTTGAGCCCTAGATGCTGAACACTGAGAGAGAGAGAGAGAGAGAGAGAGAGAGAGAGAGAGAGAGAGAGAGAGAGAGAGAGAGAGAGAGAGAGAGAAAAAAAGAAAGAGAGAGAGAGAGAAAAAGAAAGAGAGAGAGAGAAAAAGAAAGAGAGAGAGAGGGGCAAAGAGAGACAGAGAGAGACCAACAGAGAGGGGGGGAGAGAGAGAGAGACAGAGAGAGAGAGGGACAGAGAGAAAGAAAGTCAGACAGTATAGTACTGATAGCAGACCTAGGATTGCTAACTCTGTCTATCATGCAGAGGTAAAACACAATAGAAACAAAAACACAAAAACTAAAACACAGGTAACCACAGTAAAATAAAATAAAAACACAGGTAAAACACAATAGAAAACAAAACACAGGTTACATTTTCTTTTTAAAATCACGCATGGTAAAATGAACACAGCTATATTTAATGAAATATTATGAGTAATTATTTTTCATACAGCCACTCATCTCTAGTGGTAATACATTCATAGGAAGTTCTTATCTATTATGTTACAGAGTTTTTCTTTTAGCTCATATACACATTTTCTTTTTTTCTCACCTATATCCAGTATACACTATGAGAGTCCACACATTTTTCAGCACACACAATACAGACTGACTATGTAACATCGCTCTAGTAGTCTAATAGCACAGATCTCAACAAGGAAGTGAAACAATAGGACTGAACTCTGACCCCTGACCTTTGCTATCTGTAACGGAGTGGAACAAAGTTGGCCATAGACACTGATCTAAGGTCAGTTTTGCATGGCCCTCATGGTTAAGGTATAGATTAGAGAAGGGACAGCTGATCCAAGATATGTGACCATGGGCAACTTCTATCTAGTATCCTAAAGAGGACCCTGGAAAGCCTATGTCAATGGTAACGTTCCACTTGGCACAAAGCTAAGCGATGAGGTATGGTAGGATGAGGATGACACAATCATTTTTTGGTTTGTTTTGAGAATAGATGTGTACTAGATAAGGGACATCATTAAGCATGCCCATTGGTAGTAGGGGTTTGACACGTCTACTGGAACAAATCATAATCATCAAACATTATTTTAACATGTCACGATTCCACGGTTGAAATGAAATTGAGATTACATCATAGTTTTGACAAACCAATGGCAACCCAGTTCCAGTAGAATAAGACAACTGCACACAACATAGACGTACAACGACACACAACTCATTACCGTGTTCAAATAGGAGAGAATCTGAACAAAGGACAAAAAACAAAAAACCTAATTGGCAGTATTAGAACAAACGTACAAAAATATATAAGAAAATAAATAGCTACATTACATTAGTGCAAAAATAATGCCTCATAACATCCCCTCCCCTCCATAAATACACAAAACAAATAGAAAACAAATAAATAGAAAATAAATAGACTACATATAAATACATAAATAATATGTTGGCACTGGCTTAAGCGGCCAACACCAAGGCTGTGTCTCTCCCCTGGCTCTTATAAGTGAAGGCAAGAAACATGCAGACAGGCTATAGGGAGTGACACAGACAGTGACAGACTGGTATACATCATCTATACACAAAGGCTTGTGTATCACTGTGTAAATTCACACCATGGTACCCCATATGGAGGCGGACTCTGTTTTGTACTCAGATGTGGCGACACTTTCATTGTGCAGGAGAATTAAAGTTGCAATAAGGTTTGTAGAGGATCTTAATCATCATCAGCATCACCATCGTTACCATTACAATCAGTATTGTCATCTTTGCATTACTAACCGCTCCTCCCTCCTTAGAGAACCCGATCTAGCCACACTACTTCACGACTATTCTCTGCTGCCATTAGACAAGTTGAGAGCCTTGCCAAGTTGAGATCCCTGTAACGTCTAATGTGGCCATGTGTATCTATCAATATCTGTGTATGTACATGTATCTGTGTTTGTTACTGTATCTATCTGTAACTGTGGCTGTATATGTATCTATCAGTATCTGTATATGTACATGTATCTGTGTTTGTTACTGTATCTATCTGTAACTGTGGCTGTATATGTATCTATCAGTATCTGTATATGTACATGTATCTGTGTTTGTTACTGTATCTATCTGTAACTGTGGCTGTATATGTATCTATCAGTATCTGTATATGTACATGTATCTGTGTTTGTTACTGTATCTATATGTAACTGTGGCTGTATCAGTATCTATCAGTATCTGTATCTATATCTTTAATCTGTGTCCGTATCTGTATCTGTGTCTTTGTCTATATATGTATCTGTGTCCGTATCTGTGTCTATATTTGTATCAGTATCTGTGTCTGTGTTTGTGGTTGTATCTGTATCTGTGTCTATATCTTTAATCTGTGTCTTTGTCTATATATGTATCTGTGTCTTTGTCTATATATGTATCTGTGTCTTTGTCTATATATGTATCTGTGTCTTTGTCTATATCTGTAACTGTGTCTATATCTGTATCTGTGTACGTATCTGTAACTGTGTCTATATCTGTATCTGTGTACGTATCTGTATCTGTGTCTATATCTGTAACTGTGTCTATATCTATATGTGTCCGTATCTGTAATTGTGTCTATATCTGTATCTTTGTCTGTATCTGTGTCCGTATCTGTATCTGTGTCCGTATCTGTAACTGTGTCTATATCTGTATCTCTGTCTGTATCTGTGTCTTTGTCTATATGTGTAACTATGTGTATCTTTATCTGTATCTGTATCTATATATGTACACTACTGTGCACGCTCAGCTGTGAACACCCAGCCTGAATGCCTGTACGTTGTATGCCTCGAAATCAACACATGACGTACGATGACTCTACGCCCCACACACACACACACACGCACACGCACACACCAGAAATAGGCTAATTAGAATAGACTGTTTCACTGTTTCACACAGCCTACTATTAAGTAAGACTAGCAACCAAAACTGCGGATTATAGTAGTGGTTTCATACTTAGCACAGAGTGAATTGATGCTTAAAGCAACAATGACCATTCTCTTCCTTCTATTTCTAGATAAGATTCATTCTTAAAGGGGGGTGGACAGACCAGCTATATGTGATGAAAACTGAGATGCTGAGCAAAAGCCTTAGTGTTCTTTTCATCTTCTGCATATTTGTGCTCTTTCTCTGGCCTGAGGTACACACATATGCACAGACACACTGCATCACAGTAAACATTAAGACAGGCCAGCGTAGAAACGTAGATAACAGATAACCAGCAGGATAAAGTGTGATTTTCATTGGCACCTATCAGCCATGCAACTCCATGTCTATCTAGTCTATTTCTACATGATTGTTTCATCCACCCTCAATGGCTAAAAGTACACACAACTAAGGATCTCCAGTAGTTCCCTCTCCTCCTCTTCTTTTCTTCATCTGCTATGAAAGAATTGGACAAGTGTAAGAAGAATTGGACAAGTGGAAGAAGAATTGGACAAATAGGCATCCACCATATTGCTTTCACCTATCCAATGTTTTCAGATCTGTGCAGATTATAGAGAGGAGATGAGGAAAGGAAGCCACTTTAGACTTTTGAGATGTCCCCAATCTACAGTATCTGCAACTCCTGCATAACATCAGACAATTCCAAAAAGGATTGAGGAAATATTCAATGGCCTGACTGCAGATGAAAAGTGTCAGTTGGGGGTCACCAGGTAGTTTGGTCATATTTAACAAGCACTGAGATGTTGTATGGGAGAACCACATATTTGCATTATATGACATTGGGATCATATATGTAATTAGCAGGCTATCTATACTATATATACTCATATTAAATCAGATTTGGGATCTGATGACATATTTATATGGAACTGCACTCATCTGCATCTTGTCTGAACAGTGTCTGACATATCAATATAATAAGTCACGGGGTCAGTACGTCAAACACACAATGCATCTCAAATTGGGGGACACAGGTAACACACACCACGTTGTTGCCGTGGTAACAACAACTCGACAATGCAAAACTGGGCAACAGGCGTTGATGTCACCCAGGTAGAGGAGTTTCTCAGCGATGGCGTCATTAACTCCTGATCTTTCTTTTTTCTCAACGCTTTTCTCCATCGGTTTATCTTTACCTCTTTCTATCACTCTTTGGCTGTTTTTCTCTCTATTCCTATTTTACTCAGTTTTTTTTCTCCACTTCTCTATCTCTATTCCTTTATCTATATTCAGGCTTTCATTTCCTGCAGTCCATTGTGTGTGTAGAATCTCTGAATCCATCACTCATTAACACAAACAACAGCCTCTGGCAACAGAAATGCACCCCAGTAATTATTCCCTGCTCAACAGGTACAGGGCGTTGTGTTTGGGGGGAGGGGGGGGGCACGAGACCCATCCAGGCGGTGTGTGTGTGTCTTGTGTGTGACATAGGGCAGTCAACACTTGAGCTGCTCCATCTCAGAGCACTCTGTGTCCATGTCCGAGTCGCAGAGCGAGTGGCCCGTGAGGTCACTGCCTGGTGAGATTGTGTGTGTGTGAGGAGGGCTGGCCTCGTCCTGGAAGGTGTCTGTACGGGAGTAGAGCCCCAGGTCCTGGAGTTTGGACGGGGAGTCGTCGTCCTCTGTGGTGTCATCGTAACAGAAATCCTCCAGATCAACGAACCACTCGGGCCAGAAGCGCCGGCGGATCCTCTCACAGTAAATGGCCAGGTTAATCAGCTCGCCTGGAGCGGATAGGGTGGGTCAAAGGTCAACACAAAGGCAAAGGTCAACAAGCTCAGCTGAGAATGGGTCAAAATGTGGTGTGTTATATTCAATAAAGATGGAGTCTATTCCAGTCTGATTGCTGTTTTTTTACCGTTTTTTTTTTTACATTCGACAATTTGTTATTTTGTGTCTTTCCACATCACCGCACAAACAACACAAAAACAAAACGTCCACTATACAACACATTCCCCAAGGTGATCAACATATGATTTCCAAATTTCCTTAAACACTTCTGTTTAAAAAAAAAATAATTATAATATACAAAATCCAACGTTATGTAGCTACATTGTTCAGTCCTCCACTTTGTTATTGAGGGTAAATATGAGGCCTTCCAATTGATGGTTCCACTTTTCTGCAGCAATTAGACATAGATCACAACACTTTCTCTGATATTGATCATCAATATTTACATTTCCCAACAGACATAATCGTAGAGATAGATGGATATACATTCATAGACACAATGAAATGATAGAACATACATTATCCCAAAATGGTATCACTTTATCAGAAGACCACAGCATAGGTAATAGGGTTCCTTTGTGCTTTTTCCATATCCAACAGAGATGTGACATTTCTGGGTGCATTATATTCATTATGGCAGGAGTGTAGTAAGTCCTATGAATTATCTTAAATTGCAGTAGTTTATGTCTTAGGTTGTAGGAGCAGGTTTTAGCATGTGCACATATCTGTGACCAAGGGTTCTCCTCAATTTCATCCTTTAGATATAGAGTTTGAAATCAACCCTTCACATAACTTGGCAAATCAACTTCTTTGGCATATGAGCTTCTTTCAGTATTTTGTCTATTCTAGATGCCTTAGGTACATCCAGATTCTGTTGACGCAATTGAATACGATTTCAGAATACGATTTATTCTGTAAGAAGTTAAAGAAATCGGCCTTGGATAATCCAAATCTGTCTTGCAGTTGATTGAAAGACAGTAGAGATCCATCATAGTACACAGGTTCAAAATGCATGATGCCACTTTGGAACCGGGATTTAAAGGTGTTGTCATTAAACACGGGAGGTTGTTCCAAATAAAGGCGCCTGGCAATATTGGGTCTTTGAATGGAGAATCATTGGATGTGTCCGTTTTTTCCTTGGACCCGAAGTAGTGAATATATTTTAGATCCTTAAGGTATTACATTTATGGCTTTGATACTCCTCCATGCACAGGATAGTCTGCTGTCCATTGTTAAGTGAACGCAGGTGTGCAGCCCAGTAATGCATTTTCATATGAGGTAGTCCAAGACCTCCAGCTGCATAGGGTAAGTGTAAAACAGTCAATTTGACTCTTGAGGTCTTTCCATTTCAAATAAAGTTGGAGAGCAGGCCATGTATTTTATTTAAAAAGTTGCATGGAATTGAAAATGGTAGGACCTGAAATACATCAACCATGGTAATATATTCATTTTGGATTATGTTGACCCTACCTAACATAGAAATAGAGAGAGATCTCAGTCTCTGAACATTGGACTCAATCTTATCTAGTAAAATAAAATATTTGATTTTATAGGCCTCCTCCTGATTGCATGGTATCAGTACATCTAGGTATGTCATATGCGTCTTTGTTCATTTTAAAATGTACTTTCTAAGCTTGAGAACTCATACTTTGAAATGGGCATTATTTCAATTGTCTCCCAATTCGCTTTGAATCCTGATACAGCACCACGTGTCTAACAGAAGTCAAAATAAATGACAGAGAATGTTGTGGTTTAGATAAATAAAGTCAAATGTAATCTACATACAATGATATCACCTGTTGATCTCCACCAATCTCTATTCCCTGGATTGAGCCATGAGTTCAAATTCATGCTAGGGGTTCTGTGGCTAAAGAAAATAAATAACTAGACAAAGGTCATCCCTGTCACGCTGCTTTGGGGGATTTGTACAATAGCTCAATCCAGGAGATAAATACCGGACCAAAACAAAACACTTTAAAGACAGCCAACAAATATGCCCATCCCAACCTATCTAATGCTTTTTCAGCATCTAATGATACTGACACTTTTGGAACATTCAAGTTTTTAGTATGACGGATTATATTGAAAAAATGGCAGAGATTGTTTGATCTGAGTGAATCAACTTTTGTATTACTGTTTGTATGCGGAAAGCCAATACTTTAGCAATGATTTTGTAATCCACATTCAAGAGGAATATTGGGCGGTAAGATCTGCATGACAATGGTTCCTTATCTTTCTTTTTAAGTAGGGTGATTTCCCTCACTGTTGCCCTAACTTGCTATTTATTTATTTTTTGGAATCCATGTAGGCCCTTTCTGGGGAGTAATGTGGCTTGTTGGTGAAACTCACCTTTGATGAGTTGCTCTGGCCTTGTGCCCGGCAGGGTCCACATGGCAGGGGCTAGATGGCTGAACACAGTGGCATCCACCATAGACAGCTTAGGACCCATCAGGTACTTCTTATCACCTACCCAGAAAAACACCAAGAATCAGGGGGCGAGAAGAATGTTGTATGGAAACAAGGGTCATGGGGGTAAAATTTTGACTGGAAATTAGTCCTCATGGTGTAGTATCCTACTTTCTCCAGAAGAGGACAGAATTGTACAATGTACCTTGTTATAAAAGGGATGCTCCTTTAAGCACTTGAAACTGGCCATAGTACTGTAAACCCAAGTAAGTT
The DNA here is from genome assembly GCF_023373465.1 of Oncorhynchus keta. Classification (NCBI taxonomy): domain Eukaryota; kingdom Metazoa; phylum Chordata; class Actinopteri; order Salmoniformes; family Salmonidae; genus Oncorhynchus; species Oncorhynchus keta. The sequence goes on along the minus strand of NC_068439.1, from coordinate 59,146,523 downwards.
AATTAAACCACAACGGAACCTACAGCTGGCCTTAGCCATAGTTATGAGATTTACAAGGCTTGTAAGGCTGCAGACTGTACCTTGTGAAATGAGATGGGGATGATGATCTGTAGGATTGTGATTTTAATGATTATCTACAGTATACCCTCACCCTACCAAGTAGGGTGGCCAGCGTCCGCATGTCCTTCTCCATTAGAGCGTAGACCTCCTCCCTGGTGAATCGTCCAATCCCGTGACCGTACATCTCCCTCTTCACGATGCTGCCAGTCAGGCGACTCAGGATCCACTTGAGTAGGTCACTCAGTGGCCCACTCACTGCCAGCATCTTCTGGGTCTCCTCCAGGTTGTCCACCCACTGACAGTACGCTATGGTCCTGTCATCACACACAGACGTGATGTTCGTTAGGTCAACAGTATCTCAAATCCATACGCTGATAAAGTGTGGTCCCGATGGCACAGTTGGTTGGAGCATGGAGTTTGCAACACCAGGGTTGTGAGTTTCAAGGGACAGATGTAATGTTTTGCGACCCAATCACAATCACTAGTTTATCATCCTATCCCTCAGTATCAAATAAATTAGGTCTCCCAACAGAGCAGCATCTAGTGGATGTCTTGCTGTAGTGTCAGGAAGTGTCTCACCAGTAGAAGTGTTCCTCCACCATCTTGGTGACAGCCTGGGACACAGCCTTCTCCGGGGGACTGAGGTTCTTGTTGAGGCTCACGCCCAGCTTCTCCTCCAGGAAGTCGATGATAAACTCTGTACCAGACACCTGCTCCTGGTTGTACTCTATCCATGGCATCTTCCCCTGGGGAGACAGCTTCCCATCAAAGTAGTTCTGCATGACAGAGGGAGAGAGAGAAAGGAAAGAGGAAGAAGGAATTTCAATGGTCTGTTACTCTTCAATAGAAAATGACACAATGTTAGTTACATCAAATAATTCAACTACGCACCAACCCAAACATCACTCTCTCTTTCTCTCTCTCACACGCAAACACACACACACACACCTGGTAGGGCAGGTCCACCATGCGCAGGTAGGTCTCTATCTTGAGGCAGAAGGGGGAGAGAGATGGGACACCACACTTTGGCCTGGAGAACTGGTGGAGGATGATGGTATCTTTAGAGTTCAGCTCCTGTTCTTTCCTATGAACCAGCAAGGCAGTTTGAGCTCCACATTCTAAACACTCATTCCTATACATTTTATTGAAAGCAACTTACAGTTAGTGCATATATTCATTAAATATGTGTGCAGGCCTCCCGAGTGGCGCAGCGGTCAAAGGCACTACATCACAGGGTTAGAGGCGACACTACAGACCCGGGTTCGATCCTGGGATGTGTCGCTACTGCGACACCCATGAGGCAACTGGCCCAGCGTCGTCTGGGTTAGGGGAGGGTTTGGCCAGCTGGGATGTCCTTGTCCCATCGCGCAACTCCTTGTGGCAGGCCGGGCACATACACGCTGTCTTTGGTCGCCAGCTGTATGGTATTTCCTACGACACATTGGTGCGGCTGGCTTCCGGGTTAAGCGAGCAGTGCGGCTTGGCGGGTCGTGTTTTGGAGGACACATGGCTCTCGAACTTTACCCTTCCCGAGTCCATACGGGAGATAGTTCAAGACTGCAACTACCAATTGAAAATCAAAAAATAAATGTGTGGGAATCAAACCCTCAACTCCGAAGTAGCAAGGCCATCCTCATAATAAATGACTGCAAATGATGTCCCAATTCAAACACACTGTACATTATTTTAAAATCTCTGAATATCTGGATCCCCTAGTAGGCTATAGTGCACCCATGACACTTCCACGCTTTTACATATATCTGGAGTCGATTATAGGCTAATAATCAAATTGTACTTTGAAAATAATCAAGGAAATGTTCTTAGATCTTACACAACAATCTCAGGTGCTACAGTAGATCCCGTTTTACAGCTATCTATCATAGAGAGCTTTGCACAATACCCATGCTGAAACTTTCCTCGGGCATGGGCGCCATTGCCACCGGGACGCTACAATGTCAAAACGAGTAGGACACAACCAAGTGAAATATTGCAATACATTATCATGGTCACTGTAGCTGATCCTATTACACGTTCGTACTGACCAACATAGTCACAAATAGGGGCCTTATTAAATGAAAAAAAGTTTAAAGGGAGTTGTTTACATGTAGCCTACTTCTTTGAAGGCGCTGAAACACTAGGACCGCATGTTCTGAAATACTGAGGAGCTGTCCATTTAGCAGTGGTGCTGAAATGCCCACAAACATCAAAAAACAAACGTATTGATCCAGTTATCTATAGAATGCAAAGCACTTCGGTGTAATGACACAGGGAAAGTAAATGAGACAGTAACTACTTAGAAATCGATTTAAAATGGGTCTCTAAGATAGAGTACAGGCGGAGCAAAAAAGGAGAGCTATGAGAAAACACACACAGTGCTAGCCACATGTAAAATAATAATAATAATAAAAAATATATATTAAAAAAACAAGACAGTCAATCAAAATGCCCTTCTGTGTAATACAACAACAAGCTTTAGGCCACAATGATTCCTATTGGTGTAGTGTGAAGTCAATTCAACTCGAATCCCGCATCCATCTCTGTAAGTGTGTTTATCTAGCTGAGTTGGCCATGGGGTTATCGTTGCAGGTAACCCGAGATGTTTTTTTTAAGGACCGCAGCGACCAAACTCAATTCCCCCAGACATTATTTCAGATAGAATCTAGGGATTCTACTGCGAAGCTGCAGTTTTCGGTCACAGATGGTCAATTCCTGTTAGCTAATACATATCCGGGCCTGGCTTTTAGCTGTATACTTCTCTCAAGTGCGAGGTTAGTAAAGGTCATTCTATCACAACCGCAATGTTTTTCTATACTGCAAGACTCGACTCGACAGAAAACGAGAAGACATGTTTGGCTTGGGTACAACCATCTAGCCAATATCACATGCCCGGTCATCCCATGCCCTTGAGAAATCGTAAATAAATAAGAGTCAACCTTTGCAGCAATGAAAATTATCTTATTATATGTACACACAAATATCTCAAATACCAGGCTTCACGCTACATGAACAAATCAATGGATGGTTTTAATTTGACATCTAGTCCTAATAGCCACAATCACTGGAATACGAAGAGGCATAACATTTGCGTGATTCATTGGTTAATGTATTTTCTTTCCATAACGCGACAAACAAGGAATCTCCTTCAAGCGGTACGGGCCGTTAGGCTGCATTCATTTTGGAAGCCTACCTGATGGCGAGCAGCTCGTGCAGTAGATAGGCAGCGGCGGCAAGCAGAGCGCCCCCGGTCAGATAGAGCGTTTTCCGCCACCACGAGTCTGACCCAAGGAGCGGCATGATCCCGCCGTAGTCCTGCAGAGGGTAGGCGATGATGTACCCATACAACGAGAGCTGCTCATTGGAGCCGCACAAGCCGAAGGAGAAGCTCTGGTTCCGTCCAAGATCAACCACAAACGATCGCGTCCAGGCGAACCCGACGCGCCAGTACATTCTTTCTCTCAGTGGCCTTTTTCTGCCTTGCTTTGGCCGGTTTTGGCTTCATCAACGGGGGCTTCATGCGTGCAAAGGGGTCGTTGCGATGCGGGATGCAAGGAAGAAAGGGATAGGGGCCATCTCGCCTGGCGGTTGTCCCGTCCCCGCTTCGGGGTCGGTATCCTCCGCAGCGGATCGTCGCGGCTCTCTCACTCTGCCGCGGATAAGTGACGTCACGATAGCTGTACCTTTGAAACTCTGTTTTTGCGATCAGCTGGGCAATAGCATAGGCTACTCAATTTCCTAGCATCTTCAATGTAGGCCAATTGCATAGGCTACTTTAAAAAAATAACCGTTCCATAAACTTTATAATATACATGTCTGCTTTGCAGCTTTGGTAACACTAACACGTAACGACTCTACATTAACTCTCCTTTGCACTACATATCGCACTAAAGTCATATAGGCCTAACTATTGTATGGTGGTGTAGCCTATGACTTATTTGTTGCAAGATGATCAGTAGTTCTAGAAACTTTTAGACCATTACAAAATTAAATCCAGGCAACACTAGAATGTAGAGCTATACGTGGTGGCCTATACAACTGAGTTAGCCTCGTATCGTAGACCTAAAACCATCCTGAAGTCTCGCGAGTTTATACTCGTTTTCGCTTTACCGATTAATGGATGTATTTATTTTGGGATTATGTCTGTATTGTTTTGCATTACTTCACTTTTGGAGCTAGAAACAAAAGCATTACGCTGCACCCACGATAATATCTGCAAATATGTGTACCGACCAATAAACATTGATTTGAATATTTTGAGTGAAGTGAAGCGAAACGAGAACGGGTCGGTCAGGATGGTCATGCGTCAGGCAACAGCTGAATGCCCCTGAAACACAAATAATATAACACATTCAGTCGTGCAAAGAAGGAGCTATAGCTGCATCAACCCATTTGGTTACTGCAATATTCATTTTATTACCACAATAGATTTTCAAAAAGAAATACAGTTCAAGTAATAGCCAATACTTGACAAACCACACATTTTCATGTTGTGTTTCTATAGAGACAGGGGGAAAACATTAGTAGGCTAATCCCAGTCAGTCAAGTAAACACATATGATAAATGATGGAGCCTGTAAAGGGGAAGGGAACTCTGAGGCAAAAAGGTTGTATCTCAATAGTCTAAAAGCTGGATCCTCACTCTTCTTTATCTTTCATGACTTGCAAACAGCCGGTATGTGAAAGTAATATGGAGCACAACCACAAACAGCCTGATTTCATCTAGATTTACTTCGCATCAGTGTATATGAAGCAACCGATAACAAGGAGAGGAATTCACTTCAGACTATTGGGATGCACCCAAAGGGACCACTAAAATATCCCCCCCGAAAACAAACAAAAAACATCACTTCCCTGCAATAGGACAGTGTGCTCGTAAGTCTTATTACCTTGATAAACAGCTTATTTTGTAAGGCATTCAAGCACCCAGTTCTGGACACAGATGAACATGTACATATCACAGAAACCAAGAGAAACAACCTCTCACACACACACACACACACAACTCCCACTGTATTAATGTACAGAAAATATATCAATATCTACAAGTAAATATGCACACAAAGGTATTGTGACACTTCAATTTGATTAAATACGTGGTACATGCAGACAGAAAACATTGGACCCTTGTGTAGGACTGATTCAATATGCAATCAAGAACACACAGCTAAAAATCCACCTGCCTTCCCCACCAAAAATGTGGTCCTAACAATTCTCCACATAAAAAAAGTAGAATAAAAAATAAAACGTTTTTGTTGCAGGCTAATTACATCATGATAGTAAACACATTTGAGCAGTTTTACTTGAAGCAGACAGCAAATACATTTCATGATTTCTACCCAAGCAAATTTGCCCAATCAAGTAAAACACAAACGATGAAATGAAAGACATGAGTGAAGCTATTTACAAAGGCTGGAGATGTAACAGGTAATGAAGACACTTGAATCTAGTGGGTATACCCCCAGAAATTCCATTCTCCCCCATGACTTCACCTGCTAAGCTCTGTAACCAATCAACGTAGACCTTAGATAACAGGACATCCAATCGAACAGACTTACATCCTTTCAGAACGCATCTCAAACAGTACAGGGTCCAATCATCTTAGCGATACCAGTAAAAAGGACTACTATTCTCCCTGAGGAATGAAGACACTGCCAAATGGGCCACTCACACATCACAATCACTAATGATCAAATTCTCTGGCCCCACGGAGCTCCATATTATATGATTGTTCCCCGAGAGTGTTTCAAGGAAGTCAGGATCATCACAACTCATAGTCCCAGTCCCCCCCCACCCACCCCACTTTCTCACAGCTAGGTCCATAAGGTTTTGGTCGCGTTCCCCTGTTCAGACGTTGAATGCATCAACCAATGGTTGCTAGCGAAGCCGTCAACTGTGCCGGTCGGGCACTATATTGCTATAACATGTGGTTGGCTGATACATAAAATACCTATCCAGGAGTTTTAAGATCTGCCATGCGTTAGCAACACCTGGGCACAGGAACGCGCCCTTTAACTGTTGAGGGATGGAAACACAGGACTGCTGCCGCCAATTGGCTAATGCCAGCATTCCTGTGGCCATCTGATGAGTTATCATATATGAGCCAAGGTGGACGTCCCATTGCCTATGACTGGATGTAAGAGTTATTCTGGTTTCCACTGGAGCTCTGGTCATTGTCACTGGTACACAAACAAAACAAAAAACAGTGAGTTGAGACAGGAAGTGAATGGGTCATGTTAACAGTATATAGGTGGAACACTAAGGTGAGATTAGGATAGATCTCTGTACCTGTTGGGAGGCGGCTTGGGTTTAGGCATCTTGTTGAGCACTGCAGCCATTTCCTTCCTGTCGTCAAAATTCTTCCACTGGTCGTACAGCTTCAGGATGACTCGGATGATCTCCAGGATCTGAGCAGAGCATATACGTTACCGCACAGACAATCAGCTTTCCCCTCCGATTGATGTATTAATATGCCATTTGTTTTGTGTGGCCGTACCTTCTCCATGTCGACAGAGAGCTCAGCAAACCACTGCCTGGCGTCTTTCTGCTGCACCACACAGGCAACATGCAGACATGCTGTGGATGCAGGGGGAAGAATGTGTAACACCTCACCTATATTTTATTGAGCTGAATCTACTAGTAGGAAATGTGAAAGGCCTGACAGGGGGGGGGTGTCTTACCTAGTGCGATCATGAAGGGAGGGTAGAGTAAACAGAGGTCTGTCCTATACGTGTCATTCACTACTCTCCTGTAGAGAAATAAGACAGTGCTTCAATATTCTCATATCAAATCAATACATGCTCCCGCAAACAAAGAAAAAAAAAACACATACCAGGCCAATGGCAGTAGCATGTCCTCCTGCCCCATGTCCTGCACGTACTGCAGCAGGGGTCTGTAGGGGTGGTATACTATCAAACAGCAGTCCTGGAACACGCATTAAATCAGTTAATGAATCCATCCATCCAACAAATGGATGGCATCTAGCATTGAATGTATTGTGACAGAGACAAAAACCTTCTATACTTACCATGAGCTCTAGTAGGTAGAACTCACATTCTAATACCTGTAATGAGGAAAGCAAATGAAGTGCAAACTCAGTTTAGTAAATATATCAGTGTCATAGTCTCAACTTGTATCCCTTTTCTCTATTATCTGGGAAGTATCTGGGAATATTTCCACTATCTGGGAATAACAACATTCTGCTAACTAACCCCTACAGTGTGAATAATCACCTCCTTCATTGCGCCACACCACCAGAGAATCAATTATTGTCTCTACAAGGTGTTAGGACAGCCCCAACGTGGTCCTGGCAACTCCGTGGAATAGGTAGATAAATAACCGGCGCTGCAATCGTATTCCACTTAGCGCCACAGCGATAGATACGCCCCCGTGAGGAGACGCAACCGACCACGGTCAGAATCACCTCCCATGGCGATGGGAGTTTTGCCATAGGCTTGCGGACACTAGTTGTGGAATGTGGCGTCTCCGTAGACGCCAACATACTGATACCTAACTACAACACACAACATATAGGACTCTTGCTGGTGTATAAACTGGGTGGCTCGAGCACTCAATGCTGTTTGGCTGAAAGACGTGGTATATCAGACCGTATAACACGGGTATAACTAAACATTACTTTTTACTGTTCTAATTACATTGGTAACCAGTTTATAATAGCAGTAAGGCAACTCCAGGGTTTGTGGTATATGGCCAATAAACCACGGTTGTGTCGTACTTAAGAACAGCCTTTTTGGCCATATACCACACCACCTTATTGCTTAAGTATAAATATTCCACAATATAGTGAGTGTGTTGCCTCAGAGATAGGTCCCACCACAATGCAACATGATCGTAACATCTAGCTACAATAATGAATTATATTCAATAATTTAACTTCATAATAAATACTACATTGTTTAGCCTAAGAACTGTTCATACAGCACACCCTAAATGATTTCAACAGCAAGGTTAAGTCAGACGTACATGGTTCATTCTGTAAGGGAACTCCTTTGGGAAGGCATAGGAAAATCTTGTTTTTACTGTACAAAACAAAAACACTTGTTAGATTTGACATCAAATGAACGCAACCCATCAGAATGAATGTAGCCTTTGTACCACAGCAAGAGTGTATTTGTCATCTTAAATATAAGATCATATCTAAATGGAAACGCTTCGTGTCTCCTTACTTACACACAGACGTAGCTGCAGAGATCAGACGAGTGTTTGAAACAACACCGAATTCCTGGAAGAGACAGTAACAGAAGGGCTTTGAGGATGCTGTCATGGAGTAGGACGCGGGTGAATTGCACTATCAAAGACTATGTTACAGAGCAGTTAACCCTACCAGTTAACCCTATCCCTACTCTCACACAGACTATGAAAACTGGAAAGGCAATGGGATATCAGGCCATATATACCTCCACTTTGGAGGCAAGGAACACACATGTAGGAGCCATGAGCACTGGGTCTATACTCTTCAGGGAGTACCTGCAGAGGAAAAAATAAGAAAGAGAGAGAGAAAGAGGGGGAGAGATATAAAGAGATTTGGAAGAGGCCCAAAGCTCAGGGCTCCAGAGACCGTTTAAAAAAAATAAAAAATGTATGCGCCTAAGTTGAAAAATGTAGGAGCACAATTAAACATATTTGAAGTAACAAGTCGTTTTCTTTGTAGTAATGGGGAAAGCGTGACGGTGAAAAACGGAGCTCATTGTATTCTCCATGGTACTCAGGGGCTGCGGTACAGTGAAATAATAATTCCAACAATTATCATCTGGGTGATTTTTTTCTAAATTACAATTCCAGGTCATACAGCAAAATAGTTAGGCGCATGTGGTGGCACTGTAGATATTATACAATGCTCCCCTAGTGCCATTTATAATTAGCTGATGAATAGAACACAGTGTTGTTGTTATGAAAATGGCATAAGCACCTGGCATAGAAACGTTTGAAGTAGACGGTTGCTGTAGCAATGACCTGCTGGCGGAGCTTCAGGTGTTCCCCCAGTGCCTGGATCACTGGAACAGAACAATACGTAGAACACAAAGCACATCTAACCTCAATTGCGTCAAACATCAACCTTACAAGACAAACGGCACTGTACAGTGCATTCGGAAAGTATTCAGACCCCTCGACTTTATCCACATTGTTACATTACAGCCTTATTATAAAATAGATTAAATAAAACATTTCCCTCATCAATCTACACACAATACCCCACAATGACAAAGCAAAAACAGGTTTAGATTTATTTAGAAAATGTATAAAAAAATATATTAAAAAAACAGAAATACCTTATTTATATAGGTATTCAGACCCTTTGCTATGAGCTCAGGTGCATCCTGTTTCCATTGATAATCCTTGAGCCATTTCTACAATTGGAGTCCATCTGTGGTAAATTCAATTGATTGGACATGATTTGGAAAGGCACACACCTGTCTATATAGGTTCCCACAGTTGACAGTGCATGTTAGAGCAAAAACCAAGCCATTAGGTCAAAAGATTTGTCCATAGAACTCCAAGACAGGATTGTGTCAAGGCACAGATTTGGTGAATGGTACCAAAAAATGTCTGCTGCACTGAAGGTCCCCAAGAACACAGTGGCCTCCATCATTCTTAAATGAAATAAGTTTGCAACCACCAAGATTTCCTAGAGCTGGCCAAACTGAGCAATTGGGGGAGAAGGGCCTTGGTCAGGGAGGTGACCAAGATCTCGATGGTCACTCTGACAGTGCTCCACAGTTCCTCCATGGAGATGGGTGAACCTTCCAGAAGGACAACCATCTCTGCAGCACTCAGGCCTTTATGGTAGAGTTGCAAGACTGAAGCCACTCCTCAGTAAAAGGCACATGACAGCCCACTTGGAGTTTGCCAAAAGGCACCTCAGACCAGGAGAAGCAAGATTCTCTGGTCTGATGAAGCCAAGATTTAACTAATTGTCCTGAATGCAAAGCATCACGTCTGGAGGAAACCTGGCACCATCCCTACGGTGAAACATGGTGGTGGCAGCATCATGCTGTGGGGATGTTTTCAGCGGCAGGGACTGGGAGACTAGTCAGGATTGAGAGAAAGATGAACGGAGCAAAGTACAGAAAGATCCTTGATGAAAACCTACTCCAGAGCGCTCAGGACCTCAGACTGGGGTGAAGGTTCACCTTCCAACAGGACAATGACCCTAAACACACAGCCAAGACCATGCAGGCCTCAGGACAATTCACTCAATGTCCTTGAGTGGCCCAGGCAGAGCCCGGACTTGAACCTGATCAAACATCTCTGGAGAGACCTGAAAATAGCTGGGCAACGACACTCCCCATCCAACTGGACAGAGCTTGAGAGGATCTGCAGAGAAGAATGGGAGAAAACTCCCAAGCTTGTAGCATCATACCCAAGAAGACTTGAGGCTGTAATCGCTGCCAATGTGGCATCAGTTTTGTACATTTTTTATAAAAACTGGCAAACATTTCCGAAAACCTGTTTTTGCTTAGTCATTATGTGGTATTGTATGTAGAACAATTTAATACATTTTAGAATAAGGCTGTAACGTAACAAAATGTGTAAAAAGTGAAGGGGTCTTTATACTTTCTGAATGCACTGTATACACAAAAGTATGTTGACATTCCTTCAAATTAGTGAATTCGGCTATTTCAGCCACACACGTTTCTGACAGGTGTATAAAATCGAGCACACAGCCATGCAATCTCCATAGACAAACATTGGCAGTAGGATGGCCATACTGAAGAGCTCAGTGACGTTCAACGCGGCACTGTCATAAGATGACACCTTTCCAACAAGTCAGTTTGTCAAATTTCTGCCCTGCTAGAGCTGCCCACAACTTTAAGTGCTGTTATTGTGAAGTGGAAACCTTCAGGAGCAACAAAGTGGTAGGCCACAAAACCTCACAGAACACGACCGCTGAGTGCTGAAGCTCGTAAAAATTGTCTGTCTTCAATTGCAACACTCACTACCGAGTTCCAAACTGCCTCTGGAAGCAACGTCAGTACTGTTTGTCAGGAGCTTCATGAAATGAGTTTCCATGGCCGAGCAGCCGCACACAAGCCTAAAGATCACCATGCGCAATGCCAAGCGCTGGCTGGAGTGGTGCAAAGCTTGCCACCATTACACTCTGGAGCAGAGGAAACTTGTTCTCTGGAGTGATGAATCACACTTCACCATTTGGCAGTCCAACGAATGTACAGTGCAAACTGTAAAGTTTGGTGGAGGAGGAATAATGGTCTGGGGCTGTTTTTCATGGTTCGGGCTAGGAACCTTAGTTCCAGTGAAGGGAAATCTTAATGTTACAGCATACAATGACATTCTAGATGATTCTGTGCTTCAAACTTTGTTTCAGCATGACAATGCCCCCGTGCACAAAGCGAGATCCATATAATAAATGGTTTGTCGAGATCGGTGTGGAAGAACTTGACTGGCCTGCACAGAGCCCTGACCTCAACCCCATAGAACACCTTGGGGATGAGAATAGGAACGCCGACTGCTATCCAGGCCTAATCAGTACACAACATCAGTACCCAACCTCACTAATGCTGTTGTGGAAGCATGTAAGCGAGTCCCCACAGCAATCCAACGAGAGGTCGACCGATTATGATTTTTCACCGCCTATACCGATACCAATTATTGGAGGACCAAAAAAAGCCTATACAGATTAATCGGCCATTTTTTTTTTTTTTTGTAATAATGACACTTACAACAATACTGAATGAACACTTATTTTAACTTAATATAATACATCAATAAAATCAATTTGGCCTCAAATAAATAATGAAACATGTTCAATTTGGTTTAAATAACGCAAAAACAAAGTGTTGGAGAAGAAAGTAAAAGTGCAATATGTTCCATGTAAGAAAGCTAACGTTTAAGTTCCTTTCTCTGAACATATGAACATATGAAAGCTGGTGGTTCCTTTTAACATGAGTCTTCAATATTCCCAGGTAGGAAGTATTAGGTTGTAGTTATTATAGGAATTATGTGACTATTTCTCTCTATACCATTTGTATTTCATTCAACTTTGACAATTAGATGTTCTTATAGGCACTTTGGTATTGCCAGTGTAACAGTATAGCTTCCGTCACTCTCCTCGCTCCTCTCTGGGCTCGAACCAGGAATACAACGAGCACAGCCACCCTCGAATCAGCGTTACCTCTGCAGAGCAAGGGGAACAACCACTCCAAGTCTCAGAGCGAGTGACGTTTGAAACGCTATTAACACGCACCCCGCTAACTAGCTAGCCATTTCACATCGGTTACACCAGCCTAATCTCGGGAGTTGATAGGCTTGAAGTCATAAACAGCGCAATGCTTGACGCACAACGAAGACCTGCTGGCAAAACGCACAAAAGTGCTGTTTGAATGAATGCTTACGAGCCTGCTGCTGCCTACCACCGCTGAGTCAGACTGCTCTATCAAATCATAGACTTAGTTATAACATAACACACAGAAATACGAGCCTTAGGTCATTAATATGGTTGAATCTGGAAACTATCATCTCGAAAACAAGATGTTTATTCTTTCATTTAAATACAGAACCGTTCCATATTTTATCTAAGGGGTGGCATCCATTAGTCTAAATATTCCTGTTACATTGCACAACCTTCAATGTTATGTCATAATTACGTAAAATTCTGGCAAATTAGGCAGCCCAAACTGTTGCATATACACTGACTCTGCGTGCAATGAACGCAAGAGAAGTGACACAATTTCCCCTGGTTAATATTGCCTGCTAACCTGGAATTCTTTAAGCTAAATATGCAGGTTTAAAAATATATACTTCTGTGTATTGATTTTAAGAAAGGCATTGGTGTTTATGGTTAGGTACACATTGGAGCTACGATACGCACCGCATCGATTATATGCAACGCAGGACACGCTAGATAAACTAGTAATATCAACCATGTGTAGTTAACTAGTGATTATGATTGATTGATTGATTGTTTTTTATAAGATAAGTTTAATGCTAGCTAGCAACTTACCTTGGCTTACTGCATTCTCGTAACAGGCAGGCTCCTCGTGGAGTGCAATGTAATCAGGTGGTTATTAGAGCGTTGGACTATTTAACTGTAAGGTTGCAAGATTGAATCCCCCGAGCTGACAAGGTGAAAATCTGTCGTTCTGCCCCTGAACGAGGCAGTTAACCCACCGTTCCTAGGGCGTCATTGAAAATAAGAATGTGTTCTTAACTGACTTGCCTAGTTAAATAAATATTAAATAAAGGTGTAAATAATAATACAATTTTAAAAACGGTGTCCAAAAATACAGATTAATGCCCATAATTTTGGAATGAGATGTTCTACAAGCTTTTGGTCATGTAGTGTATGAAGAGGTAGCCTAGCGGTTAAGAGCGTTGGGCCCATAATTGAAAGGTTGCTGGTTCTAATCCTTGAGCAGACGAGATGAAAAATCTGTTCATGTGCCCTTGAGTAAGGCACTTAACCCTAATTGCTCCTGCTAAATGACTCAAATGTAAATATAGGTCATTGTTGCCGGTTATTGCTAGTAGTGTCAAATGAGATTTGAGGGTAATTCATGTTGTGACATTGTACCATTTCCCTAACAGTAAAACCATTCCCACCACACAGAATTATCATAGCATATGAGTCTGATGAAATACCATTGGCAAAGAAGATCTGCAGTTTCCAGTAGTCTTCCTCAGACATGAACTTGATGTCCTTCTGACGCTCCTTCATCAGGTCCTGCTTGTCCAGGACCCACTGCAGACTAGTGAAATAGAGGAGACAATCAACCACAACGAGCCCTCTCATACACACAGTATCATAACAACAAAACTGCTGATAGGAAATCTGAGAGCGGTGCGTCAGAAATAAACAGAAACACAAAAATGTCAGTGTGGCTACGCTGTCAAACCAGCTCGCTTAGAGGCACAAAAATACTTAGCTGGCTCTACAAATAAACCTCAGCATTCATATCAAGCTAATTACTACTAAGAAAAATTACCACTAAATGTTCGTCCGGTACACTAACACTGACATAATATAAGACTAGAGTGGGCGGACAAGCTGAAGTTAGGTAGCAAGCTAGCTTGCTAACTCTAGCTAGGCCCCAAATCAATGGAGTTTCTTTCCCATACATAGTCCTAATGCATCACGTTCGTACAGAATACTTACTAATGCGAGCTCTGCCAGAAGTTCCCAGCCATGGCTTATGAGTTGAGGTAGAAAATGTTATTTTAAATTGTCTTTATTTTTAAAGATGATACGGGACATAGAGAAGAAAGTGGTCAGCTAATAAATGTGCAGTGCAACACTCAATGCTGTTCTGACGGCGACTGGGGCGTGATGTGCTTGGGTTCCACTTAGCTGGGTCTGGGTTGCTAAATGGGTGGGAAACGCACATCTCTTGTTGTCTAATTTGGCGTGTAAATATACAATTGTTACAGTATCGATGTTGCCTAACCATCAGGGTTGGGATCGATTATGAATTGAGTTGCAACTTGCTCTTTGATTCCAATTAAATTCTTACATATGAATTAAATTTGAATTCACACTCCACAGAAAGAAACATTTTAATTGAATTTTAATTAAAGGAAAAATAATGTAATTAAATGAAATTCAATGTACAGGTCATTCAAATGGCTTATTTATTGTACATATCACCATAGCAATGTTTAATCTGAAATCATGTATGGCTACCAATACCATGTAGCATGAGGTTGAAAGATTTCATTTTAAAAACGAATTATCCTAAAACAATTACAAATAATTACAGTGGTCTGGAAATATTGTAAGATCATGTTGTGGGTTGTCTGTAATAATTCCCCTTCATTTAAATAACATAAGAAGAAAGAAAATCCAGGAATGAATTAGATCAAACACTGCAGTATGCATATCATGACAAAAATACAATTAAAATCAAATAAAATTTTATTGGTCACCAACACGTGATGAGCAGATGTTATTGAGGGTGTAAGGAAATGCTGGTGCTTCTAGCTCTGACAGTGCAGTAATATCTAACAAGTAACATCAAACAAATTACACAACATATACAGTTGACGTCGGAAGTTTACATACACTTAGGTTGGAGTCATTAAAATTCGTTTTTCATCCACTTCACAATTTTTTTGTTAACAAACAAATAGATAAGTCGGTTAGGACATCTACTTTGTGCATGACAAGTAATTTTTCCAACAATTGTTTACAGACAGATTATATCACTTATAATTCACAGTAGCACAATTCCAGTGGGTCAGAAGTTTATATACACTAAGTTGACTGTGCCTTTAAACAGCTTTGAAAATTCCAGAAAATAATATCATGGCTTTAGAAGCTTCTGATACGCTAATTAACATAATTTTAGCCAATTGGAGGTGTACCTGTGGATGTATTTCAAGGCCTACCTTCAAACTCTGTGCCTCTTTGTTTGACATCATGGGAAAACCAAAATAAATCAGCTAAGACCTCAGAAAAAAATTGCAGACCTCCACAAGTCTGGTTCATCCTTGGGAGCAATTTCCAAACGTCTGAAGGTACCACGTTCATCTGTACAAACATTAGTACGCAAGTATGAACACCATGGGACCACGCAGCCGTCATACCGCTCAGGAAGGAGACGCGTTCTGTCTCCTAGAGATGAACGTATTTTGGTGCGAAAAGTGCCAATCAATCCCAGAACAACAGCAAAGGACCTTGTGAAGATGCTGAAGGAAACAGGTACAAAAGTATCTGTATCCACAGTCAAACAAGTGCTATATCGACACAACCAGAAAAGCCACTCAGCAAGGAAGAAGCCACTGCTTCAAAACCGCCATAAAAAAGGCAGACTACGGTTTGCAACTGCACATGTGGACAAAGATCATACTTTTTGGAGAAATGTCCTCTGATCTGATGAAACAAAAATAGAACTGTTTGGCCATAATGACCATCGTTATGTTTGGAGGAAAAAGGAGGATGCTTGCAAGCCGAAGAACACCATCCCAACCATAAAGCACGGGGGTGGCAGCATCATGTTGTGGGGGTGCTTTGGTGCAGGAGAGACTGGTGCACTTCACAAAATAGATGGCATAATGAGGAAGGGAAATTATGTGGATATATTGAAGCAACATCTCAAGACATCAGTCAGGAAGTTAAAGCTTGGTCTCAAATGGGTCTTCCAAATGGACAATGACCCCAAGTATACTTCCAAAGTTGTGGCAAAATGGGTTAAGGACAACAAAGTCAAGGTATTGGAGTGGCCATCACAAAGCCCTGACCTCCATCCTATAGAAAATGTGTGGGCAGAACTGAAAAAGCGTGTGTGAGAGAGGAGGCCTACAAACCTGACTCAGGTACACCAGCTCTGTCAGGAAGAATGGGCCAGAATTCCTCCAACTTATTGAGGGAAGCTTGTGGGAAGCTACTTGAAACGTTTGACCCAAGATAAACAATTTAAAGGCAATGCTACCAAATACTAATTGAGTGTACGTAAACTTCTGACCCACTGGGAATGTGATGAAAGAAATAAAAGCTGTAAAGTAAATAATTCTCTCTACTATTATTCTGACATTTCACATTCTTAAAATAAAGTTGTGATCCGAACTGACCTAAGATGGGGAATTATTATTAGGATTAAATGTCAGGAATTGTGAAAACTGAGTTTATATGTATTTGGCTAAGGTATATTTAAACTTCCGACTTCAACTGTACATATGAGATGAGTAATGCCAGACAAGTGACTAGTGTTCCATTCCTTAAAGTGGCCAGTGAATCACAGTGAGTCTGTGCTAATAGGCAGCAGCCACTAATGTGCTAGTGATGGCTGTTTAACAGTTTGATGGCCTTGAGATAGAAGCTGTTTTTCAGTCTCTTGGTCCCAGCTTTGACGCACCTGTACTGACCTCGCCTTCTGGATGATAGTGGGGTGAACAGGCAGTGGCTCAGGTGGTTGATGTCCTTGATGACCTTTTTGGCCTTCCTGTGACATTGGGTGCTGTAGGTGTCGTGGAGGCCGGGTAGTTTGCTCCCGGTAATGCGTTGAGCAGACGCACCACTCTCTGGAGAGCCTTACGGTTACTGGCGCTGCAGTTGACATACCAGGCGGTGATACAGAACCAACAGGATGCTTTCAATTTTGCCAAATTTCTTTAGCCTCCTGAGGTTGAGGATGCTCTGTTGGGCCTGGGTGGTACATTTCAGTTTGTCAGTGATGTGTACAGCAAGGAACTTGTTCGTGGACAACCCTCTATCTACATTTATTCATTTATTTATCCGTTATTTTACCAGGTAAGTTGACTGAGAACACGTTCTCATTTGCAGCAACGACCTGGGGAATAGTTACAGGGGAGAGGAGGGGGATGAATGAGCCAATTGTCAACTGGGGATTATTAGGTGACCGTGATGGTTTGAGGGCCAGATTGGGAAATTAGCCAGGACACCGGGGTTAACACCCCTACTCTTACGATAAGTGCCATGGGATCTTTAATGATCTCAGAGAGTCAGGAAACCAGTTTAACGTCCCATCCGAAAGACAGCATCCTACACAGGGCAGTGTCCCCAATCACTGCCCTGGGGCATTGGGATATCTATTTTTTTAGACCAGAGGAAAGAGTGCCTCCTACTGGCCCTCCAACACCACTTCCAGCAGCATCTGGTCTCCCATCCAGGACCAACCCTGCTTAGCTTCAGAAGCAAGCCAACAGTGGTATGCAGGGTGGTATGCTGCTGGCATCTACGGGACTGTGGTCCCGTCTATGTAAATAGAGGATTGTCCACGAACATCTCCTTTGTTTTGTTGATGTTGAGTGACAGGTTGTTTTCCAGGCACCATACTCCCAGATTCCTCACCTCCTCCCTGTAGGTGGTCTCTTCATCATTGGTATTCAAGTCTACTACTGTTGCGTCGTCTGCAAACTTGATGATTGAGTTGGGGGCATGATTGGCCACGCAGTCATGGATGAACAGGGAGTACAGGACGGGGCTGAGCATGCACCCTTGTGGGGCCCAGTGTTGAGGATTAGCAGAGTGGAGGTGATATTTCCTACCTTCACCACCTGGGGGTGGCCCGTCAGGAAGTCCAGGACCCAGTTGCAGAGGGCGGTGTTCAGATCCAGAGCCTCGAGCTTAATGATGAACTTGGAGGGTGCTTTGGTGTTGAATGCTGAGCTATAGTCAATAAACAGCATTCTTACAAAGGTATTCCTCTTGTCCAGATGGGAAAGGTCAGTGATGGCAATTGCATCATCTGTGGATCTATTGGTGAGGTAAGCAAATTGAAGTGTGTCTAGGGTGACAGGTAAGGTAGATGTGATATGATCCTTGACTAGTCTCTCAAAGTACTTTATGATGACAGAAGTGAGTGCTACGCGGCGATAGTCATCAAGTTCAGTTACCTTTGGCTTCTTGGGTACAGAAAAAATGGTGGACATCTCGAAGCATGTGGGGAAGGTAGACTGGGATAGGGAGAGATTGAATATGCCCATAAACACACCAGCCAGCTGGTCTGCGCATGTTCTGAGAACACGGCTAGGGATGATGTCTGGGCCGGCAGCCTTGCGAGGGTTAAAATGTTTAAATGTTTAACTCTCATCGGCCACGGAGAACACACAGTCCTTCAAAGGTTGCGAAAAATATGTTTAGCCTGTCCGGAAGCAAGTCAGTCTCGGCGTTGTGACTGGTTTTCCTTTTGTATTCCAGTGATTGTCTGTAGTCCCTGCCACATAGGTCTCGTGCTGTTGAATTGTGACTCTCTGTACTGATATTTAGCTTGTTTGATTGCCTTGTGGAGTGAAAATGTGGTGGTTCGTGCTTTCAGTTTTGCGCGAATGCTACCATCTATCCACGGTTCCTGGTTAGGGTAGATTTTAGTAGATTTTAATAGTCACAGTGGGTACTACACCTCCTATACACTTCCTTATAAACTCAGTCGCCGTATCCGTGCATGCGCCTAGATTATTTTCGCAAGATAGCCGGAACATATCCCAGTCCACGTGATCAAAACAATCCTGAAGCTTGGATTCCGATTAGTCAGACCAGCGTTGTATAGTTCTTAGCATGGGTACTTCCTGTTTGAGTTTCTGACTATAGCAGTGGTTCTCAATCCTGGTCCTGGGGACCCAAAGGGGTGCACATTTTTGTTTTTGCCCTAGCACTACACTCCTGATTCAAAACATCAAAGCCTGATGAGGAGTTGAAAGAGGAGGAAGGGAAGCGCTACTAAGGTACACAATAGTACATTTTCGTAGATAGAAGGTTCTCTTTGGTAAAAGG
This sequence comes from Oncorhynchus keta, assembly GCF_023373465.1. Taxonomy (NCBI): domain Eukaryota; kingdom Metazoa; phylum Chordata; class Actinopteri; order Salmoniformes; family Salmonidae; genus Oncorhynchus; species Oncorhynchus keta. Next base: position 59,127,266 of record NC_068439.1, on the reverse strand, counting down.
GGTAAATTGGTCATCAAAAAGAAAGGAGGACCAAGGCACTCTTCATGTAATTAATTTAAATGCCTTTATTAATGTGGCATGTTCAATAGAACATTTTTTTTTTTAAACCGATGCGTTTCGGCAGCATGGCCTTCGTCAGGGAGTTGTTTATTTGAATCAGGTGTGTAGTGCTATGGCAAAAACAAAAATGTGCACCCCTTTGGATCCCCAGGACCAGGCTTGAGAACCACTGGCCTATATGAAGGGAGGAGCAAGATGGAGTCTTTTTACCGAAGAGGTCTTAAACTCGCAATTTTACATCTAATTAAGAGGTTTGGTGCAGTATTTCTCAAGTGGAAAAATGTGCTTGAAAAGTAGTGGTCGCTCGATGAATGACAAACGCTTCATTGAAGAATCAGGTTCATAGTTCCCACTCCTACTAGGAGTAGTACTGTTGACCAATCACAGCCCCAAGAAAACATGTTGCGTTCACAAACAGCCAAAATGAAAAAACATTTTGTAATTATTCATTACACGCAAACTGTTTCGACTGGGCTTTAACCGGGTGGTGGTGTCTCTATAGAGAGCAATAGTAATGGCAATAGTAGTTTTTGGATGAAGGCCAAAAATGAGGTCTGTGGTAAACACAGACTTAAGAGAGCTCATACGTTTTGTTATATGAGGTAAGATCACTTTTTGTGAATTGTGATGCATTTATGTAATCAAAAAAGGCACGTAAAGCACAATTACAGCTGTGAGTCTCTAAGATCATTCCACACCTGGATTGTACAAACATTTGCCCATTATTTCAATTCAAAATTCTTCCAGATCTGTCAAATTGGTTGTTGATCATTGCTAGACAACCATTTTCAGGCCTTGCCATAGATTTTCAAGTAGATTTAAGTAAAAACTGTAACTTGGCCACTCGGGAACATTCACTGTCTTCTTGGTAAGCAACTCCAGCGTAGATTTGGCCTTGTGTTTTAGGTTATTGTCCTGCTGAAAGGTGAATTAAGCTCCAAGTGTCTGGTGGAAAGCAGACTGAACCAGGTTTTCCTCTAGGATTTTGGCTGTGCTTAGCTCCATTCCATTTCTATTTTATCCTGAAAAACTCCCTCGTCCTTAACGATTACAAGAATACCTAATAACATGATGCAGCCACCACTATGTTTGAAAATATGGAGAGTGGTACTCAGAAATGTTTTGTATTGAATTTGCCCCTAAAAAAACATTGTATTCAGGACAAGAAGTTAATTGCTTTACCACATACAGGCTTCCTTCTTTTCCCTTTGTCAATTAGGTTAGTACTGTGTAGTAACTATAATGTTATTGATCCATCCTCAGTTTTCTCCTATCACACCATTAAACTCTGTAACTGTTTTAATGTCACCATTGGCCTCACTGGGAAATCCCTGAGCCGTTTCCTTCCTCTCTGGCAACTGAGTTAGGAAGGACACCTATATCTTTGTAGTGACTGGGTATATTGATACATCATCCAAAATGTAATTAGTAACTTCACCATGCTCAAAGGGATATGCAATGTCTGTATTTTATTTTATTTTTTACCCATCCACCAATAAGTGCCCCTCTTTGCGATGCATTGGAAAACCTCCCCGGTCCTTGTGGTAGAATCTGTGTTTGAAATTCACTGCTCAACTGAGGGACCTTACATATATTTGTATGTGTGGGGTACAGAGATGAGGTAGTCATAAAAAATCATGTTAAACACTATTATTGCATTATGGCAGGTTGAAGTGGCCAGAGTCAAAATAGTGCAGAAGGTGTCATATGCTGAGGCAGTGAAGAAAGTAGAGGAGGACGGGTCAAGGGGGAGGGATCCTGAGAGGATCCCAATGAGTAGTAGATTTGTGCCAGCACAGAGGGGTAGGCCAACGAGTGATTTATGCTTCAGTAAGGTTGGCTTCTTAGTGTTCATAGCAATGGTTATCAACTGTAACACAGAAATGGAATGTAAATCACAGAAAATAGATGTGGTGGCAGCTGCAGAGAAGTATTTGGGTATACAAGATTTGACTTAAGAAGAGTTACAGGGTGTGTTGACTGACAGGTTGGTGTCCTGTTCTCCCAGGCTGTTGGCATGGTGCAGGAACAGATAGGGTCAAAGTAGTGGAATGGGGTAGTCGGTTTTTAATGATTGTAGGTGGCAGCTGCAGAGCAGTACCTGTGTGTACGAGATTTTACTGCAGTAAAGTTATAAGATGTTTAGAGATATTAATATTTTAGGGTTAGGGTTAGTTGGTGGTGCAATTAGTTTAAAAAAAATTAAATCTAAAAACCTGTTTTCACTTTGTCATTATGGGGTATTGTGTGTAGATTGATGAGGACACATTTTTTTTTTCATCCATTCTAGAAATAGGCTGTAACGTCACAAAATGTGGAAAAGTCAAGGGGTCTGAATACTTTCCAAATGCACTGTGTATAAACTATTACTAAGGAATTATAATTCCATGTCTACCCTAAGACACATACAGTAAGGCAAGGACAATGGGCTACTGCTTGGGAAGCCCAGGGTTCAAGCACAATTACTTTGTTTCTGTTCACACCTCCAATACACTATGACTTTGTGCACCTGCCACATGCATGCAAGCCCGAAAGAATGGCGCTATGCAGCCTCACAGTGATCATATGATTCCAGTCTTGGAGAGATGACAGTATCAGGAAGCCGTCCACACCCCATCTTTTTACGACCTTATCCATGAATAGGTTGGTAATGAGTAATGCAAATGAGGTTAAATATTTGTCACGTCTATGTTTTTAATACAATAATTGACTATAATTGTTATTCATCCTCATTAACCCATATGAACTTTAGATGAGATAATTACATGGATAAATAACCAAGCTGTGGATAGGCCACACTAAAAAAAGACAGAAACAACATTTTTATTTAACCCTTATTTAACTAGGCAAGTCAGTTAAGAACAAATTCTTACATACAATGACAGCCTACACCGGCCAAACCCGGACGACGCTGGGCCAATTGTGCGCCGACACTATGGGACTCCCAATCACGGCCGGTTGTGATACAGCCTGCATCGAGGAGTAGATTATTCTGCTCTGTAGGCTACAGTAAACATTCCAGTGTAATAACAGTCATTGTATTAAGACTCATTCAACCCTCTATTTTTACCACTGTAGTCTCTTCACGGAACCATGATAGATTTTTGCAGGGACGGTCAGCCTTCGGAATGGGGAGGTTCTAAATTCCTGGCCGCTGGTGCGTCTTGCCCTGGTGGTGGAAACTGGGAAGGGCTGAAGAAGAGAGCCCAGGTATAAAAGCACCACTATCCCATTCCAACGAAGTGTGAACAGTTTCCAGTATTGAGTGAAGGTAAAGACAAGTTACAGGCCGTCATCATGAGTCGCAGCCCAGAAAGGATGTCTTCTTACCGTCGCCACTTCGAGGGAGCCCTTGCCTCCTCCTCTGCTTCCTACCAGGTGCGGGTTTCAAGCCCTTCACCGACCCGAAGGGATGTACGTCACCGCTCTGCCAGCTACAGTCGCAGCGGTGGAACCATGGGGAGGAGGAACGCCTCCAGCAGCCATAAATCCCGTATGACCAGGTAAAACAACTCTCTTGAAGTTGTATTCTCTATGGATAGGACCATTACAGGCTACAGTTTAGGTTTTAATGCAATATCAGCATAAACTATCCATTTGTTCTTTCACAGCAATACTGCCTCATTTATAATTGTAGGCTTAGCCTAATACTCACTGAATTGATTCCTAATGGGACACTTATTTCTATTGATAAAATATATTTCACATTGAGTATCAGACCTATTCTGATTATTTCATTACCTGAATAATCCAGATTAAAAAAGTAATGAAGTCAAATATAGTGGATAGTTGATGACTGGCCTTGTCCACTCCTGTCCTTACCACAGCAGTGTGAGTATGGGGGCCCTGTGCTTCGGAATGAACAAGGGCCTGGGGCCCAGCCTGGACCTGGATGCAGCTGCAGCGGAGAACCAAGAATTCATGAGCACCCGCACAGGCGAGAGGAAGGAGATGGTGGCCCTCAACGACCGCCTGGCTATCTACATCGAGAAGGCAAGACCATGCCTCATCTCACACATTCTGTCACTCATACTCTCCTCTCTCTCACTCAAACTCTATGCCACACCCAGTCACACTTTCATGCAAACCTATCTTTTCTGCGCTCTTTCTCACTCACAAACCCATGTTCTGTCCCAGGTGCGTACTCTGGAGGGGCAGAACAAGCTGCTGGAGGCTGAGATTGATGCTCTGAAGAACCGCTATATGAAGCCGTCTGGGCTGAGACAGCTCTACGAGGGACAGCTGAGAGAGCTCCACCGGATCGCGGAGCAGATGAGAGTACAGAGGGTGAGCTTTATGACCACCAATATGTCCCACCTATAGCCTATGCATGATATTTACTTTTACAATGGTGGACTGGGATGAGACAGACAGGTATTGGGTTTGACTGTGTTTCCTCCACCCTAAGGACCTGGCTGTAGCGGCCAAGGGGGCCATGGCAGGACAGGTGGAGGTGCTCAAGGTCAAATATGAGGAGGCTCTGGAGGCCAGGAAGAATGCAGAGTTGGAGATCGAAGCCTTCCGCCCCGTGAGTCAAACACAGATGCAGACATAACCATCACACAATGTCAACATGAACTCAAATTGTGTACACACAGAATCACCTACCTCATTTACCAGGCTGTCATGAAACAATTTACTGTCTTCTCAGTTATTCCTGTGTATAAACTCAATAATAATTCATCATCTAACCTGTCTGGCAGGATGTGGATAGAGCCACCTCGGCCCGTATCGGCCTGGAGAAACAGCTGGAGAACCTGGAGGTGGAGCTGGCCTTCTTGACCAGAGTTCACAAAGAGGTAACACGTCTGGGTCTATTTCTGTGTCTACGTCTGTTTTCCCAACGAGGAAGGTAGCTGTATTCACAGGTATAAGTGTCTTTCACTGTCTTGATTCACAGAGGGGCAACATACCTTTGTGTCTATTTTCAGATTGAGGTAGTCCTTTTCTATCTGTGTAACATACTGTATCTTACATACTGTATGTGTCTGTAGCAGCATCTGTTTAGTATGATTTGTGGCCATCACATGCATGCAGCTGGATTCACACATTACTTATGACAGTATATGAGTTAAAGTGGGAGAGTTTGTATCATGGGCCTAGTGATTGACAGTTTTGTGAGGCAAACTTTATCGACGAACTGTGAAAACTGCAGGGCGGGCTGAGTTAGGAAGTTAGGGTTTCCACAGATAAGAATGAAAGCGAAATTCACAGAAGGAATGAGTAGTGTCCATTGTATTTGCCCCGGTCAGGAAATTGAGGAACTGATGCAGCAGATCTATGTGGCGGTGGCGAAGGTGGACATGACTTTTGCCCTTCCTGACCTCTCCTCCGCCCTTAAACAAATCCAGTCCCAGTACGACAGCATCGCTGCCAGAAACCTACAGGTACCAATTGCAGATATTATTACACCTAACTTCATACTTGATTACATAATTACACAGAAAATGGAATACATTTTGTTTCTGGTCTTCCTCAGGAGATGGACGCTTGGTACAAGTCAAAGTTCCAGGACCTGAACAATGTGACAACCAAACACGTTCAAAGTGTTCGAAGTGTGAGGGAGGAAATCGCAAGTTACAAGAAAGATGTAAGTGGGACCCTCTTTTCTTATAATCGATAATACTGTTATTGACAACAGTAGGCAACAGATTGAAAACACACGTGTGTGTGTTTGTCTCTTGTGAGTAGAGCTTAAACCTGGAGCGTGAGTTGGAGTCTATGAAAACGAGAAATGAGTCTCTGGAGGTTCAGATTCGTGATGCTGTGGCGAGACACAAGAAAGAAGAAGAGACACTGCGTGTGAGTTGTACTACTCTCACGACACACATTTACTGGAGAAAGAAGCATGGGAGGTCAGAATGGATATTTGCTCTACAAAGTGGGCAATAAGTGAGAGTACTTTCAAATGGACTCTAACAGCCGGTCACAATTGGCTCCCTATGACCTAAAAGCTTGTGTGTGTTTCCCACAGGAGCGTATTGAGGGGCTGAAGCTGGAGCTGATGGCGATGAAGGAGAAGATAGCTCTGCTGCTGAGAGAGTACCAGGAGCTGCTCAACGTCAAGATGGCCCTGGAGATTGAGATCACCACCTACAGGTGACAATCATAACTCCCCTATAGTCTAAACAGGCCTTTTCTGCTCCTCATTTCCCATTGAAGAGAAAATAACTGGACAGATAAATGCAGATTGCACCAAGTAGGTGTCCTCCATATTGCTTTCAGCTATCCTGGGTTTGTCAAATCTGTAGAGATGAAAAAGAGGAGGCATGCAGCAACACAACTCTTTTGATATGCAGCCTACTTTATGGTTGCTAAGTGTAAATCTGTGATTTTGCGCGTCTTCTCTGTGGTTGTGTATTTGGCAGGGCGCTGATCGAAGGCGAGGACACCCGTCTCAGCACCATGGTACAGAGCATGTCCGTCGGTGGAGGAAGAGTGGCCATCAGCGCTAGCTCCACCTCTGCCTCGGTTAGTGCCGCCTCTGTCAGCGGATACGGGGCCGGGCTGGGCAGAGCCCCTGGTATTGGATACGGAGGCACCAAAGAGGCCCCTGGCGGGGCGGTGATATCACCAGAGAGCCAGACGGGGAGCTTCGAGGAACAGTCAGTGGAGATGACTGAGAGGCAGACTCTTCTCATCAGGTAGAGCAAACCTGGGTCATAATTTAAACCATACTGGGAGATAATCTTACCTATAATCTGTGGATAAAATATGGCATACCGGTAGTCTGTTTTGTCATCTGAATAAGTGATTGAGGACATTTTTATATATTTGTTTAAAATATATTTGTCACCCAGTGTTGTTTTCAAACCCCTTTTTGCCTGCCCTTTCCCATTTTCTCTCGGAACAGTTAAGACAGATGACACGTATGAGAGCGACACACAGGAATGCACCATTACCACCTCTGGAGCTGCTGATGACACAGACGAGGACTAGAGATGGAAGTCCAGGCGCCTAACTCCTACACCACCAAATTAATGTTAGACCCCTGGAGACCTAAGCCCCAGCCCGTCCACCCTTGCCCCCAAAAATGTAACCCACACCAACCCCCTAGGATAGTGGTCAGGACCCCTATGGTCCTCTTCTCTGTGTCTCTGTCTCTGCCTGCACTAAACTCCCTCTTTGCCTTTCTGTTAGCCTTTAACTCCCTGTGTGTGTGTCTGAGAACCACATCGTTCTACAAGCAACAAATAAAATTAAAAAACAGCAAAGCAATGATAGTTTTTCTCTCGATGTGGGAATTTCCAAACATATTTAGGTCAACAACAAAAAAACTAAAAAAGTTGGACAAATTTGATGTCTAGTTTCCTATTTTTACTCCTGGTGTTCAACAATTACATCAAATCAAATGTATTTATATAGCCCTTCGTACATCAGCTGATATCGCAAAGTGCTGTACAGAAACTCAGCCTAAAACCCCAAACAGCAAGCAATGCAGGTGTAGAAGCACAGTGGCTAGGAAAAACTCCCTAGAAAGGCTAAAACCTAGGAAGAAGCCTAGAGAGGAATCAGGCTATGTGGGGTGGCCAGGCCTCTTCTGGCTGTGCCGGGTGGAGATTATAACAGAACATGGCCAAGATGTTCAAATGTTCATAAATGACCAGCATGGTCCAATAATAATAAGGCAGAACAGTTGAAACTGGAGCAGCAGCACGGCCAGGTGGACTGGGGACAGCAAGAAGTCATCATGTCAGGTAATCCTGAGACATGGTCCTAGGACTCAGGTCCTCAGAGAGAGAGAAAGAAAGAATTAGAGAGAGCATACTTAAATTCACACAGGACACCGGATAGGACAGGAGAAGTACTCCAGATATAACAAACTGACCCTAGCCCCCCGACACATAAACTACTGCAGCATAAATACTGGAGGCTGAGACAGGAGGGGTCAGGAGACACTGTGGCCCCATCTGATGACACCCCCGGACAGGGCCAAACACTTTGCCAAAGCACAGCCCCCACACCACTAGAGGGATATCTTCAACCACCAACTTACCATCCTGAGACAAGGCCGAGTACAGCCCACAAAGATCTCCGCCACGGCACAACCCAAGGGGGGCGCCAACCCAGACAGGAAGATCACATCATTGACTCAAACCACTCAAGTGACGCACCCCTCCCAGGGACGGTATGAAAGAGCCCTAGTAAGCCAGTCTCTCAGCCCCTGTAATAGTGTTAGAGGCAGAGAATCCCAGTGGAAAGAGGGGAACCGGCCAGGCAGAGACAGCAAGGGCGGTTCCTTGCTCCAGAGCCTTTCCGTTCACCCTCCCACCACTGGGCCAGACTACACTCAATCATATGACCCACTGAAGAGATGAGTCTTCAGTAAAGACTTAAAGGTTGAGACCGAGTTTGCGTCTCTCACATGGGTAGGCAGACCATTCCACAAAAATTGAGCTCTATAGGAGAAAGCCCTGCCTCCAGCTGTTTGCTTAGAAATTCTAGGGACAATTAGGAGGCCTGTGTCTTGTGACCGTAGCGTACGTGTAGGTATGTACGGCAGGACCAAATCAGAGAGATAGGTAGGAGCAAGCCCATGTAATGCTTTGTAGGTTAGCAGTAAAACCTTGAAAACAGCCCTTGCCTTGACAGGAAGCCAGTGTAGGGAGGCTAGCACTAGAGTAATATGATTTAAAAAAAATGTGGGTTCTAGTCAGGATTCTAGCAGCCCGGAAAGTAGAGCATTGCAGTAGTCTAACCTAGAAGTGAAAAAAGCATGGATTAATTTTTCTTCGTCATTTTTGGACAGAAAGTTTCTGATTTTTGCAATGTTACGTAGATGGAAAAAGCTGTCCTTGAAACAGTCTTGATATGTTCTTCAAAAGAGAGATCAGGGTCCAGAGTAACGCCGACAGTCATAGCAGCACAGTCTTTGTAGTTGAGGTCCGTTCAAAGCAGTGCAATTACTCCACTATAAAACAGTAATACAAAATTGATCTACAATAACTGCTAATGTAAACATGTACATAATTACCACTACATTGACAGAGGATTAAGGTTGGGTAAAAAAAGAAGAGGATTACAAGTCTAACCTTATTTAGCATATTTTCCCTTCATTGTCCAATACAGTGATTCCCTTTCATTCACATTGACAAATCAAATTGTTCAGACTCATACAAGTGATAACACAGTATTAAATGCAGTGCACATTATAAAATGATTTGGCACCTGATAAAGACTACAAATTTGACATAGAATCATGGGTTGAGGAAATTGTCATTAGATGCACGATTTAAAAAATGTGTTCGACAGACATTGCATAATGCCTGTTTATAAAGGTTTGGGCTCCTCTCACACACCTCCTGCGATGCGGTACACTGTCAGGCTAACTTCATGTGTCAGGGCATCAGCACTCTCCTGAAACACACATCACCCTCAGACAGTGAGAGAACAGAAAAAGAAAGAGTAAAGAAAGGTAAAGGCATAGTGAGTGAACAAAGAAATGTGAATTGAGTGAATCCCTATCGCTCAGTGTTATATTCCGTTCAAGTAGGTTTGAGTGTCAGCGTCTCAGTCCCACCTGTGTGTCTGCCTCGGCGTACACTCGGACCACATCCTCAGTACCTGATGGGCGGACAAAGGAGCGTGCCCATCTGTGCTTATTCACCAGGCTGTCTATGGCCTCCTGCAGACCTGCTGAACTCACTGTTCTCCTCTCTGCATCTGTAGTGTCAATCACACGCTGGTCTGCCACCCACAGGCCACACAACAACACTGCAACTGAGGCACTGGGATAAAGTGTTAAAACATATATACAAGATTTCCTTATTATACAGGCATTTAAAGTAACATACGATGCAACCACCCACGCAAACACACACCTTGACTTTGAGCTGTCTGTTGGGCAGATCTGTGTAGATGGCGTCCCATTGTTGTACGGTCATCCCTCTGATGGTTAACACTGCCTCAATCAGTAGCATGTCAGAGATAGCATCTCCTACAGTCTACAGTGAGAGCGAGAGGAAATGTCAGTTATGCATACAGGATTGGACCCTTAAATTGCAACGAACGTGTGTAGTCACTATTGCTGAAAACGGTTGATTGTGTTGCCATGGCCGTGTGTGGTCATACCTGGTTGATGAGGTTGACCGTGTTCTGCAGTAGCGGTGCAGAGTTTTCCCTCTCGTCGTTGGTGTTGGAGTCCCGGGCTAGCTGCTTGATCTTCTCTTCTGCTTCTTTACTGAACAAGACCTGAGACAGGACCGCAATCATACAGACAGGCCGTCACTGAGCGGGCACGTTCAAGCAATCTACCCATCACAGATCAATGTGTAAGCATGTGCAAGTCGGTTTCCTACTCACAGTCCCATGGCAGTTGGCCTCGAAGTAAACACCAATGTCAAACTCCTGGGCTGCATGGTGAAGGCGTTTCACTCCGGTCTTGGTACACCGCACTATCACCTGGAGGGAGGAGAGGTCAGCACTGATCGCATGTGTGTTGGAGCAACTAAGGTGTGTGTGTGTGTTTGTGTGTCCTCACCTTCATGGTGTCTTCCAGGTAGCGTGTAGAGCTGCCGTTAGCGTATGCCGTCTGTACCACGGCTATTTGTAGGTCAAGACCAGCCTGCGCAAATCAAAACACACACAGGGGAACATGTCAGTGTGTGCACACTTCTGAATGAGGAGGAGTTGGTGTGTTATGTAGGGGCATGTTTAAGCATCACAGGTGAGTATAGCGAGTGCGTGGGTGTATACCTGTGTAAGCAGTTCTTTGAGGTATGTGCTGATGAGGGTGGCAATCTTGTCTCCCGTCTAGTAGGTGAAATCTCCCTGCTGAGTCGCAGTAGTAATAAACAATACGATCAGCATCACCATCATACGAACAGCAACGCTCCCCTGCACTCATCTCCACACCTAGAGAGAGATGTGAGACAAAAGAGGAGAAAGATTGGGATGGGAAAACGAGGGAGAGAGCAATACAAACAGACAGAGTGGATGGCTCTGACCCTTCTCTAAAGGAGTTTGGCTGAAGCCAGCAGTATACGTAATGTGATTCATTGAGATGTCTTCCTCTCTGGTGGACAAACATGGGAACAGCATAATAATATAACAAACCCGAGTGTCCTGTATTTCATTACGAGATAAAAAAAGTTTCAGTCACCTGTAGCCTGAGAGAGACACCCATGGGTCGAAGTTCTGTTACGATCTCACTATAGATTTGGACACACCCAGAGTTGAGACCTGCCTCTGCCAAGGATGCGTCTCAATCATAAATAGCTTCCTTTCCTAGTTTGTTTCACTTTCCCTACACACAGCTTGCTTTAAAAAAAATGTAATGTAATATATACTGTAGATCTGTAAGAGTTTGGGTCCAGAGTGTCTCCCCCTTTGAAGAGGGGGATGACCGCGGCAGCTTTCCAATCTTTGGGGATCTCAGGCGATTCAAAAGAGAGGTTGAACAAGCTAGTAATATGGGTTGCAACAAATGCGGTGGATAATTTTAGAAAGAGAGGGTCCAGATTGTCTATCCCAGCTGATTTGTAGGGGTCCAGATTTTATAACTCCTTCAGAACATCAGCTATCAGGATTTGGGTGAAGGGGAAATGGGGGAGGCTTGGGCAAGTTGCTGTGGGGAGGTGCAGGGCTGTTGACTGGGTAGGGGTAGCCAGTTGGAAAGCATGGCCAGCTGTAGAAAAATGCTTATTGAAGTGTCTGGAGTGTACCAAGGGCTATATCTGTTCCAGGTTCTAAAATTGTTTAATGGGGCATGCTTATTCACCATTTAAGATGGTGAGGAAAGCACTTTTAAAAAACTACCAGGCATCCTCTACTGACAGAATGAGGTCAATATCCTTGGGGTTGTACCTGGTAGGTTCATTGATAATTTGTGTGAGATTGAGGGCATCTATCTTAGATTGTAGGACGGCCGGGGTGTTAAGCATGTCCCAGTTTAGGTCACCTAACAGTACGAGCTCTGAAGATAGATGGGGGGCAATCAATTCACATATGGTGTCCAGGGCACAGCTGGGGGCAGAAGGTGGTCTATAACAAGCGGCAACGGTGAGAGATTTGTTTCTGGAAAGGAGGATTTTTAGAAGTAGAAACTCAAATTGTTTGTGCACAGACCTGGATATTATGACAGAACTTTGCAGGCTAACTCTGCCCCCTTTGGCAGTTCTATCTTGTTGGAAAATGTTATAGTAAGGGATGGAAATTTCAGGATTTTTGGTGGCCTTCCTAAGCTAGGATTCAGACATGGCTAGGACATCCGGGTTGGCAGAGTGTGCTAAAGCAGTGAATAAAACAAACTTAGGGCGGAGGATTCTAATGTTAAAATATATATATATTTCTTTTAAAGGTTACCTTTATTTATACAGTTTTTTTCTCATTGAGATAACATCTCTTTTCCAAGAGAGACCTGGTCCAATAGCAGCAGAGGGAACAACGTTTCAGACAAAACAACTTACATACACTAACACAACATTAAACAAAACTATAAACACGCATAGAGTACAACAAAAACATTGTACATTAAAAACACAAACATGCATGAAACCAGAAGTCAACAAATGAGAGCGCCTCGGGACTGGGAGTGGAGCGAGGCGCTGAAGGGCCTGGATTAACCTTTACATCACCAGAGGAACAAAGGAGTAGGATAAGGGTACGACTAAAGGCTATAAGAACTGATCGTCTAGTGCATTCGGAACAGAGAGTAAAAGGAGCAGGTTTCTGGGCACGGAAGAATAGATTCAAGGCATAATGCACAGACAAGGGTATGGTAGGATGTGAATACAGTGGAGGTAAACCTAGGCAGTGAGTGACGACGAGAGAGGTTTTGTCTCTAGAGACATCATTTAGACCAGTTGAGGTCACCGCATGTGTGGGAGGTGAAACAAAAGGGCTAGCTAAGGAATATTGAGCAGGTCTGGAGGCTCTACAGTGAAATAAGACAATCACTAACCAAAACAGCAATATGGACAAGGCAGATTGATATTAGGGAGAGGCATGCGTAGCTGAGTGATCATAGGGACCAGTGGGTAGCTAGGCGAGCTGGAGACACGGCGATTCAGACAGCTAGTGGGCCGGGGCTAGCAGAAGGGCCTTAGGAGGACGTCGTGACGGAAGAGTCTGTTGTAGCCCCCTCAGACGTTACGTTGGTAGTCCAGTCGTGTTGGATCGGCAGGGCTCAGTGTTGGCAGTAAAAGGGTCCAGGCCAATTGGCAAAATAGGTATTGTATCTCAAGAAATTGGCTGATGAACCTCTTCAGCTAACAGTCCGATATGCTCTAGACAGCTAGCGGGCTGAGGCTAGCAGGCTAGCGGATGGGCCTTCAGGGGACAGGCTGTTGAAACCCCTCGGGTGGATTACATCGCTAGACCAGTCGTGATGGAATGGCGGGGCTTGTGTCAGCAGTAAAATGGGTCCAGGCCAATTGGCAAAAAAGGTATTGTCGCCCAAGGAGTGGTTAATGGACCTCTTCAGCTAGCTGGGAGATAGGCCTAGCACGAGGCTAGTTTCAGGCTCACTGGTGCTTGCTTCGGGACAGAGACATTAGCCAGGGGGTAGCCACTCAGATTTTTTATTTTTTTAACCTTTATTTAACCAGGCAAGTCAGTTAAGAACATATTCTTATTTTCAATGACGGCCTGGGAACAGTGGGTTAACTGCCTGTTCAGGGGCAGAACGACAGATTTGTACCATGTCAGCTCGGGGGTTTGAACTCACAACCTTCCAGTTACTAGTCCAACGCTCTAACCACTAGGCTAGCTAGCTGCGATGATCCAGGTGAAAAGGTTCAGAGCTTGCGGTAGGAATCCGGAGATGTGGAGAAAAAGCAGTCCGGTATGCTCTGGGTTGAATTGCGCTGTGCAGACTGACAGGAGTTGAGGGCTAAGGTTAGCTGATGGCCGCGAGCAGTGGCTAACTGGCTACTAGCTAGTTAGCTGGCTAGCTTCTGTTGGGGGTTCCGGTTCTTAAGTATAGAAAATAGGAGATCTATACCACATTGGGTGAGGCGGGTTGCAGGAGAGTATGTTGAAACTGAGGTTAAAAATATTTAAAAAATATATACGAAGGAAAAAATATATATACACGACAAGACAAAGACTGAACTGCTACTAGCAGTGAACTGCTACTTGGTTTAACCTTATAATAACAAGCAAGCAATTATAACAAGCAAGTATAAGTTCTTGCAAATGAATAAACTTGCTTATAACTGCTGACCAATTTCTGTACTTCAAACCAACAATCAAATATCAAGGTGTATTTAAACCCAAGAGTTAATGCACCTTTACTGTGGCTTTCCAGGGCGTGGACTCCATCCAGTACTGCCTGTGATAGGCTCTCACTACTGGGCCTGATGAAACACAACCAATCACATTAATTATCTGAGGTAACCTTGGTTGAGTTCTTATTGCATCACCTGGTGCCCCGGATGGGGTGAGTTTAAGTATTTTAGATCATTCCATTGGTCCTAAAGTGAAATTTTTACCCACCCGGGACACCGGTTGACGCAAAATGAACTTGCCCCCTGTTATATTGCTAACCCTTGACATTCAAGATTATAGTTTAGTTTCTAGACTAGAGAATGTTAATACCCCAGTACCTTGTGTCTTTACTCACAAACACGCTGGCCTCCTGGGCCATGCTGATGGCCTCTCTCTCGATTACGTCCTTCAGGGCGGTGAGGAGCCCCTCCTGCTCTGCGTTGGCCAGCTGGGTGGCATAGCCCTCCCACGCAGGGGTCACCATCTCCCCCATGGTGTCCACCAGCTTAACCCCGTTATCCTCCTGGAGAGGGAGGGTGGAGGGATATAGTGGATGGGAAGGGAGAGGAGGAGAGAAGGAAGGAAGGGGTAAGAAAGGAACAGGAAGGGGTGATTGTAGTATAGTGTGGATATTAGGGGTGATGTAGATGGAGAGAGGGAGGGGGGGAGATAAAGATAGAGATTGGGATATTGTGTAAGTCAGAAAAGCAATAGTTTCCATGAAAGCAAATCAATTCCAGACAACCTTTTTCTAATAATATCAGCAGCTTTATTTGTGGCCCTCAGAGCAGACCAGAATAGAACCAGGGACTATCGGTCAAAGACCGATCGTTCCACCTTAAAAAGCACAAGTAAGAGGATTGACACACACCATCTCAGATTGTTCTGAAATGGTTTCTGTTGTTAGAAATATAATTTGGTTTGAGCAATTAAGCACCCAAATTGGCCATCTTAATTTATAAGATTCATATAATAATATATAAATATAGTACCTAACATCCGATTTGGACCAAGCATGGGTTGCTGTCATAACTTGTCCATAAACTGCTGACAGGGTAAGGAAACCAATATGTAATTTGTGTGAACTCTCCAACATTGGGGGGATTATTATATATATTTTTAAATCACCTAATAGCAGGAACACCACCATCTAGTGGTCAGAACCAGGTATTATAAGGATGTAGGATGGGACCTAACAGCTTCAATGACTAACTTCTCTGAACAGGGTTGGAAAAAAACTTCCCCAAATTCACTGAGAATATATTACATAGTATAAACAAAAACAATACTCCGAGCTGCAGCTCCATAGTACTTGTCAGAAAGAAAACATACACAGATTATTGGTTGTTGGGGAGGGTTGGGGGGAGGGTCCATGTGTGGCTTTTGACAATTTCTTTGGATTCTTCATGTCTTAATCATTGTTTTTTTCTAATTGGTCCAAATCAGATGTTAGGTACTACATTTATTGAATATTGCATGAATCCTATAAATTAAAATGGCCAATTTGGGTGCAATCAATTAGCTTAATTTATCATAGATCAAATTATATTTCAACAAAATACTGTTGCAGGAATGCTATTATCTGTTTCTAACTACAGAAATGATTTCAGAATGATCTGAGATGTCATGGTTTGCTTGAAATGACATGGAATGACCCTGAAGCCATATAGGTACAGCGAAGGGTATTAAAAGGAAGCAAGTGTTAGGTTTGGCTCACCTCAGGGTTGTGTGACGCAGTGACCATGACTCCAATGGTGGCCTTATTCTTCTTGGAGCGGAGCGTGGCCAGTAAACCCATTCGGAACATGACATGGTCTAACTGCTTAGAGTTGGTGCGGAACCCAGCAGTACCATACTGTAGGACCAACCCTACAGGTTTAGGGTGGACAGCAGACTTCTGGGATACTTCCTCAAACAAAATGGGCCATTCCTGAAACACCAAAACAGAAAAACAAAGAGGATGTCTGAATAATTTGAAGTGGGTTCCTCTCTTCAGCTCATCTCCTTCATAAGATGTAGCCTGTATTAATCAGGGGGCTGAACATGTTTAAAATATCCCAAATAATACAAATTGTGGTAATATATACATTTTGAACAGTTTACAATAATAATGATAGCCACAACCCTTTATCAACACGATTTCAATATGTGATCTGTCAATTTAATTAGGGCACTGAGAAACCATGTTCACTCATTCATTCTAAATCCACTATGATGTAGCCTTGGCACTACCAGTTCATACTCTACGGGGCAAAGTTTATTTCAAAGGTGTATCTGTGCTGCTGCTGATCATTGATAGCTAGGTAAACTAAATCAACTCATGCAGAAACATGATTAAGCTCCTTCCTCTCTATTGACAGACTGATATTTCAACATGCGTGCAAGGTAATTTACTTGTTACAAGACAAATAGAATACCGGCTATTAATTTCGAAATATTTACTAAACGTATAAATAGTTTCACTTACTTGCAGTTGTTGAAGGAGTGAATTGAAAGCCTCTCGATTCTACTTGCGACGTGGCTGCAGTTCCTTGTACGTCCCTTGACCACGCCGTTGAACTGTCATGCTCCGCTACACCGCACAAAACCAATCATCTGAGCACATAGTTGGCTGGGCAGATTAGACATGTTTTGATGCATTTATTCAGTGGGCACAGCTTTAGAGGACGATTTCCCCAAGGAAAATTAGTGGGCTAAAAGCTTTACCCAATGTTTTTACCGGCTCAAGACAATTCAATATACATATCGATTTAATCATAAGACTGTGCCCAGAATAAATGCGCCTATATAAAATGCAGTTCTTGCCTATTGTACACTACATGGCCAAAGGTATGTGGACACCTGCTCGTCGAACATCTCATTCCAAAATCATGGGCATTAATACGGAGATGGTCCACTCTTTGCTGGTATAACAGCCTCCACTCTTCTGGGAAGGCTTTCCACTAGATGTTGGAACATTGCTGTGGGGACTTGCTTCCATTCAGCCACAAGAGCATTAGTGAGATCGGGCACTGATGTTGGGCGTTTAGGCCTGGCTCGCAGTCGGCGTTCCAATTCATCCCAAAGGTGATCGATGGGGTTGAGTGCAGGGCTTTGTGCAGGGCAGTCAAGTTCTTCCACACTGATCTTGACTAACCATTTCTGTATGGACCTCGCTTTGTACACAAGGGCATTATCATGCTGAAACAGAAAAGGGCCTGCCCCAACTGTTGCCACAAAGTTGGAAACACAGAATCATCTATAATGTCATTGTATGCTGGAGAGTTAATATTACCTTCACTGGAAGTAAGGAGCCTGAACCATGAAAAACAGCCCCAGACCATTATTCCTCCTCCATCAAACTTTACAGTTGGCACTATGCATTGGGACAGGTAGAGTTCTCCTGGCATCCACCAAACACAGACTCCTCCATCGGACTGCCAGATGTTAAAGCGTGATTCATCACTCCAGAGACTGTGTTTCCACTACTCCAGAGTCCAATGGCGGCGAGCTTTACATCACTCCAGCCAACACTTGGCATTGTTCATGGTGATCTTAAGGTTGTGTGCAGATGCTCGGCCATGGAAACCCATTTCATGAAGCTCCTGATGAACAGTTATTGTGATGACTTTGCTTCCAGAGGCAGTTTGGAGCTTGGTAGTGAGTGTTGCACCCGAGGACAGACGATTTTTACATGCTACTTACTTCAGCACTCGATGGAACGGAGTAAATTGATTGACATCAAACACAGAAACCATGTGTTTGATGCTTTTGATACCATTCAATGATTCCGCTCCAACCATTACCACAAACCCGTCCTCCCCAATTAAGGTTACACCATCCTATTGGTGGCCTACCACTTCGTGGCTGAGCCGTTGTTGCTCCTAGAGGTTTCCACTTCACAATAACAGCACTTACAGTGTAAACATGGGCGAGAGAGAGTTTCTTCCACCATATGTTTTGTCTTGGAGCTATTCCTTTCAAATCAAGTCACATTGAGATTGACTATATAATAATATAATAATATAATAATAATAATATAATGTAAACCTAACCTAACCTATGACCTGACCCATGACCTTCCTGTGCATTCGGAAAGTATCAGACCCCTTGACTTTTTCAACATTTTGTTAAGTTACAGCCTTTTTCAAAAAAGGATTCAATCGTTTTTTTCCCCCTCATGAATCTACAAGCAATAACCCATAATGACAAAGCAAAAACGTTTTTATTTTTTGCAAATGTATTAAAAGTAACAAACTGAAAAATCACTATTACGTAAGTATTCAGACTCTTTACTCGGGACTTTGTTGAAGCACCTTTCAAACTTCTTCCTTTTAAGAATGATGGAACCCACTGTGTTCTTGGGGAACTTCAATGCTGCAGTCATTTTTTGGTACCTTTCCCCAGATCTGTGCCTCTATACTTTCTCAGAGCTCTACTGACAATTCCTTCGACCTCATGGCTTGGTTTTTGCTCTGACACGCACTGTCAACTGTGGGACCTTATACAGTGCTTGTGAACCCCCCACACCGGCATTTTTCCTATTTTGTTGCCTCACAACCTGGAAATAAAATGGATTTTTGGGGGAGGTTGTATCATTTGATTTACACAGCATGCCTACCACTTTGAAGATACACAATATTTATTTATTGTGAAACAAACAAGAAATAAGACAAAAAAAATAAAAAACTTGAGCGCAGCATAACTATTCACCCCCCAAAGGCAATACTTTGTGGAGACACCTTTTGCAGCAATTACAGCTGTAAGTCTCTTGGGATATGTCTCTATATGCTTGGCACATCTAGCCACTGAGATTTTTTCCCATTATTCAAGGAAAAACTGCTCTAGCTCCTTCAAGGTGGATGGGTTCCGCAGCCTACTATGTGCTCAGATGATTGGTTTTGTGCGGTGCAGCGGAGCATGACAGTTCAAGGGCGTGGTCAAGGGACGTACAAGGAACTGCAGCCACGTCGCAAGTTGAATCGGGAGGCTTTCAATTCACTCCTTCAACAACTGCAAGTAAGTGAAACTATTTTTACGTTTAGTAAATATTTCGAAATTAATAGCCGGTATTCTATTTGTCTTGTAACAAGTAAATTACCTTGCACGCATGTTGCAATATCCGTCTGTCAATAGAGAGGAAGGAGCTTAATCATGTTTCTGCATGAGTTCATTTAGTTTACCTAGCTAAGTCATACCACATACTCTCAATTGGATTGAGGTCTGGGCTTTGACTAGGCCATTCCAAGACATTTAAATAATTCCCCTTAAACCACCCGAGTGTTGCTTTAGCAGTATGCTTTAGGTCATTGTCCTGCAAGAAGGTGAACCTCTGTCCCAGTCTCAAATCTCTGGAAGACTGAAACATGTTTCCCTCAAGAATTTCCCTGTATTTAGCGCCATCCATCATTCCTTCAATTCTGACCAGTTTCCCAGTCCCTGCCAATGAAAAACACCCCCACAGCATGATGCTGCCACCAACATGCTTCACTGTGGGGATGGTGTTCCCTGGGTGATGAGAGGTGTTGGGTTTGTGCCAGACATAGTGTTTTCCTTGATGGCTAAAAAGCTCATATTTAGTCTCATCTGACCAGAGTACCTCCTTCCGTATGTTTGGGGAGTCTCCCACATGCCTTTTGGCGAACACCAAACGTGTATGCTTATTGTTTTCTTTAAGCAATGGCTTTTTTCTGGCCCCTCTTCTGTAAAGCCCAGGTCTGTGAAGTGTACGGCTGAAATTGGTACTATGGACAGATACTCCAATCTCCGCTGTGGAGCTTTGCAGCTCCTTCAGGGTTATCTTTGGTCTCTTTGTTTCCTCTCTGATTAATGCCCTCCTTGCCTGGTCTGTGAGTTTTGGTGGGCAGCCTTCTCTTGGCAGGTTTGTTGTGGTGCCAAATTCTTTCAATTTTTGAATAATGGATTTAACGGTGCTCTGTGGGATGTTCAAGGTTTCTGATATTTATTTAGAACCCAACCCTGATCTGTACTTCTTCACAACTTTGTCCCTGACCTGTTTGGAGAGCTCCTTGGTCTTCATGGTGCCACTTGCTTGGTGGTGCCCCTTCTTTACATCAAATCAAATTGTTAGCAGATGTTAATGCGAGTGTGGCAAAATGCTTGTGCTTCTAGTTCCGACCATGCAGTAATATCTAACAAGTAATCTAACAATTTCTACCAAACTACCTTATACACACAAGTGTAAAGGAATGAAAATATATGGATGAGCGATGTCCGAACAGCATAGGCAAGATGCAGTAGATGGTATAGAGTACAGCATATACATATGAGATGAGTAATGTAGGGTATGTAAACATTATATAAACATTATATAAAGTGACATTTGATTATAATCGAAGATAATTCTCTTGGTAGATAATACAGATGGCATTTGATTGTAAGGAATTCTAGGTCAGGTGAACAAAAGGACTTGAGTTCCTGTATGTTGTTATGATCACACCACGCTTAGTGGTGTTGCAGACTCTGGGGCCTTTCAGAACAGGTATATATATATATACAGTGGGGCAAAAAAGTATTTAGTTAGCCACCAATTGTGCAAGTTCTCCCACTTAAAATGATGAGAGAGGCCTGTAATTTTCATCATAGGTACACTTCAACTATGACAGACAAAATTAGATTTTTTTTTACAGAAAATCACATTGTAGGATTTTTAATGAAATTATTTCCAAATTATGGTGGAAAATAAGTATTTGGTCAATAACAAAAGTTTATCTCAATACTTTGTTATATACCCTTTGTTGGCAATGACAGTCAAACGTTTTCTGTAAGTCTTCAAGGTTTTCACACACTGTTGCTGGTATTTTGGCCCATTCCTCCATGTAGATCTCCTCTAGAGCAGTGATGTTCTGCCGAATGTCGCCCGGACAAGGAGAGGCACTTTTATAGCTGCACCATCGAGAGCATCCTGATGGGTTGCATCACTACCTAATATGGCAACTGCTCAGCCTCCGACCGCAAGGCACTACAGAGGGTAGTGCGTACGTCCCAACACATCACTGGGGCCAAGCTTCCTGCTATCCAGGATCTCTATACCAGGCGGTGTCAGAGGAAAGCCCTAAAAATGGTCAAAGACTCCAGCCACCCTAGTCACAGACTGTTCTCTCTGCTACCACACGGCAAGCGGTACCGGAGCACCAAGCCTAGGTCCAAGAGGCTTCTAAACAGCTTCTACCCCCAGGCCATAAGACTCCTGAACATCTAATCAAATGGCTACCCAGACTATTTGCATTGCCCCCCTCCCCCTTCTACGCTGCTTCTACTCTCTGTTATTATCTATGTCACTTTAATAACTCTACCTACATGTACATATTACCTCAATTACTTCGACACATTGACTCTGTACCTGGTACCCCCCTATTGTTATTTTACTGCTGCTCTTTAATTATTTGTTATTCTTATCTCCTACTTGTTTTAGGTATTTTCTTATTAGTGCATTGTTGGTTCAGGCCTTGTAAGTAAGCATTTCACTGTAAGTGCAACACCTGTTGTATTCGGTGCATGTGACAAATGCAATTTGATTTGATTTGAAAATATAAATATTTGTATATAACTAAACTAAATAAAAACTATCAAATCAGGTCTGAAAACGAACTGAAAATAAACTTACTTCCAAATAATAATACAAAAACGAATAGAAATAAAAACTAATATAAAAACACAAAACTATAATAACTTTGCTCTAGGCAATACATGCTAATTATAGGGCATAATAAAGCCTATACGTGTGTGGCAACGTGTCAATGACCAGGGTAAACAACCGCAGGGAAGGATACTAACAGTTGTAATGGGAGAGCGAGTAGCATCACGAGGGCACGGGCCATTTGGAAAATATACTTCCTGTGCGCAGTGGGTTCAAATCTGTCTCTTTGATATTTTGCACCATTGCAGTAGTGCTCACTCGTAAACCCTTTGACATATTAATGATATGATTGCTAGGCTATACAGTAGGCCTAGGAATATTCCCCTTTAAGAACGCGCCACGGTGAGCGTGGGATGGACGTGTGTCGGTTTGTTAATGAAGTGTCACCTGACCCTGTCCTAACATTGCACGGGGGGAGAGGATATATAGTCCAAATAAACATACATTCGAGTGAGTGGAAGACACAATTATTAATAACAACATCTCCATACACTATAGCCTAGTAGCCTATTCAGCCTCCTTGGATTGGTGCGCCGGTCAGTGTTGGCTCTTGGCACAGGGGTTAGAGGCACATCTGCTATCGACAGAGGCTCGTTGTCCTTCTCTATCAGACATTCTTGATCAGAAGAAAACGTCCGGAGCGAAGATTTTAATCAACGAGTCGACTGTGCGTCACTACAAAATCGTTATTTTGAAAGCGCCCCGGTGCATTTGACTCCTTCGGTTTGCCTTTTTTCCGTGCGTCGTGGAGAAGGAAACACTGACTGTGTATCCGATGCTCCTGCAAAACGGATAACGGAATATGTATGTTTGACGAAGGTTGGACATTTGGCCAAACCCATTCATTGTAAGGATAAGAAACGCTGCGCGGTCGCAACGTTTTCAATCTCCTGATTGCTTCTTTATTATTGCTTTATTGCTGTCGGCTGAGGAAAGACATTGTATTTCTAGCGTAGTGTTACGTAAGAGTGACTTTATCCAAGGTGCTGAATTGAACGGTATAGCGGGACACAGAAGGAAGAAGGCAATATTGTTTAAGTCTACCCAGGTCAGAGCACACAACAACGTGACCCAATTATTTAATGAAATATTGATTTATTTATTTGAGCTAATATTGCAAATTGTTCGCCCATCCAGAAGGTCACAGGCCTATACGTGGGAGATTTGGAGAGGATCGCACAGCACTGGCATTGTTGATACCCGTATACCTGTAGCAAGACCGCCTTTTATTTCTCTCTTTGGTTAAATCAATTCTTAAGGTGGTCGACTACACGAGGAGAAAATGTCGGGGCAGACGCTCACGGATCGTATTGCCGCTGCGCAGTACCAGTTGACGGGATCAGAGGTATCTCGCGCCGTCTGCAAAGCCACCACTCACGAGGTGATGGCGCCCAAGAAAAAGCACCTGGAATGTAAGTGCATTCTCATCCCCACCCTTTCTCTCTCTCTCAACACACACACACACACACACACACACACACACACACACACACACACACACTATCAGGTGAAGAACACTGCATCATGAATTTATTAGATTACATCCATTGTAAACATATGCCTCTGATGCCAAACGTTGCATGTTCGAATCCAGCCATAGAACGTTGTATTTGAGATTCCCAAATCCCAAATCTCATGCCTTAATTTAAACATTCAGAGTTAATACATTAACCTTAAGATTAATACATTAACCTTAACCCTTAGAAATGTGATGTTTGGAACAACTTAGAAATGTTGTCTAATTCTGATGTGAGACTGAGAGCTTGTTGAATCATCAACCAATGCATTACATTTCTATGCTCCTGCCCTGCATGACCAGAGGCCTACCATGTATTGATGTTACCATGGAGATGACCCCAATGGTGACCCCTAGTCATCCTACATGTGTAGCTCACAGTGATTGGAGAGAAAGGTGGTCATGACTCAAAACAGACTGACTCACACAGAGGCCTAGTCACAATACATGACATTTTCTCTTGTTCACTTGTCCTTGCACACTACACCTCCCAAGCTTCCCTTAAGTGATACATATGGCAGGAGTGCATGTCTTCAACAGCTGCAGTGTCTGCTACTGTAGTTGTCTTTGTTATTGATAAGCTAAAGAGCTTCCTCACTTTGTTTCAAAGGTGTAGCCTATACACTATACACTGTATCAAGTGTGAATTAAATGGGCAACGACTATAAAACATATAGATGTAGGCCTACTGTAGATAGATAGACCTTAACGTCCAATTCTGCTTATTCACCAGTATCCAATTTTCCCTGCATCAGCGCTACTTCCATAAAGAATCCGGGTCCGCCTCATGACAAGACAATATGAATCGCTGGCATAGGGCCTAGCAGCCCGAGTCAAACTAAAGCACTCGTGGATGAATGGTGTTCCACCTGCCTGTGTGTGTGGTCAGGTGGCCGGCCCAGTCTCAGGCTAGGTCTAGCAAGACTCAGAACTTATGTCGTGTGATACGCTCCCCACTGAATAATGCATTAATCAGCCAATGACTGGCCTCTATTATTTACACAGCCAAAGGTGACCATGCTAAAGTAGGCAGGAGACTGCTTGGGATTAGCGTAGCATTGCAGAGAGAGAGAGAGAGAGAGAGGCAGAGAACTCAAGAGTATGGCTGTCCAGAGAAGGGAGATTCTTACCCAACAAAATACACATATGTCCTGCTCTTTCCATGGCTCAAACTGACCAGGTGAATGCTATGATCCCTTATTGATGCCACTTGTTAGGGGAGGAGACAGGTTAAAGAAGGATCTTTAAGACTGGGGACAATTGAGACACGGATGGTGTATGTGTGCCATTCAAAGGGTGAATGGGCAAGACAAAAGATTGAAGTGCCTTTGAACCGGGTATGGTAGTAGATGCCAGGCATACTGGTTTGTGTCAAGAACTGCAACGCTGTTGGGTTTTTCCCACTCAACAGTTTCCTGTGTGTATCAAGAATGGTCCACCACCCAAAGGACATCCAGCCAACTTGACACAACTGTGGGAAGCATTGGAGTCAGAATTGACCAGCATCTCTGTGGAACGCTTTCGACACCTTTCAGAGTCCATGCCCTGACGAATTGCGTCTCTTCTGAGGGCAAAATGGGGAAGGGGGTTCAACTCCATATTAGGAAGGTGTTCCTAATGTTTGGTATACTCAGTGTATGTTTACTGTGGTAGTTAATTTTTTACACATGTTAACCAAATACGATAAGCGTGAATAAACAAAGCACAATGCAAATGGATCCGGGCTTTATCGAGATGGAAGGATATTGTCTGTGTCTTGTCTGTGTTGTGACATTGATTGTTGAGTACCTGTAGCGATGTCTCTTGCCTTGCAGTTAATCCTAGTACATGTACAATGTATATCGATTTCATGGCCCTTCAAATTAAATAAAAATAGGGCACAATGTCTCCCTTATCTTATTTTCTTGCCACATAGTTAATGCCCTCAAGGCAACATTCAAGGCTTCAAACACCAAAACATTTAATTAGGCCAACATTTTTAGGCAAGGGCTCCGTCTAACCTAAATATATTATTGGAAACTCTAGTAGGGCATATTATTTGTCATCTCCTCAGGGATAATCCAATTCCAAACTTGCCTTGAGGCCTCAGGTATGTGATGCCGTAGTCAGACGCGCTTCCAAAGCAACCACAGAACAGAGCGTTCAAAGTTCTCCAAACAAAAGGTCATTTCATAAGCTATATTCCATAGATAATCAAAGGCAAAGCGGTCAGATTTAAACTGTAAACAAAGGTATAGACTAGTAGCAGCTTAGTGGTGTAGCGGTCAAAAAACTGTACGGTGCCGCCATACGTGAGGCTTAGTAGACCTGTTCTGCCAACAACCTAAATAAAGAAGGTATGTCTTTTACCAAATAGGGCCTTCTTCTGTATACCACCCCTACCTTGTCACAACACAACTGATTGGCTCAAACACTTTAGGAAGGAAAGAAATTCCACAAATGAACTTTTAACAAGGCACACCTGTTAATTGAAATGCATTCCATGTGACCTCCTCATGAAGCTGGTTGAGAGAATGCCAAGAGTGTGCAAAGCTGTCAAGGTGTATACTTTGAAGAATCTAAAATATATTTGGTTTTGTTGAACTTTTTTGATTACTACATGATTCCATATGTGTCGTTTCATAGTTTTGATGTCTTCACTATTATTCTGCAATGTAGAAAATAGTACAAATAAAGAAAAACCCTGGAATGAGTAGGTGTGCCAACTTTTGACTGGTACTGTATATTACATATCTCTTGGCCTTAAGTTTGATGGCATAACGCATAGATTCCACAGATAATGGTCTAGACATGGAAATGGAATAAGAGTATAGTACATCTCAATGACCCTATACACTTTGCCACAGACATTGATGTGCCAATATGATGATACATCAAACATTACCCCTCTAGTCTTTGTATGAAGCCATTGTAACAGAGAAGATAGTTGTTGTCCATCATCATTGTGTCATGATTGCTGACCCATGAGAGGCAGTCCGGTTGCCATGGAAACAGATTGTAGAGCGGGTCAAAGACTCGGGCTGACACAAAGGGGGGTTCTGGAAAGGCACAGTGGCGGGCAAACGCCTCCAGAGTGCTTCAACAGATAGTCATTTTGGGCAGTAGCATATCCTTAGAATGATATTTTCTGTCTTGTTTTGGTGTTTCAGAGTGAGAAATGGGTTTCAATGTTTTTTTTTATTGGTTCTTACTCTGAAGGAGCGAGATGTCTGAAATGTATTTCATTTTGATCGGACTCTTCTTGTTCCCTCTTGTGGTGAAACACAGTTCGTTAAATTTGAAAAACCTGTTCCTTCTGAGCAATATGATAAAAATACATTGAAGATCAGTGATGCGACAGGAATCACTGGTTTAGTGGTCAGTGCAGCCTATACCCGTATGCATGTTTTTATGCATGGGCACAGCTTGTGTGTGTGTGGGCGTTTTCAGTCATCTGCTAAGTGAATCATTGAGCTGATACCTCTGGACAAGCTTAACAAGTGTGTGTGTGGTCTCATAGGAGTGTTGTTAGGGTAATGGGTTGGCGTCTATACGCTGGCTTCTAGTTGATTTTAATCTGGCCTATTCCAGTCACTCTAACCTCGGAGAAGTCTGGTGTGTGAGTACAACAATACACACACCCAGGCAGGCCACAAGCATATGCACGCCCGCCCGCACACACACGCACATGCACACACACAGTCCTGTGTGCCTTGTTATAGACTCCCCTACCAGTTAATTTTTACAGCTCTCCTGTCTGCTGTGGATTACTGAGTCTTTATTTAGATCAGTCAATCATCATTAGACTTACACACACACACAAACGTGTGTGTGTGTGTGTGTGAACACGTTTGTGTGGGAAACAAAATTGTGGGCCACAAATATTCCACACACAGGGTTGCCTGTTGAGATGGAATATATGGTTGAGCTGTGTAGGAAGCCAAGCAAAGCAGGGACAGACATGAATATTATGGCTGTCATCACCAACTGTTTTACTGAGAGAGGCAGACACATTTAGGAGAGAGAGAACATGAAAGGGTTCTTCGGTTGGCCCTCTGTGGAAAGGGTTCTTCATGGAACCCAGAGAGGTTCTACCTGAAACCAAAAAGTGTTCTTCAAAGGTTCCTCCGGTGGGGACTGCCGAAAAACCCTTTCAGGCTCTAGATGGCACCTGTTTTTTATAAGAATGTACAGGCAGTACATCAGTCAACGTTTACCAAAAATTGGACACAAAAGCTTATAACTGGAGAGGTGTTTGTTTGTTCTCGTGTGTGTGTGTGTGTGTGTGTGTGTGTGTGTGTGTGTGTGTGTGTGTGTGTGTGTGTGTGTGTGTGTGGCTGTTGGGAGAGGGGTCACCACACCAGACTCCTTACTGATTTATATTAATCTGTGGACAAAGCCCCTGCCCTTTGACCATGAAATGACTAACAAGCCTTCATCATGCATCCCCTCTCTCTTTTTAGTCTGGTCAGTGTTGTTTGATAATATTGCAGCTTTCCATCCCTTGGCAGGACAAGCTTCCACCTTTTGGAAGTACAGAAACACGGTTTGGCTATGATTTATAGCCACCTTCCCGATCTCATATCCCATATCCCCCTCTCTCTTCCGAGCAGCTAATCTGTCATCTACTGTATCCCAAAGAGCTGAGTTGAGGTGATTGCTCTCTGAGTCAGACCTGTCGATCAGTCTGTCTAAATGGCAGGAAGGTTTGTCTCTGTGTGTGTGTGCACTACTTCTATCTGTGTGTTGGATCCTTTCCAGCAGTGTTGGTGGCTCTTTGAGGCTTGGTATGTGTGTCCTGACTCCCAAATGGATTTCTGACTCGGCAATGCCTAGCTCCACTAGGTACACAGTGAAGTGAACAACCCCCAGAGGCTGTTTTATGGCTTTCACACATTCCAGTAGCAGAATCCCCCCCCCCACCACACACACACACACACAGCTCAGCACTCCTACTCCAAAAATCACAGAGCACATGAATGGAGCAAGGCAGACTGAATCTCATTTGACCTGGGGTGAGGCTTCACTATCAGCTACGGCAGCACATTACATGTTTTCTTGGCAGTCAGCATGTCTTAACACTTTGAAATTGTACTTACTCATCATGATTTTACACCTCTTTAAATACCTTGAGATATCCTAACAAATCCTGCTATATTCCACTGTCTCAAAATGTCTGACCGTTTCACGGATCGACAATCAATAAGAGAACCGTTTCACTGAGCTGAACGAACAGCCTCTCCCCACAGTACTAACAAACCTATCTGTATGTATTTCAGATCTGATATCGGCTACCAATGCGACCAATGTGAACATCCCTCAGATGGCCGACACTCTGTTTGAGAGGGCCACCAACGCCAGCTGGATTGTAGTCTTCAAGGCCCTAGTCACCACACACCACATGTGTGTCCATGGAAACGAGGTCAGAGGGCAGCAATTTAGTGCACAACCACAAAACCAATTAGGACTGTTTGAGCGCCATGGACAGCTACACGGCTGTCTTGATTCATCCCAGGGGAGCTGTGAGTGTGGCTGTCCATGGTGCTGGAAACAGTGCTATTAGTATGGCTGCAGACGAGAGCTCGTTCTGAAACATGGTTTCATGTTTCATCAATCACCATTGTGTTTGTCTGGAGCTATATTTACTTATTGAGTTGCTGTATTGCAAAATACATGCTTTCACACACTGTAAATTATAAAGTCTCAATTTTGGACTAACATACTAGCACTCATTTTGTAGTTGACTATTTCAGTAAATATGCCCTAATTTGTCTTGATTATTTTTTTCTTGGATTCTGGTTTTGTTTAATCAGCCTATTTCATTGTAAGGTGTTTCAGAGTGTCAGTGCCTTATTGTCATTCTGCTTCCTCAGAGGTTCATCCAATACCTGGCCTCCAGGACCGCTCTGTTCAACCTCAGCAACTTTATCGACAAAACAGGCTCCCACGGTAAGTGCACTTCCTGTATGTTTGTAGAGAGAGAGAGAGAGAGATGGAGACTGGGAGAGAGGCGGAGACGGGAGGAGAGGCAGAGAGAGAGAGGTGCGGAGACGGGAGGAGTGGCAGAGAGAGGCGGAGACGGGAGGAGTGGTCCAAGAGAGGCGGAGACTGGGGGAGAGGCAGAGAGAGGCGGAGACGGGAGGAGTGGGCAGAGAGAGGCGGAGACGGGAGGAGAGGCAGAGAGAGGCGGAGACGGGGGGAGAGGCAGAGAGAGGCGGAGACGGGGGGAGAGGCAGAGAGAGGCGGAGACGGGGGGAGAGGCAGAGAGAGGCGGAGACGGGGGAGAGGCAAAGAGAGGCGGAGACGCGGAGACAGGAGGAGAGAAGAAAAGACAGGCGGTGAGAAGAAGAGACAGGAGGAGAGGCGGAGATGGGCAGAGACGGGAGGCGGGAGGAGAGGCGGAGGCGGAGACTGGAGGAGAGGCATAGAGAGGCGGAGACGGGAGGAGAGGCAGAGAAAGGCTGAGACGGGAGGAGAGGCAGAGAGGAGGGGCGGAGACGGGGAGAGAGGCGGAGACGGGGGAGAGGCAGAGAGAGGCGGAGACGGGGGGAGAGGCAGAGAGAGGCGGAGACGGGGGAGGCAGAGAGAGAGAGGCGGAGACGGGGGAGAGGCAGAGAGAGGCGGAGAGGGGGAGGAGAGAGAGGCGGGAGGGGGAGAGGCAGAGAGGGGGGAGGCAGAGAGGGGAGAGGCAGCGGAGACGGGACGGGGGGAGAGGCAGAGAGAGGCGGAGACGGGGGAGAGGCAGAGAGAGGCGGAGACGGGGGGGAAGAGGCAGAGAGAGGCGGAGACGGGGGAGAGGCAGAGAGAGGCGGAGACGGGGGGAGAGGCAGAGAGAGGCGGAGACGGGGGGAGAGGCAGAGAGAGGCGGAGACGGGGGAGAGAGGAGAGAGAGGCGGAGACGGGAGAGAGAAGGAGACGGGCAGAGAGAGGCGGAGACGGGCAGAGAGGGGCGGAGGCGGGGGAGAGGAGGCGGAGAGACGGGGGAGAGGCAGAGAGGGGCGGAGACGGGGGAGAGGCAGAGAGAGCGGAGACGGGGAGAGGCAGAGAGAGGCGGAGACGGGGGGAGAGGCAGAGAGAGGCGGAGACGGAGGAGAGGCAGAGAGAGGCGGAGACGGGGGGAGAGGCAGAGAGAGGCGGAGACGGGAGGAGAGGCAGAGGCGGAGACGGGGAGAGGCGGAGACGGGGCGGAGAGGGGAGAGGCAGAGAGAGGCGGAGAGGGGGAGGGCAGAGAGAGGCGGAGACGGGGAGGGAGAGGGGAGGGAGAGGCAGAGGAGAGAGGCGGAGACGGGGGAGAGGCAGAGAGAGGCGGAGACGGGGGAGAGGCAGAGACGGAGACGGGGGAGAGGCAGAGAGGGCGGAGACGGGAGAGAGGCGGAGACGGGGGGAGAGGCAGAGAGAGGGGAGACAGAGGAGAGGGCAGAGAGAGGCGGAGATGGGGAGAGGAGGGCAGAGAGAGGCGGAGACGGGGGAGAGGCAGAGAGAGGCGGAGACGGGGGGAGAGGCGTAGAGAGAGCGGAGACGGGGAGGAGAGAGAGGCGGAGAGAGAGAGAGAGAGCGGAGACGGGAGGAGAGGCAGAGAGAGAGAGAGGTGCGGAGACGGGGGGAGAGGCAGAGAGAGGCGGAGACGGGGGGAGAGGCAGAGAGAGGCGGAGACGGGGGAGGCAGAGAGAGGCGGAGACGGGAGAGGCGGAGACGGGAGAGGCAGAGAGAGGCGGAGACGGAGGGAGGCAGAGAGGCGGAGGCAGAGAGACGGGAGGAGGGAGGCAGAGACAGGCGGAGACGGGAGGGCAGAGGCAGAAGAGAGGCGGAGACGGGGGAGAGGCAGAGAGAGGCGGAGACGGGGGGAGAGGCAGAGAGAGGCGGAGACGGGGAGAGGCAGAGAGAGGCGGAGAGGCGGAGAGGGGGAGAGGCAGAGAGAGGCGGAGACGGGAGGAGAGGCAGAGAGAGGGCGGGAGACAGGGAGGAGAGGCAGAGAGACAGGCGGAGACGGGAGAGGCAGGAGAGAGGCGGAGATGGGAGGAGAGGCAGAGAGGGGCAGAGACGGGAGGAGTGGTAGAGAGAGTCGGAGACGGGAGGAGGTAGAGAGAGAGGCGGGGAGAGAGGCGGAGACAGGAGGAGAGAAGAAAAGACAGGCGGTGAGAAGAAGAGACAGGAGGAGAGGCGGAGATGGGAGGAGAGGCAGAGAGGGGCGGAGACGGGAGGCGGGAGGAGATGCGGAGGCGGAGACTGGAGGAGAGGCATAGAGAGGCGGAGACGGGAGGAGAGGCAGAGAAAGGCTGAGACGGGAGGAGAGGCAGAGAGGGGCGGAGACGGGGAGAGAGGCGGAGAGGGGAGGAGAGGCAGAGAGGGGCGGAGACGGGAGGAGAGGCAGAGAGGGGCGGAGACGGGAGGAGAGGCAGAGAGGGAGACGGGAGGAGAGGAGAGCAGAGAGAGGCAGAGAGACGGGAGGAGAGGCAGAGAGAGAGGAGGTGGAGAGAGGCGGAGACGGGAGGAGAGGCAGAGAGAGGCGGAGACGGGGGGAGAGGCAGAGAGAGGCGGAGACGGGAGGAGAGGCAGAGAGAGGGCGGAGACGGGAGGAGAGGCAGACGGGGAGGAGGCGGAGACGGGAGGAGAGGCAGAGAGAGGCGGAGACGGGGGAGAGGCAGAGGCAGAGAGAGGCGGAGACGGGAGGAGAGGCAGAGAGAGGCAGGAGAGACGGGGGAGAGGCAGAGAGAGACGGGAGGAGAGGCAGAGAGGGCGGAGACGGGAGGAGAGGCAGAGAGAGAGACGGGAGGAGAGGCAGCGGAGACGGGAGGAGAGGCAGAGGGGGCGGAGACGGGAGGAGAGGCGGAGACGGGGGAGAGGCAGAGAGGCAGAGAGAGGCGAGGCGGAGAGAGGCGGAGAGAGAGGCAGAGAGCGGCGGAGACTGGGGGGAGAGGCAGAGAGAGGCGGAGACTGGGGGAGAGAGGCAGAGAGCGGCGGAGACGGGGGGAGAGGCGGAGACGGGGGAGAGGCAGAGAGAGGCGGAGACGGGGAGAGGCAGGAGGGGAGGCGGAGAGGGGAGAGGCAGAGAGGCAGAGAGAGGGGAGAGGGCAGAGAGGCGGAGACGGGGGAGAGGCAGAGAGAGGCGGAGACGGGGGAGAGGCAGAGAGAGGCGGAGACTGGGGGAGAGGCAGAGAGAGGCGGAGACGGGGGAGAGGCAGAGAGAGGCGGAGATGGGGGAGAGGCAGAGAGAGGCGGAGAGGCGGGAGGAGAGGCAGAGAGAGGCGGAGATGGGGAGAGGCAGGAGAGGCGGAGACGGGAGAGGCAGGAGAGAGAGGCGAGGCGGAGACAGGCGGGAGAAGAAGAGACAGGCGGAGAGGGGAGAGAGGGCAGAGGGCGGAGGCGGGAGAGAGGGCAGAGAGGCGAGAGCGGAGACGGGAGGAGAGGCAGAGAGAGGCGGAAACGGGAGGAGAGGCAGAGAGAGGCGGAGACGGGAGGAGAGGCAGAGAGGGGCGGAGACGGGAGGAGAGAAGAAAAGACAGGCGGTGAGAAGAAGAAAAGACAGGCGGTGAGAAGAAGAGACAAGAGGAGAGGCGGAGAGAAGAAGAGACTGGAGGAGAGGCGGAGAGAGGAAGAGACAGGAGGAGAGGCGGAGAGAAGATGAGACAGGAGGAGAGGCAGAGAGAGGCGGAGACGGGGGGAGAGGCAGAGACGGGAGGAGAGGCAGAGAGAGGAGGAGACGGAGGAGAGGCAGAGAGAGGCGGAGACTGGAGGAGAGGCAGAGAGAGGCGGAGACGGGAGGAGAGGCAGAGAGAGGCGGAGACGGGAGGAGAGGCAGAGAGAGGCGGAGACGGGAGGAGAGGCAGAGAGAGGCGGAGACGGGGGAGAGGCAGAGAGAGGCGGAGACGGGAGGAGAGGCAGAGAGAGGCGGAGACGGGAGGAGAGGCAGAGAGAGGCGGAGACGGGAGGAGAGGCAGAGAGAGGGGGGAGAGGCGGAGACGGGAGGAGAGGCAGAGAGAGGCGGAGACGGGAGGAGAGGCAGAGAGAGGCGGAGACGGGAGGAGAGGCAGAGAGAGGTGGAGACGGGAGGAGAGAGAGGCAGACAGGGGGAGAGGTGGAGACGGAGAGAGGCAGAGAGGGTGAGACGGGGAGAGAGAGCAGGGAGAGAGGCGGAGACTGGAGGAGAGGCAGAGAGAGGCGGAGACGGGAGGAGAGGGAGAGAGAGTTGGAGACAGGCGGAGAAGAATAGACAGGAGGAGAGAAGAATAGACAGGAGGAGAGAAGAAGAGACAGGAGGAGAGAAGAAGAGACAGGAGGAGAGAAGAAGAGACAGGAGGAGAAGAAGGACAGAGGAGAGGCAGAGAGACAGGAGGAGAGGAGAGAGAGAAGAGACTGGAGGAGAGGCAGAGAGAAGAGACAGGCGGAGACGGGAGAGAGGCGGACAGAGGAGAGAGAAGAGACAGGAGGAGAGAAGAAGAGACAGGAGGAGAGAAGAAGAGACAGGAGGAGAGAAGAAGAGACAGGAGGAGAGAAGAAGAGACTGGAGGAGAGAAGAAGAGACAGGCGGAGAGAAGAAGAGACAGGAGGAGAGAAGAAGAGACAGGAGGAGAGAAGAAGAGACAGGAGGAGAGAAGAAGAGACAGGAGGAGAGAAGAAGAGACAGGCGGAGAGAAGAAGAGACAGGCGGAGAGAAGAAGAGACAGGCGGAGAGAAGAAGAGACAGGAGTAGAGGCGGAGAGAAGAAGAGACAGGAGAGAAGAAGAGACAGGAGGAGAGGCGGAGAGAATAATTGACTGTAGGAGAGGCAGAGAGAAGAAGAGACAGGAGGAGAGACAAAGAGAAGAAGAGACAGGAGGGAGGCGGAGACAGGAGGAGAGGCTGAGTAGACAGGAGGATAGGAAGAGATGGGCCATCTGGAAAGAGAAGAAATTGCTGGCCTTATAATTTCATAACGAACAGGAGCAAGCATGCAATGTGCACACATGAAACATAATACTGTACGTGTACAGATGTGGGATCTTAATCAATCAATCAATCACATGTATTTATAAAGCAGAGACAGGAGGAGAGGCAGAGACAGGAGGAGAGGCAGAGACAGGAGGAGAGGCAGAGACAGGAGGAGAGGCAGAGACAGGAGGAGAGGCAGAGACAGCAGAGACAGGAGAGACAGGAGAGGCAGAGACAGGTGGACAGAGAGGCAGAGACAGGTGGAGAGAGGCAGAGAGGCAGAGACAGGTGGAGAGGCAGAGACAGGTGGAGAGGCAGAGACAGGTGGACAGGACAGGTGGAGAGAGAGACAGGAGAGAGAGACAGGACGAGAGGCAGAGACAGGACGAGAGGCAGAGACAGGACGAGAGGCAGAGACAGGACGAGAGGCAGAGACAGGACGAGAGGCAGAGACAGGAGGGATTTGAAGGAGGAGGAGACCGGAGGAGACGGGCCATCTGGAAAGAGAAGAAATTGCTGGCCTTTTAATTGCATAATGAACAGTAGAAAGCATGCAATGTGCACATGCGAAACATAGTACTGTACATGTACAGATGTGGTATCTTAATCAATCATTCAATCAATCAAATGTATTTATAAATCCCTTCTTACACCAAGTGCTGTACAGAAACCCAGCCTAAAACAACAAACAGCAAGCAATGCAGGTGTAGATGCACGGTGGCTTGGAAAAACTCCCTAGAAAGGCCAGAACCTAGGAAGAAACCTAGAGAGGAACCAGGCTATGAGGGATGGCCAGTCCTCTTCTGGATGTGCCCGGTGGAGATTATAACAGTACATGGCCAAGATGTTCAAATGTTCATAGATGACCAGCTGGGTCAAATAATAATAATAATCACTGTGGTTGTAGAGGGTGCAACAGGTCAGCACTTCAGGAGTAAATGTCAGTTGGCTCAGGTCAGTATCTCTATCGCTCCTGCTGTCTCTTGAGAGCTGAAAACAGCAGGTCTGGGACAGGTAGCACATCCGGTGAACAGGTCAGGGTTCCATAGCCGCAGGCAGAACAGTTGAAACTGGAGCAGCAGCATGACCAGGTGGACTGGGGACAGGAGAAATACTTCAGATATAACAGACTGACCCTAGCCCCCCGACACAATCTATTGCAGCATAAATACTGGAGACTGAGACAGGAGGGGTCGGGAGACACTGTGGCCCTGTCCGATGATATCCCCAGACAGGCCCAAACAGGCAGGATATAACCCCACCCACTGTGCCAAAGTACAGCCCCCACACCAATAGAGGGCACGAACCCGGAGAGGAAGATATCAGACTCAACCCACTCAAGTGATGCACCCCTCCTAGTGACGGCATGGAAGAGCACCAGTAAGCCAGCCCCTGTAATAGGGTTTGAGGCAGAGAATCCCAGTGGAGAGAGAGGAACCAGCCAGGCAGAGACAGCAAGGGCGGTTCGTTGCTCCAGTGTCTTTCCGTTCACCTTCACACTCCTGGGCCAGACTACACTCAATCATAGGACCTACTGAAGAGATGAGTCTCCAATAAATAAAGGTTGAGACAGAGTTTGCGTCTCTCACATGGATAGGCAGACCATTCCATGAACATTGAGCTCTATAGGAGAAAGCCCTGCCTCCAGCTGCTTGTTTAGACATTCTAGGGACAATAAGGAGGCCTGTGTCTTGTGACCGTAGCGTACGTGTAGGTATGTACGGCAGGACCAAATCAGAGAGATCGGTAGGAGCAAGCCCATGTAATGCTTTGTAGGTTAGCAGTAAAACCTTGATATCAGCCCTTGCCTTAACAGGAAGTCAGTGTAGAGAGGCTAGCACTGGAGTAATATGATAAAAAGTTTTGGTTCTAGTCAAGATTCTAGCAGCAGTGTTAAGCACTGACTGAAGTTTATTTAGTGTTTTATCCGGGTAGCCGGAAAGTAGAGCATTGCAGTAGTCTAACCTAGAAGAAAAAAGCTGTCCTTGAAGCAGTCTTGATATGTTCGTCAAAAGAGAGATCAGGGTCCAGAGTAACGCCGAGGTCCTTCAGTTTTATTTGAGACGACTGCACAACCATTAAGATTAATGTGTAGATTCAACAGAAGATCTTTGTTTCTTGGGACCTAGAACTAGCATCTCTGTTTTGTCCGAGTTTAAAAGTAGAATATTTTCTGCCATCCACTTCCTTATGTCTTAAACACAGGGTTCCAGGAAGTGCAATTTTGGGGCTTCACCATGTTTCATCAAAATGTACAGCTGTGTGTCGTCCACATAGCAGTGAAAGTTAACATTACGTTTCCGAATGACATTAGGAAGAGGTAAAATATATAGTGAAAACAATAGTGGTCCTAAAACAGAGCCTTGAGGAACATCGAAATGTACAGTTGATTTGTCAGAGGACAAACCATCTACAGAGACAAACTGATATCTTTCTGACAGATCAGATCTAAGCCAGGACAGAACTTGTCTGTGTAGACCAATTTGGGTTTCCAATCTCTCCAAATGAATGTGGTGGTCGATGGTATCAAAAGCAGCACTAAGGTCTAGGAGCACGAGGACAGATGCAGAGCTTCGGTCTGACGCCATTAAAAGGCTATGATGGGGTCTAAAACCAGACTGAAGCATTTCATATACATTGTTTGTCTTCAGGAAGGCAGTGAGTTGCTGCGCAACAGCTTTTTCTAAAATTTTTGAGAGGAATGGGAGTTTTGGTACAAGCCGATTTAAAATATATATATATATATATATATTACTTTATTACTGACACTTTTAGTGAGTTTGGTACACATCCGGTGGATAAAGAGCCGTTTATTATGTTCAACATAGGAGGGTCAAGCACAGGAAGCAGCTCTTTCTGTAGTTTAGTTGGAATAGGGTCCAGTATGCAGCTTGAAGGTTTAGAAGCCATGATTATTTTCATGAATGTGTCAAGAGATATAGTATTAAAAAACTTGAGTGTCTTCCTTGATCCTAGGTCCAGGAAGAGTTGTGCAGATTCAGGACAACTGAGCTTTGGAGGAATACGCAGATTTAAAGAGGAGTCCGTAATTTGCTTTCGAATGATCATGATCTTTTCCTCAAAGAAGTTCATGAATTTATTACTGCTGAAGTGAAAGCCATCCTCACTTGGGGAATGCTGCTTTTTAGTTAGCTTTGCGACAGTATCAAAAATACATTTTGGATTGTTCTTATTTTCCTCAATTGAGTTGGAAAAATAGGATGATCGAGCAGCAGTGAGGGCTCTACTACACGGTACTGTCTATCCAAGCTAGTCGGAAGACTTCCAGTTTGGTATAGCGCCATTTCCATTCCAATTTTCTGGAAACTTGCTTCAGAGCTCGGGTATTTTCTGTATACCAGGGAGCTAGTTTCTTATGACAAATGTTTTGTTGTTTTTATGGGTGCGACTGCGTCTAGGGTATTGCGCAAGGTTAAATTAAGTTCCTCAGTCAGGTGGTTGACCAATTTTTGTACCTTGACGTTCTTGGGTATGTGGAGGGAGTCTGGAAGGGCATCTAGGAATCTTTGGGTTGTCAGAGAATTTATAGCATGGCTTTTGATGATCCTTGGGGTCTGAACAGATTATTTGTTGCGATTGCAAACGTAATAAAATGGTGGTCTGATAGTCCAGGATTATGGGGGAAAACATTAAGAACCACAACAAGAGAACTTTCCTGCAATGCTGGACATTTCAAACTTGTAGTGTATTTGAGGTTTAAAAAGGCTTCTAAAGTTTTTAATTTCCACTTTGAAATGTCATACATTTTCGTAAGGGATATCAAGTATCAACCCCTACCAAAATGTCCATTAATTATATTCCACATAATAATTCACATTTCCTGTTGCTGCACGATTATTTTCTTGCTGTAGCAAACTGGCTAAAATTGAGTTCCTACATCTGTACACACATCCATGCACTCTTGCACGCACATTCACACGCACACTAAACTACTTCCTGCCTCTGATTGCGATTTCCTGCGCTTGTCACCAGTGTCTTGCGCTGGTCTCATTATAGATCCCCTGTCTCATCGTACTGTCTCTCATACTAAGGTAAACAAAAAAAAGAGCTACTGCAACCCTCCCCTTCAATCCCCTTCAAAACTCCCCTACAATCAGATACATGACTTGCAAAACAGAAGGGCCTTTACATTTCATCAGGAGCTTTACCTTTGGTGTGACATGAATGCGGTGCTCTCTTCTTTCTCTAGGCTATGACATGTCTACGTTCATCAGACGTTACGGCCGCTACCTCAATGAGAGGGCCTTTGCCTATCGCCAGATGGCTTTCGACTTCACCAAAGTCAAGAAGGGGTCAGTCACTTCCCTGTCTCTCCTCGTCACTGAGGCCCACCTGTTGTTCACCTCGTCACTGAGGCCCACCTCATACTGTCATTCACCTCGTCACTGAGGACATTTTGTAATTGACCTCATCCATGAGGCCCTCGTGATGCTTTCCCTTGTGTGTTTCCTCCACAGTGCTGAAGGGGTGATGAGGACAATGGCTCCAGACAAGCTGTTAAAAGGCATGCCCGTCCTGCAGACCCAGATCGACACTCTGCTGGAGTTTGATGTGAGTTGGACATGCTGTTTATCATTGATCTGTTTACAACTGTCTGCCTGCCTGTCTATCTGTCTGTCTGTGGGCCTTTGGTCATTTGTGAATAAGCTGACCACTGTACTATGTCAGGTCACAAAGATTTCTGTTTACCTGTTGTTTATTTTCCTGTGTTACATTTTCTCTTTCTCTCTCTCTCGTTCAATAGCAATGATGCTATCTGTTCTATTGAGCCTGGTATTTCTGTGGGGGTGTACAATGTTTTAGTACAGCAGAATTTTGCTGGAGTTTAATTCATCTTCTGTTGAACTACATGAATAAAACGCTTTTGAAAGGTCTCTCTCTCTCTCTCCCAGGTCCACCCCAAGGAGCTGAATAACCCTATCATCAACGCAGCTTTCCTACTGCTCTTCAAGGATCTGGTCAAGCTGTTTGCCTCCTACAACGATGGGGTCATCAATCTATTAGGTGAGCTAGACATGTCATTGGGTGCATCCCAAATTGCACCGTATTTCCTTTATAGTGCACCACTTTTGACCACAGATCTATGGGCCCTGGTCAAAAGTAATGTACTATTAAGGGAATAGGGTGCCATTTGGGAAGCAGACCAATTAAAAGATAAGTTACTTCCTTTCACCGTGTGGCGATTTAGAAGATGCTCTTATTCTTAACAACTGTTAAATGTCTGTAGAGAAATACTTTAAGATGAAGAAGAGCGACTGCAAGGAGGCCTTGGAGATCTATAAGAGGTTCCTCACCAGGGTCACCAAGATTGGAGAGTTCATGAAGCTCGCTGAGGTAAAGGAAACTTCCTAACCGGCTGCATTCTAACGGACTTATATCCAAGTGAAACTCACACCGTGATTGCTCACATACAGTGTCTGTCTCTATTTGGAACGTAAGGTTATATGATGCACGGATATGATTGTGAAGTTGTCTCTGGTGTGTGTTTTGTTCCACAGACAGTCGGTGTCGAAAAAAATGACATTCCAGACATCAACTATGTAAGTCACTGGTCTTTGTGCTTTCTCTCTGGAAGGATAATGGCATAGTTGTAACACACACACATACATCCATCCTAATCTCCCTCCTGCGATCCCAGTGTCTGCACCCTCGAGTGGTGACGAACCTCATAGACTCAGACGATGAGGACTGTCCCTTTAAGCCTATCGAGGACCCGGTAACCATAGAGACGTGGAGTGGCTTGGCAGAGTGCCTGTTTGGGAGGATGGGGTTTTAGCATG
Organism: Oncorhynchus keta; assembly: GCF_023373465.1. Classification (NCBI taxonomy): domain Eukaryota; kingdom Metazoa; phylum Chordata; class Actinopteri; order Salmoniformes; family Salmonidae; genus Oncorhynchus; species Oncorhynchus keta. Next base: position 59,087,155 of record NC_068439.1, on the reverse strand, counting down.
GGATAATTCTGCAGACTGACACTTCTGACTGCAGTGCATGTCTGTGTGTGTATTTGCATGTGTGTTTGCTTCCGTGCACAAACGACTGAAGAGTTTAAGTAAAAATGTTCCTGAACACTTCATTCTACAGGCCGTTGAGTTCATAGAAAAGTGGGGTTAGTGGGATGAGTTCAAAATGAAGGGTCTGGAGGGGTGCTGCCATAGAAATAGAATTGGGTGCTGTGTTATTTGAAGTGTTGGCATGCAGATGAGTAAGGAAGTCAGTCACATAAACCTGTTGTTTCTGTGTCTCTGATTGATTCTCTCTTCTCTGACCCTCAGGCTCCCAGTAGCATCCTGGAGTCTCTGGAGACACACATGAACAGCTTGGAGGGGAAGAAGGGGTAAGAGGACCCTCTCTAAACACACCATTTCAAAAAGAGCTAAAATGCGGAAATGGCTCTCTTGGTGTCTGTACACAGAGAAAATCTGAATTGAGAAATGAGAGCGTGAGAAACTAGATAGACTCATAACTTGGGCTCTATTCACCTTATTTAGCCCTGCAGCCTGGTCTCATAGACTAGATGTAACATAGTAAATGTAAATCCGGAACAGTATTATTTATTACGTTTGGTATGTTTACATAAGACAAATGGTTACTTAAGGAAAAAACTAAAGTAGGGTGGTTGGTCAGGGTGGATGGGTAGGCGTATAATGCGAACAGCAGCCCAACGTCTACAAGTTTAGCAGCCCAACGTCAAGTTTGAATCTCATGATGGACAACATTAGCATTTGAGCTAATTAGCAACTTTTTAACTACTTACAACTTGTAGCTTTGCAACTACTTAGCATATTAACTAACCCTTCCCCAACCCTAACCTTAACCCTTTTAGCTAACCCTTCCCCCAACCTTAACCCTTTAACCTAACTCCTAAACTTAACCTTAACCCCTAGCCTAGCTAATGTTAGCCACCTAGCTAGAATTTGTAACATATCATACGTTTTGCAAATTCAGAACATATATAAAATTAATTGTAATTGGTAACATATCTTACGAAATGAGTGATGGACATCCACAAATTAATACATACAATATGAAACTTAACTTATCATACTAAATGGAATGTCTCGGATTTACTTACAGAAACATACGAAATGATCTGAGGCCAGGCTGGTTTTCCTCCTTCCAGACCATTCATAAATAAGCAAAACTATCGTTAAATATGAATTACATTTGTTAAAACTATGAAATAACGAGCACAGAATTTGAAATATATGTTAATTATATGCTTAAAAAAATTATACTTGTTTTCACGTAGTAAGAACACTTCATAATATTAGACTGTGTATAATGCTCATTATCCATACAGGCTATCCCTTTTCAATCAAAGATCAATTATTGAACTGACAGTGTTAGGCACAGAATATCAATGACAAAATACAGAAAATGTGCCTTAATGTTTATGTAGATAACAGTAGGATATTTGCCATCTGAGAATGCTAATTTGGTCATTTCAGCGTCCGAGTGCTATTACTAGTCTACGTGATAACACACATTTACATTTTTCAATCATTTCAGTCAACGTAGAATTAACATATCTTTCAAATGTGCACATTATTTATGTGTTTTGAGAAATGTAATTCCTATTTAACGATGGTTTGCTTGTTTGTGAATGGGTGGATAACAATCACCACAAATTGGATGAGCCCTTGTTGCCAGGCTGAATCCTATCTCAACACCACAGTTCCGAAGACAGTTTTGTGTTAACTTTTCCTTTAATCCTTCTTCTCTCTTTGTTCCTTTCTGCTCATCATTGGGGATCAAAGTGAAGGGTGAGCATGAACGATTCTTTGGGGGTTTGACAGATGAGGGTATTGTAAAGTCATGAAAATAAGTTTAAAAGGTCATTTAAATGAAGATGACTTCAGCTCTGAAAGGTGATATCTTGCACCGATGAAATTTAAATATGAACTATTCCGTCTCTCTTTCAGGTCTCCAACAAAGGTGAGTTGAAGATTACAAATTATTTTCCCTGCCTTTCTATTTCTGGTTATATGTCGACACACAGATAGTAAAAAGGCTCTCCCTCTCTATTCCAGGGGTCCCCCACCAATAACGTGTCCCCGACCTCCACCCCCGCCAAATCTGCAGCCGCCGTGCCCACCCTAGTGCCGCCACCCGAAGAAGCCACTGAGTGAGTGACTTCTTCCTCTGCCTACCACAGTTTACCTCGTCACCTCAGGGATTTCCTCCGTTCTGGCATTCAAGCATTCTATCTGTTCCATTTATTTGGTAAAACTGTGAATAAGAGTCCATTCTTCCTTCCCCTTCCATTCTCTCTCTATCCCTTTATCTCGCTCTAGTTCTCTGTTGGATCTGGACCCTCTGTCCTCCTCTGGTCCGTCAGCAGGAGCCTCAGCAGCCCCTATGTCCTGGGGAGGTAATGTCCCACATCAAAACTTGATCGTTTAATTCTTAATGGAACTACCAGTAAGTTTGAATTATCTAATGAACATTAATATAATTGCATTTTCCTCCATCACCTTCTCCCATGCTGTTCTGGGGATGCTGCCACAGACCTCCTTGGATCAGGTGAGTGTTATCCCACAGTGCCCCTGGCTTTAACCTCTCTAGTATATTAACATTAACAGAGCGTGTCATCTCTAGATCTCCCAATGTGTTTCATAGTGTTGCTCTAGTCTCAATAGTCTATTTCTCTCTCTTTGTTTCTCTCTGCTCTCTATCCCTCCCCCACATCCCCTGGTTTGGTTCATTCGGGGCTTTAATTCTGGGGTTGATTTTGTTTTTCGGTTGTTTCTTTGAAATTGGGTTGATTTGATACCTTGATTTGGTTCTAACGGGGCCTTTCTGGTTGCTTTGGTTCCTATGGGGTATTTTGGGGGATGATTTCTGGGGGTTGTTTTGGTACCTTGTTTTGGGTTTGGTTGGTACACCACGTGGGTACCTGCAGAAATGGGCGAGTCCATGCTTCCTGACCCCACCCTCGCTGTAGACACCGCTCCCTCTCCCGCGGGGGTAACGCCCACCCCTGTAGCCGCAGAGCCAGGAGTCACTCTGGCTCCTCCCCCTAGTGCGGCCGCCACCAACCCCCCCGGTGCGACGAATATGGATCTGCTGGGAGGTCAGTGGGCTTCTGGAGGATTCCCAACCACAGAATCTCTGCTGGACCCCAACCAACCCTCCACATGCACACACAGGAGATGTAGTGTTCTCTACCTGCATGTACACACACTAACGTACATGTTTAGTCTCTGCATGTACATACACACAGTGACCCAAAACAAACACATCCATTTGGGAAGAACATGTCAAGCAACACAGATACTGGTATGCATTTATTTTTTAACATCTTATGCTCATTGACACAGATCTACACACAGAGACAAGCATGCTCACACTTGTAGACGCACTCAGACATGCTACCCATACATTTTCACATGCTTCATTTTGTTTGATAGTCCGACAGCTCTTTCTTAACTTCAGAGAAAAGCCAAACTATCAAACAGAGTCATGTTCTTTATTGCCGCCTTAAAGACACATTTGCTTTGCTTCTGGTTCCATTCTGTGGCCTGCTTGTCCGGTTATGTAGTGCAACAGACCTAGTTACCGCTTTCTAGTTTAGTTGTAACTAAAGCCCGCCTTCCATAGCCTTCCATAGCCTTCCATAGCCTTCCATAGCCTTCCAGAGCCTTCCATAGCCTTCCATAGCCTTCCATAGCCTTCCAGAGCCTTCCAGAGCCTTCCATAGCCTTCCATAGCCTTCCATAGCCTTCCATAGGCCTTCCACAGGCCTTCCATAGCCTTCCATAGCCTTCCATAGCCTTCCAGAGCCTTCCATAGCCTTCCATAGCCTTCCATAGGCCTTGCTGTGCCTCCGGTCTGTATTCTCATTTATCCTTCACCAGTCAATCATTCATGCCACAAAGTAAATGTTTTGTAACTAATCCAAACTGAATTTATTACAGTAATCAAAAGATGGCTCAGTTAAATAGTATCTCTCTGCAATAAAATAAGTATACTACACATCTTATGCCTGACATTACATTACAAGTATTTAATATAGGTACAGTATATTAAGTCAATTAAATACCTAACAAAGTGAAAGTAGTATTTGTAAACTCTGCTTAGAGGCACAGATCATCCTTTAGGCGGCGTCTTCCTTTTCTGACTTACTCTCTTTATTGTCTGGCTTGTTTCTTTTCTCTGTCCTTTTCTCCCCGTGCCTCTCGCTGTACCTCTCTCTCTGTCGTCTGTGTGTGTGTTGGGTATCAGATGCGTTTTCGACCCCTGCTCCCGCCTCTGATGCCTCTGCCGCTGCCGAGGGCGGGGCTCCGGCCCCCACGCCAACCCCAGCTGCCGACGCCGCAGCCGGTGGGTTGCAGGATGTGTGTCTCTGTCGGTGTAAATGGCTGTGTGTATAGTTTTGTGGCTGTGTGTGTGTTTGGCTGTATTTGAGTGCTCGGTGCATCCGTGCTTATGTGTTTTTGTGTATGGAGAGTGTGTTTCAACAGTTGATCCCATTGCTGTGAGCGGGTGTAGCTAGTTTCCCTAGAAAGGTGGTGCTGCTGTTTGTTTCTGGGCATGGCTGTTGCTGTTACTATGGAGATTGTTGCTGAGGTTGATTTTAGGACAGTGGTTGACCACCATGCTAGATACCACCTGGGGTTTCCTTTCACTCTGTAAATCCCAAAATGCATCTGCAAGCTCTGTGGTTACACTCTGTAAATCTGGTCTAGTATGGGTATTTCAGAGAGTATAATGAGGGAGTGTGAATACTACTAATACGGCTTTCTCCAATATGTTTCCCTCTTTTCACAAATCGTGTTCTTTTCTTATCATTTTTCATCAGACATGCTTATTTTCCAGATTCTCTTGATCATATGGTACTTCATAGTGTTTTACATGTACTGTATGTTTATGAAGAACATGGAGCTGTGAATTCCCTAACTAAGCTTGTATCTTCAGAATTTCAGCCGAATGCACCTATTCCTCCTCCCTATTTCACACAATACAGCTCTTGCCATACCTCTAGGTTTATTTCACACTGTGTTATGGTGGTTGTGTAATATCTCCATCCCCCTTGTCATCCCCTCCCTGGTTCTTTCCTCCCAAAGACCCCTTTGCCCCCCCCACTGGTAGCAGCTCAAATGCAGTAGGCCCAGGGCTGGACCTGTTTGCCATGATGCCAATGGAGAACAACTGCTTTAACTCAGTGGCGCCCCCTCCTGCCCCCTCATCCACCATCGCAGCACCCATCCCCCCCACCACCCCATCGATAGACCTCTTCAGTGGTAAATGTTTACACGTGTGTGTGTGTGTGGTACTTTTAAAAAAACCTTTATTCTCTTTTGTCCTTGTCCTCTACTCTGCATCTGTGTCCTATCCTCTCCTGCATTGTCCCTTTCTCTTTGTGAGGCTAACTTGCACATATCACACTTCCTCTGCTTCCTTTCAGCTTGGATGCATTCTCCCCAGCTGCCTCTCTGCTCCTGCATTGGCTTTCAATCACAGTTGTTAATCTAATGAGTCATTGTTTGTAGTCTGCTGTTCTCATTTAAATTGTGTGTGTGTGTGTGTGTGTTGTGTACTTGTCCTGTAGCTATGTTTGATTCAATGCCAGATCCAAGCTTCACCAAAGCAGACCCTGCCCCCAGTGTTGACATGTTTGGAGCAGGTACCCAAACTCACGCCATCTGCCTTCTTTCTCAGCATGTGTTTGGAGTGCTGTTTTTTATATGTACATTTGTGCTTTATTGTAATTCAAGGATACTTATTGTATTTTGTTGTTTGTGTGAGTTTGTTTAGTTGGTATGGGTTTGTTTGGTTGTGTGAGTGTGACATTTACACATAATTCTAACCCTCCTCTACCCCTCCCCTTACAACAGATGCATTCTCCTCCCCTGCCCCCTTCCTCTCCTCAGACCCCCCAACTGACAAGGGGGTGATCATGGACATGTTTGGGGGTGGGTAAATGTACACCCCCCCCACCTCTAACTATCCCCCTTGCTATTGATCGACGATCTTCAAATGAGTGGCCTTTTGTAAAAAATGTTTCGAAGCAGGAAAGCCCTAATTAACTGATTATTTGATTCATTCTTTTCATCATGTCATTCACCTTCATCAGCATTTCTCATTCCGTTTCTCTGTATGTTTTTGGTGACCAATAAAGTTGCTACTGAAGTTAAGTTGTTAGCTGTGGTATTCAGGATGGACTCTTGACTTTTCAACGTCCTCTACAGAATTTGTATTGCTTTGTAGATGGCTGACTTCTTAACTCTTCTCTGTCCTCATGCTGCACTGTTAATGGCTTGGCCCACCTTGGCCTGGTATGGTTTGGTTTGACCCATTAGACTCCACCGGTGGAGAAACCCAACCTGCTGCACCTGCAGCTGCCTCTGGTGCTGAGCTGATGGCAGGTAATGTACCTACCGATGCACGACACACCCACGAGGCATGACACAAACAACAGGCATGACCCATTCCCATTGTATGCAAGACATATAACAGTAAATACACCACATATAGGGTTACAAAGGCAGGGTGTATTACTGGAAACTTTATACATTTACCTGTAAACGACTTGATCTTTGGTTACATTCAAGTTTTATTTGGATTTCTATGACATCAAGTGGCCTTTTTGGGTACTTCGGATATATAATATAATCTTAATTAAATGTATATTAGATATAGATTAGGTTATTTGATTATTAATAATTGTGAATAATAATTATAATAAATATAGTAATTATATATAATTATTTATATATATATATACACACACACACACACACACACACACACACACACACACATGGAATCATGTAGTAACCAAAAATAGTGCTAAACAAAACCAAATTTATTTTAGATTCTTCAAGTAGCCATCCTTTGCCTTGATGACAGCTTTGCGCACTCTTTGCATTCTCTCAACCAGCTTCATGAGGTGGTCACCTGGAATGAATTTCAATTGACAGGTGTGCTTTGTTAAAAGTTAATTTGTGGGATTTCTTTCCTTCTTAATGCATTTGAGCCAATCAGTTATGTTGTGACTAGGTAGGGGTCGTATACAGAAGATAGCCCTATTTGGTAAAAGACCAAGTCCATATTATGGCAAGAACAGCTGAAATAAGCAAAGAGAAATGACAGTCCTTCATTACTTTAAGACCTGAAGGTCAGTCAATACAGAAAATCAAGAATCAAGAACTTTCTTCAAGTGCAGCTGCAAAACCATCAAGCACTATAATGAAACTGGCTCTCATGAGGACCGCCACAGGAAAGGAAGACCCAGAGTTACCTCTGCTGTGGAGAATAACTTCATTAGCGTTACCAGCCTCATAAATTGCAGCCCAAATAAATGTTTCAGAGTTCAAGTAACACAGATCTCAACATCAACTGTTCAGAGGAGACTGCATGAATCAGGCCTTCACGGTCGAGTTGCTGCAAAGAAACCACTACTAAAGGACACCAATAAGAAGAAAAGACTTGCTTGGGTCACGAGCAACAGACATTAGACCGGTGGAAATCTGTCATTTGGTCTGATGAGGCCAAATTTGAGATTTTTGTTTCCAACCGCCGTGTCTTTGTGAGACGCAGAGTAGGTGAAAGGATGATCTCCACATGTGTGGTTAAAACCGTGAAGCACAAAGGAGGTGGTGTAGCGGTGCTTTTGCTGGAGACACTGTCAGTGATTTATTTAAAATTCAAGGCACACTTAACTAGGATGGCTACCACAGCATCCTGCAGCGATACGCCATCCTATGTGGTTTGCGCATAGTGGGACTATCATTTGTTTTTCAACAGAACAATAACCCAAAACACACCTCCAGGCTGTGTTGTTTGTACAGATGAATGTGGTACCTTCAGGCATTTGGAAATTGCTCCCAAGGATGAACCAGACTTGTGGATGTCTACAATTTATTTTCTGAGGTCTTGGCAGATTTCTTTTGATTTTCCCATGATGTCAAGCAAAAGAAGCACTGAGTTTGAAGGTAGGCCTTGAAATACATCTACAGGTACGCCTCCAATTGACTTAAATGATGTCAATTAGCCTATCAGAAGCTTCTAAAGCCATGACATCATTCCTGGAATTTTCCAAGCTGTTTAAATGCACAGTCAACTTAGTGTATATAAACTTCTCACCCACTGGAATTGTGATACAGTGAATTATAAGTGAAATAATCTGTCTGTAAACAATTGTTGGAAAAATTTACTTGTGTCATGCACAAAGTAGATGTCCTAACCGACTTGCCAAACCTATAGTTTGTAAACAAGAAACAGGTTTTAATGACTCCAACCTAAGTGTATGTAAACTTCCGACTTCAACTGTACATATGAGATAAGTAATGCAAGATACGTAAACATTCTTAAAGTGGCATTATTAAAGTGACTTGTGTTCCATTTATTAAAGTGGCCAATGATATCAAGTCTGTAGGTAGGCATCTGCCTCTCTGTGCTAGTAATGGCTGTTAAACAATCTGATGGCCTTGAGATAGAAGCTGTTTTTCAATCTCTCTGTCCCAGCTTTGATGCACCTGTACTGACCTCGCCTTCTGGATGGAAGCAGGGTGAACAGGCAGTGGCTTCGGTGGTTTATGACCTTAATTATATTTTTTGCCCTCCTGTGACATCGGGTGTTGTCGGTGTCTTGGAGGGCAGGTAAGGGCTATTTTGACCAAGATAGGAGAGTGATGGAGTGCTGCATCAGATGACCTGGCCTCCACAATCACCCAGCCTCAACCCAATTGAGTTGGACCACAGAGTGAAGGAAAAGCAGCCAAGAAGGGCTCAGCATATGTGGGAACTCCTTCAAGACCGTTGAAAATGCATTCCTCATGAAGCTGGTTGAGAGAATTCCAAGAGTGTGCAAAGCTGTCATCAAGAGTGTGCAAAGCTGTCATCAAGAGTGTGCAAAGCTGTCATCAAGGCAAAGTGTGGCTACTTTGAAGAATTTCAAGTATAAAATATATTTTGATTTGTTTTAACACTTTTTTTGGTTACTACCTGATTCCATGTGTTATTTCATAGTTTTGATGTCTTCACTATTATTCTACAATGTATAAAATAGTAAAAATAAAGAAACTCTTGAATGAGTAGGTGTGTCCAAACTTTTGACTGGTACTGTATATGAACATGTCTGTCTGAATGAATACATCCTGAGTGTATGTATCTTGTGAACGTACCTTGGTTTTATGGCCAATGCACATGCTGTTGTGTATGGTCATTCTCATTCTAGATTCTTTCCATAGTTGTCTCTCTCTGTTGATGCATGCATTGGTTGACTTTTTCACATTTTACCGTGGCAACGTTCCCTGTGCTTACCAGGTTTATGATCAAGGCTGTCACTGCCCTGCATGTTATGTAAATGACGACCTGCAAGTACTACTGCTTAAGCCTTAACTCTCTCTCTCTCTCCTCCAACTCTCTTTCTCTCGCAACATTTGTCATCTCTTAACTCACTCCATTATTTTTCTCTCCACTACTGTCCTTCTGTCCCTTTCTTCTTACCCTTACATCCACTCCCTATTTCCCTCCCTCTGTTCTCTCTCTTTCCCTCTGCACTTTATCTCACTCACTTACGCGCTCTCTCTCTCACACTCTTTGTCCTCTTTCTCTCTCGTCCCTCTATTGCTCCTCTCTCTCTCCATCTGGCTCTGGGGCTGGCTCATTGCTTGCTTCCTGCTCTCTGATTGGGTGAGTGTTCTGGCTCATTGATGCGCTGTTTCCCACAGTGCATTGCTGCATTGCAGTAAGAGAGCGACTGCTGCTGTTATTTTCCTTCTGCTCTGACAGATGCCTGATAAATAGGGTGTGTGAGATGCTCACATCACAATGCCCATTTAGCTTGGTACTTGCTTCCTCCCTCTAGAGTGGCGGCTGCATCCTTACTGTCACCAAGATACAAAGGATGATGCCCCATCTCAAACAAGCTAGCTAATAGGATAGTAATACTATTTAGTAGAGTTGAGTAGACAGCATATTTATGCTGTTGATTTATATTACATGGAGAGTATCACTTAAACGGTGTGTGTGTGTGTTGAGGCACAGTATATAAGCCCTCAGTCATACTGAGTATCAGTATGAGAACTTGCCTCTTGTTAACATTCCAATGTTGTGCTCCTCTCTGATCACTGTTGTCATGGAGACCCTCTCGATGGGTTGTCATGGTAATCCCACTCGTAAGGAGGACCCCTCTGTTATGATCAGAGAGGATTATTGTGGCTGTTTCTCACCTCTCCCCCCCCATGTGTCTCCTGTAGCGTTTGATGGTCTAGGGGATGTGCTGATGCCTGCCATGACGCCCCAGACTGGGGCCGCCTCATCTCCAGTTAAACATATGGGAGGGGACCTAGACGCCACCATGGCTAACATGGCTAGCAGTAAGTCTCTGAACAAAGTCTCTGAGCAGACACAGGACAGGGATTCTCAATTTGGCCTGAATAATTTCAGCATCATGGTGCTGTCCATCTATGCATAGACATGTTCCTATAACCAATCTCACCTTATTGTAACGTTACTTACACTCAGTGGACCGTTTATTAGGTACACCCATCTAGTACTGGGTCAGACCCCCCTTTGCCTCTTGAACAGCCTGAATTATTTGGGGCACCGTTGACACCAGGCAGGATGGGGCCATGGACTCGTGCTGCTTATGCCAAATCCTGACTCTGCCATCAGCATGGCACAACACTAACCGGGATTCCTCGAACCAGGCAGTGGTCCACTCCTCAATTGTCCAGTGTTGGTGATCGTGTGGTCACTGGAGCCGCTTTGTTTTTATCTGATCGGAGTGGAACCCTGTATAACCGTCTACAGCAATAGTCCATCCGTGACAAGGACTGACGGGTTGTGGGTTCTAAGATGCCGTTCTGCACACCTCAGTTGTACTGCACTATTATTTGCCTGTTTGTAACCCACCTGTTAGCTTGCACCGAAGATCATAGCAAGCTCAAAGTCGCTTAGGTCACTTGTTTTGCCCAATCTAACGTTCAATCGAACAGGAACCGAATGCTTCGATACCTGTCTGCCTACTTTAAATGGCAAGCCATGGGCACGTGACTCACTGTCTGTCGGAGCAAACCTTTTACATGAACGGCTACTGCGTGTACATGGTAGTTACATAGCCAGATACAGTAGAGGTACAATAATGTTACATAGCCAGATACAGTAGAGGTACAATAATGTTACATAGCCAGATACAGTAGAGGTACAATAATGTTACATAGCCAGATACAGTAGAGGTACAATAATGTTACATAGCCAGATACAGTAGAGGTACAATAATGTTACATAGCCAGATACAGTAGAGGTACAATAATGTTACATAGCCAGATACAGTGTAATTACAGTAGAGGTACAATAATGTCACATAGCCAGATACAGTGTAATTACAGTAGAGGTACAATAATGTTACATAGCCAGATACAGTGTAATTACAGTAGAGGTACAATAATGTTACATAGCCAGATACAGTGTAATTACAGTAGAGGTACAATAATGTCACATAGCCAGATACAGTGTAATTACAGTAGAGGTACAATAATGTCACATAGCCAGATACAGTGTAATTACAGTAGAGGTACAATAATGTCACATAGTACTTGCAACTGTTATAAGATATTAAATGTACATTATTCTGTCTGACTGGGAAATGTCTTATTTTCTCTCTTTCAGATCTGGGAATGGGGAGCCAAAAAACGTATGTTTTTCCTGTTTTGAGGATGTGTCACTTTGTGTTTTGACATGTAATTTAATGTCATGGATTACATTCACATAGCATTTTCCAAGCGCTCAATGAGCTTTACATTTTAAGAGGTTAGGGGCCTCTTGTCTTTTCTTCCTCTCTTTCTATTTGCTTACTGACTGATTGACATCTCTTCCGCAGGGGGGAGAACACGATGGGAAGTGGAGGCTGGTCAACTCCCCAGGTAGCTCCTCCAAGTTGGGGCGCTCCCATGGTAAATCTGGTCTTTGTCATATAGCATGGAGTGCAGCCACATGGCGGTGATAGGCATGGCATGGAGCCAATCACACGCACCTCTCCTCTCTGACTCTCCAGGGTGGTCCAATCACATTTGGAATATGGACATTTGTAATTTGGTGTTTGGTTTAAAGGGGTGAACATTTTGTGGGAAAACTAAGGGGTTGGACTGGGAATACTGGAGAGTTCTGAGCGGTTAGTTCCCAAACCAAGGAGCTGCTTGTGAAACCACTTCCCTCCTTTTCTTCCCTTAAAGTTCTGACCTCAATTAAGCCACCTGACCCCAAAATGCCCCGTTCATCTGCATATTTCCTTATTTCAATCCCCATTTTTGTAACGGCGTTCTTCGTTTGTTGAAAGAGAGTCGGACCGAAATGCAACGTGGTGGTTACTCATGTCTTAATGAAACAATCGCGATACATGAAATAACTATACAAATACAAAACAACAAACGGAACGTGAAACCTAATTACAGCCTATCTGGTGAAACTACACAGAGACAGGAACAATCACCCACGAAATACGAAGTGAAACACCGGCTACCTAAATACGGTTCCCCATCAGAGACAACAAGAATCACCGGACTCTGATTGAGAACCACCACAGGCAGCCAAGCCTATACTAGACACACCCCTAATCAACCACAATCCCAATGCCTACAAAAACCCCAATACGACAATACAATAAACCCATGTCACACCCTGGCCTGAACAAATAATTAAAGAAAACACAAAATACTAAGACCAAGGCGTGACAGAACCCCCCCCCTAAGGTGCGGACTCCCGGACGCACCTCAAAACCATAGGGAGGGTCCGGGTGGGCGTCTGTCCATGGTGGCGGTTCCAGAACCCCACTGAACTGAGGGGCAGCTCGGGACTGAGGGGCAGCTTGGGACTGAGGGGCAGCTCGGGACTGAGAGAAAGCCCAGTACTGAGAGAAAGCCCAGTACTGTGATGAAGCTCAGGCAGGTAGTAGGCTCCGGTAGATCCTGGCTGGCTGGCGGATCTGGAAGATTCTGGTTGACTGGCAGATCTGGAAGAGACTGGTTGACTGGCAGATCTGGAAGAATCTGGTTGACTGGCAGATCTAGAAGATCATGGCTGACTGGCGGATCTAGCTGCTCTATGCAGACTCACAGTTCTGGCTGCTCCATGCAGACTGGCAGCTCCTTGCAGACTGGCAGCTGCTTGCAGACTGGCAGCTCCTTGCAGACTGGCAGCTCCTTGCAGACTGGCAGCTCCTTGCAGACTGACAGCTCTGGCTGCTTCATGCCGACTGACAGCTCTGGCTGCTTCATGCCGACTGACAGCTCTGGCTGCTTCATGCCGACTGACAGCTCTGGCTGCTTCATGCAGACTGACAGCTCTGGCTGCTTCATGCAGCTCTGCTGACATGCAGACACCCTGGCTGCTTCAGACTGGCAGCTCTGGCTGCTCCAGACTGACAGCACCCTTGCAGACTGGCAGCTCTTTGCAGACTGACATCTCTGGTTGACTTCAGCTCTGCAGACTGACAGCTCTGGCTGCTTCATGCAGACTGACAGCTCAGGCTGCTCCGAACAGGCAGGAGGCTCCGGCAGCGCTGTAGAGGAGGAAGGCTCTGATAGCGCTGAACAGGCGGGAGACTCCGACAGCGCAGGAGGGAAGGAAGGCTCTGGCTGTGCTGAACAGGCGAGGCGCACAGAAGGCCTGGTGCGTGGTGCTGGAACTGGTGCTACAGGATCGAGGACACGCACAGGAAGCCTGGTGCGGGGAGCTGCTACCGGAGGACTGGTGTGTGAAGGTGGCACAGGATGGACTGGACCGTGACGGTGTACTGGAAAGCCTGAGAGCAGGACTGGCACAGGACGTGCAAGGCTAGGTAGGTACACAGGAGGCCTGGTGCGTGAGGCTTGGCACATTTTTCACCAGCCGACTAACACGCACCTCAGGACGAGTATGGAGTGCTGACCCAGGTGCCATTAAATCCCCGACACGCTCCGTCGGACGAATATCGTACCTATAGCACCATACTAGCAACTCCCTCATTACTCTCTCCTCCACTTTCCCCATTAACTCCTTCACAGTCTCTGCTTCGCTCACCTCTAACACCGGCTCTGGTTCTGGTCTCCTCCTTGGCTCCTCACGATAAACAAGGAGAGTTGGCTCAGGTCTATCTCCTGACTCAGCCACTCTCCCTCTGAGCCCCCCCAATACATTTTTGGGGCTGCTTTTCGGGCTTCCTCTGCGCCGTCGTGATTACCTCTCCAACTCCATTCTCCTATAGCCCTCTTCGCACTACTCCAGCGAATCCCAGGCGGGCTCAGGCACTCTCTCTGGGTCGACCGCCCACCTGTCTATTTCTTCCCACGTCGTATACTCCATACATCTGCTGTCCATAACATCCTCCCTTCGCTGCTCCTTCTGCCTGTTACCACGCCACTCGGTCCGTGTGTGGTGGGTGATTCTGTAACAGCGTTCTTCGTTTGTCGAAAGAGAGTCGGAGCGAAATGCAGCGTGGTGGTTACTCATGTCTTAATGAAACAATCGCGATACATGAAATAACTATACAAATACAAAACAACAAACGGAACGTGAAACCTAATTACAGCCTATCTGGTGAAACTACACAGAGACAGGAACAATCACCCACGAAAATACAAAGTGAAACCCCGGCTACCTAAATACGGTTCCCCATCAGAGACAACAAGAATCACCTGACTCTGATTGAGAACCGCCTCAGGCAGCCAAGCCTATACTAGACACACCCCTAATCAACCACAATCCCAATGCCTACAAAAACCCAAATACGACAATACAATAAACCCATGTCACACCCTGGCCTGAACAAATAATTAAAGAAAACACAAAATACTAAGACAATTTTTTGAGCAACAGCTCCTCTTCCCAGTGTCCAAACGAAACACAATACAAATGTATATCGCTTAATCTTCATAATTTAATTGCTGCACTAACCATTAGCCAAGAAAGCGTTTGCTATAGGGTCTGTAGTTACTGTATTAACCTATGGCTTCAGCTGTTCATTTTAGCCAAAGCCTCACCACTGACATGAACATCAGATAACCAGTTGCTGATTTAAACTGGCTTGCCTGATCCATGTATTCTTATGATTGACCCTGTGGTCTTCAAATGCTTCTGAGCAAATCACCTGAACCTGATTTAAGAGGTTAGAGTGTTTTTATGTGCTTTGCTGTTCTCTCTTTGCGTGCGTCTTAAAATGTTTTTTTTTATGATGTCTTTGTCTATGTTTACTATGTGTGCGTGTCAGTGATATGTCTGTGTGTTTGTTGTTGCAGTGTTGTCTTTACTGTGCCTGTGTTGTATGTAGTGTGGTAATTTCCCACCTCCTCTCCCCCACTCCACACCCCTAGAACGTTCCAATGGGATCCCCTTCTTTTATGGGGTCTTACCAAGGATTCAGCATGGTAAGACCACCCCACCCTCAACCTAGGACCATTAGGAGCACCTAAGATGGCCAATGACCCCTTTAGGTGGCCCATGTACGCATCTCTAAAATGGCTGCCATAGTGTCTGACTGTTTCCTCTCTCTCAGGGCGGGGCGGCCGGCGCTGGAGCTCCCATGATGCCCATGGTTAGGCCAGGCTTTGGAGCCCCTGCAGCCCCAGGAGCACCGGTAAGACACACACAGAGTACACACAGACACACACACACACACAAAGACACACCTATTTCATGAAACACTGTTCCCTGTGACAGATGGGATCTCCAGGGATGGCCGGGAGCCCGAGGAGGCCTCCGCCCCCCAAGAATGCCCTGGATGACCTCAACATCAAGGACTTCATGTAAACCCCTCTAACCCATCCCTCTGAGGTAGGGTTCTCTCACAGTGGCACCAAACGACATGCACACAATGCAATGAAAAGAGCCAGTTACAGAATAACATTGTGGTAATCATCCATCTCTCTGCCTCTGTCTCTTCTCTCCAGAGGTTGTTGTTATGTCTGGAGCTGTGGATGTGGATGTGTGCACCCCCGTCTCCCTCCTGTCACGCCCCAGCCCCTTCAGCCAATCAACCATCAGCACTAGGACCCCTGTCCTCTGACTTCCCCGTAACCTCTGTCTGCTGTTGTAGCAAAAGCTGTGGATGTGAATCATAGACACAGAAAACTAAACTGTGTATGAGTGTGTGTGTACTTCAATGTTATCCTTTACCTAAACTAAGAAAAAAATGTACCATAAAAAATGATAGTGTATTTAGATTTGTTCTGGAACTCCCACGTGTCAGCTGACTTGGAATGGTGGATCTGTGTTGATTTTCTTGCGCGTTTCCCAGACGAGGATTGTGTTGTTAACCGTGGACTGTGTTCGGTGTGTGTAAACCTCACTGGCCAATCCCTGCCCTATCCTCTCCCTCGCTATCCAATCAAATTCTGTATATTGCTGTCTTTCTAACATCATTCAACACTTAGTTGTACTCCTCTCCATTAATTGAGCCACCCAGCCTCTGAGAACAGATGCAGTAATATTGAAATATGTACAACTGTCACCACAAATCTGGGATTACGAGATGACAAATCATACGACAAAATGTTTTGTTTTTATTTTGTCTATTTTTTTAATTGTGTGTTACATGCAACATTTGTGGACTATGTTCAAATTGACATATGCATTTTAGAATATTTTTAAGTATAGATTATACATATATTTATTTAATCTTTATTTTGAGAGAAAATGTATCATATATTTTAGTTATGTCTATGAATTCTAGGGTTTTAAAAAATTCAAGCAGTTTCGAAAAATATCTCATCTGTATTTGGAGGCAGCACTGAATGCAAACTCAGCCCCCAGTGTTTACTGTGGCTCTCCCTGTTGGTGTGGAGTGTTACTGCATTTGACCATGTCAAGTGAAGTTGATCTAGGCTGCATCCAAATACTTTTAAAAAAATCCTCATTTACTTAACGGCCAATTATCTGAATTGAATTGATAGGTGAAAGGCAATTGGTGAAAACCAACCAGTGGTCATGAAATGAAGGAGACAAGGAAAGGATGTTTGTAAATATTGTTGGGACACAGCCCATGTCAACCTAAGGCTTAGGTGGCAAACTCATTCCACGGAGGACCGAGTGTCTGCAGGTTTTCGCTCCGACTTTGTACTTGATTGATGAATTTAAGGTCACTAATGAGTAAGGAACTCCCCACACGTGGTTGTCTAGGGCTTAATTGAAAGGACAAACCACAAACCACTTCATGGAATGATTTTGACAACCCTGACCTAAGGTCATTGTGGAGCAGTGATCAGTAGAGTTGTATTGTCTCCCGTAGCAACACTCCAGAGGTGTTGGGAACTCGTTAGCTGTAAACCGCTCAGATGTACACTGGATGTTCCATGTGTTGTTTTTCTTCCAAAGTGACTATCTTAATCTGTTGTGGGAAAAAAAGTATTGAGAAAGAAAAAGGGGAATAAAACGTATAAAATAAAAAAATGTGGATAACAATATTTGCTATATATTTGGTTGAAGGCAGTGTTTGGTTCTTGGATGGCATCACTCCTCTCCTCTCCCCCACTTGCATGCGAGTCCCTTGAGATGCAATAAAATACAAATACACTGGTAGAAAGACTTCAGGCCTCATCACTTATGTCTCCACTGTTGTCATTCATGCTTGAACATGTTCAGTCCATCATAAGTTTTTTTTTGGTATTCAATGGTAGGTTTTAATATAAAGACGTTTTATTTTTGCTTTTTTTTTTACATCACTGTTGATCCAATTTTTTTCCAAGCAAAATATATGTTCTGGAAATACTCAACAAAATACACATTTACACTCTAAATATAGACCCTGGGAAAAAACTATTATGATAACAAAAAGAGCATTGGCTAGATAACTGAATCACGTAGACACTAAAAACAAAGATTTACCCAAGAAAAATCATCACCAACGGAACTCATCTTAGCACCCATATTATGTGCACGATGGGTATTTCTTGGAAACAAAAAGCACATGTGACAAAGAAACCTGTTTTTATCGCACCATAGAATTTTGAGACCTCAGTCTGGATAGGGATCTGTTTGATTGACCAAAGCAAGAAAATCATCCCATATTCCAAAGTTCTATTCCATCTGATCATTCTGTGCTGGCCATTGGTTAGTTTGTCCACCACCACCTCAGTGCTTTGAGGACTCCGTGAAAGGAGATACATGAATGCATATCTTATTTTTTTCTTACTCTGATCAGTCTGACATATCCCTGGTGTCTCAGGCCTCCCTACACATGCTGGGATCCCCATGGATCCAGTGGCAGATCTGAGCGTATTTAGGCGGAGTGATCCTCACCGCCACATTATAGTCCCTCTGTTCACCCCCGTCCCCGTCCACCCGGCGGTGCCCTGAGAACACCCCGATAACCTTCCGCTGCCACTTCCCCTTATTGGACCCCACCACTTCCTGTCTGAGGCGGATGTATACACCAGCGCCTGACGCCCCCTGCTGGGCATCACAATGCTGATACAACAGGTCGTCTGACTCCTCCGTCACTGAACAGAAGCGATAGACCACCTTTTCCCCTCCTTCGTCCTTTTGTTCTCCCTCTGACTCGTTGTCGAACCCTGAGAAGTGGATGCGACCTAAGGGGAGGGGCTTTGTAGGGGCCACTACACCCAGTTTCATGTGCTTCTGTTTAATTGGCTGTTTGAGCTCCAGGAGGGCGTAGTCGTAGTTGTGGGATATGGCGTTGGTTCTATCTCCTGTGTGTATCCAACCTTTGGGGATGTGGGTTTGTTTTACGCGTGTCCAGTGGAAGGAGGGCTGAATTTTGAGTTCGGTGCTGCGTTGTACACGGCTGCTTCTGCTACCTTTCTTTCTCTGCCTACCCCCTCCTTGTCCCCTCTCCTTCTCCATGTTCCCTCCTTCACGTCCCTCTGCTCCAGTCTCATCAACCCTGTTCTGTTTCTCCCTTTCTCCCTTCCTCCTTCTCCCTCCTCTCCGTCTCTGCTCCTGTCTCGGTTCTTCTCCATCTATCCCATTCCCTTTCTCCTCTCCTCCTACCACTTCCTCTCCTTGCCCCTCTCCTCCTCCTCTCCTCCCTCCTCTCTGTCTCTCCTCCTGTCTCGGTTCTTCTCCATCTATCCCATTCCCTTTCTCCTCTCCTCCTACCACTTCCTCTCCTTGCCCCTCTCCTCCTCCTCTCCTCCCTCCTCTCTGTCTCTCCTCCTGTCTCGGTTCTTCTCCATCTATCCCATTCCCTTTCTCCTCTACTCCTACTACTTCCTCTCTTTGCCCCTCTTCTCCTCCTCTCCTCCCCCCTCTCCTCCTCCCACCCCTCCTACCTCGTTTAGATTTGACCTGTAGGACCCCCACTTTCAGCCTGCGGACCCCCTGCAGGTAGTCCTTCCCATCGTGGACGCAGTGGGCCGCCGTCAGTATGTGTTTTTCAGACACTTGGACCCCGGAGCAGCCCGTGGACAGGCGGACCGCCGTGGAGAACGGGTAGCTGGTGGTGAAGTGGCTGTCCGAGATGACAAAGCGCCCGTCCTCGCCATACACCTGACGTTTCCTGCGAGTGTGTGAGGGGGTGTGTAAGGGCGTGTGTGAGGTTGTGTCATTCAGGCCCTGCAGCGTGACGTTGCTGTGTGTGCGTGTGCCGTTCTCGTACACCGTCTCGTATCCCAGCATGCTCTCCAGTGTGGCCCAGTCGGGAGGGGGGCGGGCACTCTGACACTTTATCCCACACCCTCCCTCCTCATCCTCACCTGCCCCCTCAACCTTCCCACCAAACGTGGGGCTCCGCAGATGCACTGTGTGCCTGTCTAGAATTAACGGGACCCTCTGCATGGACCAGCCATACTCTTCATCAACACCATCACCATGGCCCCCCCAGGCAAGAACACACAGGGGCAGGGCACAGAGCAGCAGCAGACACAGGGGAATGGGAGTCATCGCACTGCTCCACCGGGGCCTAAAAGACAGAGAGAGGAAGGAAGATTGCGCAAAAAGAAACAGGTGACTGGTGTATAAAATGAGGCCAGCAGAGGGCGCTCAATCCCCTACAGTCATCACCAACTGCTTGAGTGTTATCGAAGTATTCTCTCTGCAAAAGCGTTGTCACCGGCAGATAGCGCTGGTGGTGAAGTCCATTTCGTTGTTGGCACAGGGTGGGAAATTGTTCAATTTAATTGGCTCCAACAATAGCCTAAATTCCTCTGATGTTTTACAACTATTCTCTACACAAGGAATATATGATCATACCAAGCTTAAATTCAAATAAATTATTTGTTTGAATGCAGCACAAATTCAAATGCTTGATAAAAAAAATCTCCATCTGGTTTATGAAAGTGACCAGGAATATGATTTGTTTAATACGTCAACGAATTATGATTAGAGGAATTACTGGATATATCAGAGTCACTTAGCCTATTAGTGTAATGGTGATGGTGATAAAACCCTGAGACTTTCTCACATTGGTCATAGTAGCCTAATCACACAAAGCAAAGTAAATGATGCAACTGTAAGAGTGGAAATTGGATTTGATAATCATTGATTAGTAATGCTTGATGCGTCTATACATTCCCGTCTGTCACGTGAATGTATTGACATGGTAGTTGCTTCTAGAGTTAACAAAACAATCATACCTGCAAGCATTAGAAAATAAAAGTTGGAGAAGTCAGCAAAATTCCTCTTTAAAAAAAGGTGTTTTATCCAGTCGGGTACCAGTCAGTGCGTGAAAGACCGCGTCCCATCATCGCCCGCGCATCAAACAACCGGAACGCAATGAAAAGCCGTGAGCGAGATCTTCACTACACTGAGATTTGCCCATGACGAAGAAAACATTTGATGGAAAAAGGTACCGCTCGTTCATGTTACAAGACGAGAGCGGGGGAGGTACTCCCTGGTGATGAGGAAAGCGATGAGAAGGAGGACTGAAGTTTAATTCAGTTATTGAGCCCGTGAACTGTGGAATTTCTGTTCAAAAGTAGGAAAATCATATAAAACGTGTTGTTTTCAGCGCACATACGCGTATTTTCATTCCCCACCTCACACATCTAGTCGAGTTGCTTTGAATTAAGCTAAATATCCTGCATTCCTGTCTTGTTGCTGACTGAATAACTTTGAGGATACGTTATAATTAACCCTATCACACATCAACCTGACCAGCAGCTTTGATTTGTTTTATGACTAAATAACTACACACACACACACACACACACACACACACACACACACACACACACACACACACACACACACACACACACACACACACACACACACACACACACACACACACACACACACACACACAGAGAGAGAGAAACAATATCCACTTCTCATTTTAGTCATTTAGCAGACACTCTTATACAGAACGACTTACAGTTAGTGCGTTCATCTTAAGAACACTAGGTGGGAAAACCATATATTACAAGCATAGTAAGTGAACTTTTTCTAAATAAAGTGTGTGTGTGTGTGGGGGGGGGGGTCACGTGCAAGGGTCGAGGTGAAGTGGGGGATTATTTAAGATGCTCTTTGAAGAGGTAGGGTTTCAGGACTCTGCTGTCCTAGCTTCAGTGGGAAGCTGGTTCCACCATTGGGGAAGAGCTTGGACCTGGCTGAGCAGGAGCTGCCCTACCGTAGGGGTGGGTGGGCCAAGAGACCAGAGGTGGCAGAACCGAGTACTCAGGTTGGGATGTAGGGTTTGAGCATAGACTGAGGGTAGGCAGGGGCAGTTTCTCTTGCTGCTCCGTAGGCAAGCAACATGGTCATGCAATAGATGCGAGTTTAGACTGGAAGCCAGTGGAGTGTGCAGAGGAGCAGGGTGACATTTCTCTAGGGGTCCCATAGAGCCAGTGCAACAAACCTGAACAAAGCATGGCATTATAAGGCTTTTCAGGATATTAAAAAAACGGTTTGCCTTGTCCCTTCTGTGTAGCAATACCCCATGTCTTGGCCTAAACACACAGACAACAATGGATGCTAGTTGTAGGAGTTAAAGGAGGGTGGGCTCATTGTAATGGCTGGAATGGAATATATGGAACGGTATCAAAGATTTAGAAAACATATGTTTGATTCCGTTCCATTAATTCCCTTCTAGCCATTAAAATGAGCCCACCCTCCTTTAACTCCTCCCCCTGGCCTCCACACACACACACACACACACACACACACACACACACACACACACACACACACACACACACACACACACACACACACACACACACACACACACACACACACACACACACACACACACACACACACACACACACATATCCTCTTTATGGGTGGAGGTTATAGAGGTTATAGTTCAGCTATGGGCTGCCTGGTAGATTTCTGCCATTGGTTGATGAGAACAGAGGTCAATGAAAGGGCCAAAGGTGATCGCTGTTATTCATCATTAAGACAGGATGGAAATGGTTTGTTACCCAGGGTTGAAAGGTGATTTAAATTTTTACCAGTACGGGACCTCCTATGTGTGCAAGCGCTTGCACACATGATCTCTGTGGCGCTCGTTGTAAAGATTTGTCATTTAACTTTTAAAATGGATGATCTTTTATTGTGGTGTAATCACAACCAGTCATATTTTTATCTGAATGTCAAACAATCATTTCAAAAGGGCTCCTTTACTAGGCTACCCGCACATGTTCATCTACTCACAACTTACTGTGTTTCCAGCCCTCAAACAGTGGTGAATGGAAAGCCACATCTTTTACACAAAACACCAAAAAGTGTCACGACATTAAGGCTAATGTTAAGCCCGAATTTATGCGTCCACTGCTGTCTGCATGAGTCTCTGTGTCGGCCACGCATCTCTGCCGTGGCAAAATACCAGTTTTCTCATCGGAAAAACATAGCATATTGGCACGTAGGCGATCATATTTCAAGTCCTTTCGCAAATGTTTCATGCCTCTGACATGCAGTAATGACATAATAATGGTGAAATAGCCTACAGTTTTCTTCACCCTTTGTTGTCTTCACTACTGCAAGATGATGTTTAACCTGTACTCAGACGGAATCCGACCCAGGGACTAGGGGCGCATCTTCCAATGGATCAGGGAGTGTGTCCCAGCAGATAATCCACACAAGGGCGGCGAGAGAAGACAGACACACGACACAACCTCAGGGAAGTAACAACGATCTGACAACAAGAAACACTTCATGAACCGTGACAGTTTACAGATCACCCCACTCAATTATTTTCCCAATCAGGGATGCCGTAGAGAGAGAGAGAGAGAGAGAGAGAGAGAGAGAGAGAGAGAGAGAGAGAGAGAGAGAGAGAGAGAGAGAGAAAGAGAAAGAGAAAGAGAGGCTGGATTCGGTGCCACCTTAATTTCACCCGTTGTTACCATAACTCCTTAACGACAAATGTCATACTGATAGTGAGAGCAAAAAATGATGTACAGCAGAGTAGAGAGAACACATTGTGTGTACATGCGTGTCCGTTCCATTTCCCTTCTATTTCATCCCCTCCCTAGTGAGATGTGCCAGATTGTCTCTGATTACAGAGATGATAATCACTCCAGTGTGGGTTTGAAACAATAATGTGCAAATATATATGTTCAACACTTTTCCCTTGACTGAACTTCACAGAAGGGAAAGGGAAGCACAAAGGGGATACCTAGTCAGTTGTAGACCATTCTAGAGGTGGAGCACCGAGTGTGTGGGCTCCACATGCACCAAGCACGCACACATGAACGCCCACATACACACAGTCCCACTCCCATATTATTTCCATAAATGGACCATCTAAATGATTAAATGTTTTTGAAGTGAACTGTAAACTGTTTTTCATCTAGAAAGAGAGTTGGTGGTTACTCATGACTTTAATGAAAAAAGTGACACATGTTAACTATACATCTTAAAACTAGTTTTCTGTACGTCGTTCTTCGTTTGTAGAATCAGCAGCGTGGTGGTTACTCATGACTTTAATGAAAAAGTGACAATGCTGTAACCAATGCTGACCATATACAAATACGTTGAACAACAAGAATCACCTGACTCTGAGGTTTACATAATCAACTTAGGACAATTGAAGTCATTAAAACTAGTTTTTCAACATCTCAACAAATTCCTTGTTAACAAACTTTTACAGACAGATTATTTCAATTATAATTCACTGTATCACAATTCCAGTGGGTCAGAAGTTTACATACACCAAGTTGACTGTGCCTTTAAACAGCTTGGAAAATTCTAGAAAATTATGTCATGGCTTAAGAAGCTTTTGAGACGCTAATTGACATCATTTGTGTCAGTTGGAGTTGTACCTGTGGATGTATTTCAAGGTCTACCTTCAAACTCAGTGCCTCTTTGCTTGACATCATGGGAAAATCAAAAGAAATCAGCCAAGACCTCAGAAAAAAAATTGTAGACCTCCACGAATTTGGTTCATCCTTGGGAGCAATTTCCAAACGACTGAAGCTACCACCTGTACAAACAATAGTACACAAGTATATCACCATGGGACCACGCAGCCGTCATACCGCTCAGGAAGGAGACGTGTTCTGTCTCCTAGAGATGAACGTACTTTGGTGTGAAAAGTGCAGATCAATCCCAGAACAACAGCAAAGGACCTTGTGAAGATGCTGAAGGAAACAGGTGCAAAAGTATCTATATCTACTGTAAAACAAGTCCTATATCAACATAACCTGAAAGGCCGCGCAGCAAGGAAGAAGCCACTGCTCCAAAACTGCCATAAAAAAGCCAGACTACAGTTTGCAACTGCACATGGGGACAAAGATCATACTTTTTGGAGAAATGTCCACTGGTCTGATAAAACAAAATAGAACTGTTTGGCCATAATGACCATTGTTGTGTTTGGAGGAAAAAGGGAATGCTTGCAAACCGAAGAACACCATCCCAACCGTGAAGCATGGGGGTGGCAGCAACATGTTGTGGGGGTGCTTTGCTGCACTTCACAAAATAGATGGTCTCATGAGGAAGGAAAATAATGTGGATATATTGAAGCAACATCTCAAGACATCAGTCAGGAAGTTAAAGATTGGTCGCAAATGGGTCTTCCAATTGGACAATGACACCAAGCATACTTCCAAAGTTGTGCCAAAATGGCTTAAGGACAACAAAGTCAAGGTTTTGGAGTGGCCATCACAAAGCCCTGACCTCAATCCCATAGAAAATATGTGGGCAGAACTGAAAAAGCGTGTGCGAGCAAGGAGGCCTACAAACCCGACTCAGTTACACCAGCTCTGTCAGGAGGAATGGGCCAAAATTCATCCAACTTATTATGGGAAGCTTGTGGAAGGCTACCCGAAACGTTTGACCCAAGTTAAACAGTTTAAAGGCAATGCTACCAAATACTAATTCAGTGTATGTAAACTTCTGACCCACTGGGAATGTGATGAAAGAAATAAAAGCTGAAGTAAATCATTTGCTCTACTATTATTCTGAAATGTCACATTCTTAAAATAAAGTGGCGATCCTAACTGACCTAAGGCAGGGGATTTTTACTTGGATTAAATGTCAGGAATTGTGAAAAACAGAGTTTAAATGTATTTGGCTAAGGTGTATGTAAATGTCCGACTTCAACTGTAACTGAGCCTATCTCTGAGATGGTCCCAAACATCTGTAAGTCATTCCTGCTGTACGGAAGTTGATGTTGATTGCATCCTGGCCCATGGATGTGAGTAAATTTTATTGGTTCCGTTTGTTTGAGGGAAATGAAACATTATAATTGGGGCAATTAAGCAAAGTGCCTCCACTTTGACAGTGAAGATAACAAATGGTGTAAGGAGAATAACATACAGAAGAATTCTTCAGGGAATAAGAAAATGGGGGGTTTCTGAGTGAGAGTTTTTGTGTAGAGGTTTGAATGAACGTAAGTAACCTAACGTATGTCCCTCTAACTCCCCTGAAAGCCTCTGTCGATCCTACAGCTATTTTATACAGTAATCATGTGCCTGTGAACCAGAGTTCTACTGTTAGCACTAAAGCGATGTGCCCTAGTAGGAAGTTCACCCTGCACTATCAGCTCAAACAGAAATAACATTGTCATGTCTACTTCTGATAAGCTTCCCGGTAAAAGCAATAAAAACAATCAATCATCCTAGAAAAGTGCTAGAAATGGCCCACATGAACATATGTAGCCTAAGAAACGAGGTTCCTGAAATCAATAGCTTGCTAGTAACAGATGACATTCATATTCTGACTATATCTGAAACCCACTTAGATATTACCTTTGATGATACAGTGGTAGCAATATATATATAAATAATATCTACAGAAATGCTAAAGGTGAAATGTGGCTGGTTATATTCAGAACCACATTCCTGTAAAGCTTAGAGAGGATCTCATGTTAGATAGTGTTGAAGTAATATGGTTACAGGTTAATCTACCTCACCTAAAGCCCATTCTTATGGGAAGCTGCTAAAGAACACCAAGTGCTAACAACCAATATCTGGATAATATGTGTGAAATGCTTGATAATGTATGTGATATCAACAGAGAGGTATATTTTCTGAGTGACCTAAATATTGACTGGGTTTCGTCAAGCTGCCCACTCAAGAAAACACTTCAAACTGTAACCAGTATCTACAACCTGGTTCAGGCTATCAGTCAACCTACCGGGGTATTTACAAACAGCACAGGAATTAAATCATCAACATGTATTGATCACAGCTTTACTAATGCTGCCGAAATCTGCATTAAAGCAGACTCCAAATCCATTGAATGAAGTGATCACAATTTAGTAGCCATTTCTAGGAAAAACAAAGTTCCAAAGGCTGGGCCTAATATAGTGTATAAGAGGTCATACAATAATAATATTTGATGGTCTGTGGTGTGTAATGAGCAGCAACCAGATGCTGCACTTGACACATTTATAACATTTCTTATTCCAGTTACTAATAAGCATTCACCCATTTAAGAAAATGACTGTACAAATAATTAAATCCCTGTGGATTTGATGAGGAATGAAAAATTGTATGGTTGAGAGAGATGCGGAAAAAGGTGTGGCAAATAGGTCTTGCTGCACAATCGATTGGCTAACGTACTGCAAATTGAGAAATCATGTGACTAACCGGAATAAAAAGAAAAAACGATACTATGAAACAAAGATACATGATATTAAGAATGATAGTAAAAAGCTTTGACACAGCTTAAATAAAAATTTGGACAAAAAAGCAAACTTGTCACGTTCTGACCTTAGTTCCTTTGTTATGTCTTTGTTTTAGTACGGCCAGGGCGTGAGTTGGGGTGGGCAGTCTATGTGCGTTTTTCTATGTTGGTTTTTGAGTTTGGCCTGGTATGGTTCTCAATCAGAGGCAGGTGTCGTTAGTTGTCTCTGATTGAGAATCATACTTAGGTAGCCTTTTTCCACCTGTGTTTCGTGGGTGTTTATTTCCTGTTTAGTGTTTTTTCCATTCGCCTTACGGGACTGTTTGTTGGTCATTTTGTTCAGTGTTCAGTTATTTTATTAAAAACATGAACACTTACCACGCTGCGCTTTGGTCCTCACCTTCTTCCACCCACCACAAACGATCGTTATAAAACTCAGCTCCATAATTCATTGAATCAGATGGCACATTCATCACAAAACCCACTTATATTGCCAACTACTTTAATGTTTTTTCATTGCAAGATTAGCAATTTAGGCATGACTTGCCAGCAAGAAACGCTGACACTGTCACACCCTGACCATAGTTTGCTTTGTATGTTTCTATGTTTTGGTTGGTCAGGGTGTGAGCTGAGTGGGCATTCTATGTTACATTTCTAGTTTGTCTAGTTCTATGTTTGGCCTGATATGGTTCTCAATCAGAGGCAGGTGTTCGTCATTGTCTCTGATTGGGAACCATATTTAGGTAGCCTGTTTGGTGTTGGGTTTTGTATGTGATTGTCCTTGTTACTGTCTCTGTGTTACTTTGCACCAGTATTAGGCTGTTTCGGTTTTCGTGGTACGTTTATTGTTTTTGTATTTGATTCGTGTTTACTTTGTTTTATTAAACATGGATCGCAATAGCCACGCCGCATTTTGGTCTGACTCTACTTCACATACAGAAAACCATTACAGACACTACACATCGAAGTATATCTGACCAAATTCTGAAAGAAAAACATTGTAATTTTGTATTCCATAAAGTGAGAGTGGAAGAGATTTTACAAATGATTGTTGTCTATCAGCAATGACAAGCCACCGGGGTCTGACAACTTGGATGGAAAACTGAGTATAATAGTGGACGATATTGCCAACTATTTGCCATATTTTGAATCTAAGCCAACAAGAAAGTGTGTGCCCTCAGGCCTGGAGGGAAGCAAAAGTCAATCCGCTACTGTCACGACTCCTACCGAAGGTGGCTCCCCTTCCCGTTCGGGTGGCGCTCGGAGGTTGTCGTCACCGG
Organism: Oncorhynchus keta; assembly: GCF_023373465.1. Classification (NCBI taxonomy): domain Eukaryota; kingdom Metazoa; phylum Chordata; class Actinopteri; order Salmoniformes; family Salmonidae; genus Oncorhynchus; species Oncorhynchus keta. The sequence continues at coordinate 59,058,877 of NC_068439.1, read as the reverse complement.
CTTACAAGCTGCCACTGATCTTTACCTCCCCCTCCTTGTCTGTTTATTAGTTACACCTGTGGTTAATTGGGTTTATTAGTTGGGCTTTATTAGCCAGCCGGCCCGCCTGCTGGGTGTGCGGGATTGTTTTATGTGTACTCATGTACACGCCTGTAAGTCACGGTTGTTGGTGTACGTGAGTTATTTTCGGGGCTGTTTAGTTCCCCTGTGTTTTGGGGCATTTGTTTTGAGTGGCGTCTGTTTTCACCTGGTTGGTGAATAAAGAAGTAGCGCTACTCTGAACTCTCTGTCTCCTGCGTCTGACTCCTTCCTCCTCTACACCCCGGGCATTACAGCTAACCAAGAATAGTAAAGCCCCCTTTCCTTTCTCAAATAGCCGACCAATCAGCCTTATATCAACCCCCAGTAAACTTTTGGAAAAATTGTTTGACCAGATACAATGCTATTTTACAGTAAACAAATCAGCACGCTAAAAGAGAAGGACATTCAACTACAAATACCTAGGTGTCTGGTTAGACTGTAAACTCTTCTTCCAGACTCACATTAAGCATCTCCAATCCAAAATAAAATCTAGAATCATCTTCCTATATCGCAACAAAGCATACTTCACTCATGCTGCCAAACATACCCTCGTAAAACTGACCATCCTACCGAACCTCAACTTCGGTGATGTCATCTATAAAATAGCCTCCAACTCTCTACTCAACAAACTGGATGCAGTCTATCACAGAGCCATCCGTTATGTCACCAAAGCACCATACACTACCCACCATTGCGACCTGTACGCTTTCATTGGTTGGCCCTCGCTTCATACTCGTTGCCAAACCCACTGGCTACAGGTTATCTACAAGTCTCTGATAGGTAAAGCCCCGCCTTATCTCAGCTCACTGGTCACCATAGCAGCACCCACTCGTAGCACGCACTCCAGCAGGTATATCTCACTGGTCACCCCCAAAGCCAATTCCTCCTTTGGTCGTCTTTCCTTCCAGTTTTCTGCTGCCAATGACTGGAACGAACTGCAAAAATCTCTGAAGCTGGAGACTCATATCCAGAGCTCTTATCCCTCACTAGCTTTAAGCACCAGCTGTCAGAGCAGCTCACAGATCACTGCACCTGTACATAGCCCATCTGTAAACAGCCCATCTATCTACATACCTCATCCCCATACTGTATTTATTTATTTATCTTGCTCCTATGCACCCCAGTATCTCTACTTGCACATTCATCTTCTGCACATCTACCATTCCAGTGTTTAATTGCTATATTGTAATTACTTTGCCACCATGGCCTATTTATTGCCTTAACTCTCTTATCTTACCTCATTTGCACTCACTGTATATAGACTTTTAGTTTTCTTTTGTTCTACTGTATTATTGACTATGTTTTGTTTATTCCATGTGTAACTCTGTGTTGTTGTATGTGTCCAATTGCTATGCTTTATCTTGGCCAGGTCGCAGTTGAAAATGAGAACTTGTTCTCAACTAGCCTACCTGGTTAAATAAAGGTGAAAAAAAACACAAAACACGCACAGCACTTACACAAATTACTTATGATTGGCTGAGAGATATTGATGATAAAAAGATTGTGGGGGCTGTTATGTTAGACTTCAGTGCGGCTTTTGACATTATCGATCATCGTCTGCTGCTGGAAAAACGTACACCCCCTGTTATATTGTGAATTAAGAGTTACCTGTCTAACAGAAAACAGAGGGGGTGCATTAATGGAAGCCTCTCCAACATAACCTAGGTAGAATCAGGAATTCACCAGGGCATCTGTCTAGGCCCATTACTTTTAAAAATCTTTACTAATGACATGCCACTGGTTTTGAGTATTTTGTTTATTTATTTCTCCTTTATTTAACTAGGCAAGTCAGTTAAGATCAAAATCTTATTTACAATGATGGCCTACCCCGGCCAAACCCTCCCCTAACCTGGATGTTGATGGGCCAATTGTGCTCCGCACTATGGGTCTCCGGATCACGGCCGGTTGTGATGCAGCTAGTGTGTCTATGTATGCAGATGATTCAACACTATACATGTCAGCTACTACACCAAATTAAATGAATGCAACACTTAATAATGAGCTGAAGTCAGTTTCAGAATGGTTGGAAAGAAATAACTTAGTACTTAATATTTAAAAAACTGAAAGCATTGAATTTGGGACAAATCATTCACTAAACCCTAAACCTCAACTAAATCTTGTAATGAATAATGTGTAAATTGAGCAAGTTGCAATGACTAAACTTAGAGTAACCCTGGATTGTTAACTGTCATTGTCAAAACCTGATGCAACAGTTGCTAAGATGGGGAGAAGTCTGTCTATAATAAAGCGCTTCTCTGCCTTCTTAACAGCACTATTAACAAGGCAGCTCATACAAGCCTTAGTTTTGTCGCACTGTCCAGTCATGTGATCAGGTGCCACAAACAGGGACTTAGGAAAATTACAATTGGCTCAGAACAGGGCAGCATGTCAATCTCTCAGGGCTCAAAGTAGAGGGGAGATTGACTTCATCGCAACTTGTTTTATGAAGTAGTATTGACATGCTGAATGCACCAAGCTGTCTGTTTAAAAAAACTGATAAAAGTACACCTTATGGAACAGCGAGGACTGTGAAGAGACACAGACACAGACACACGCAAACACATGCATTGTAAAACTCAGCAGAAAAATAAATGTCCTCTCAATGTCAAATGCGTTTATTTTCAACAAACTTAACATGTGTAAATATTTGTATGAACATAACAAGATTCAACAACTGAGACAGAAACTGAACAAGTTCCACAGACATGTGACTAACAGAAATGGAATAATGTGTCTCTGAACAAAGGGGGGTCAAAATCAAAAGTTAGTCAGTATCTGCTGTGGCCACCAGCTGCATTAAGTTCTGCAGTGCATCTCCTCCTCATGGACTGCACCAGATTTGCTAGTTCTTGCTGTGAGAAATGTGGCAAAGCAATTCACTTTCTGTCCTGAATGCAAACGTCATACACCAAGGCACCTGCAAGTTCCTGGACATTTCTGGGGGGAATGGCCCTGGCCCTCACCCTCCGATCCAACAGGTCCCAGATGTGCTCAATGGGATTGAGATCCGGGCTCTTCTCTGGCCATGGCAGAACACTGACATTCCTGTCTTGCAGGAAATCACACACAGAACGAGCAGTATGGATGTTGGTATTGCCATGCTGGAGGATCATGTCAGGGTGAGCCTGCAGGAAGGGTACCACATGAGGGAGGAGGATGTCTTCCCTGTAACGCACAGCGTTGAGATTGCCTGCAATGACAACAAGCTCAGTCCAATGATGCTGTGAGACACCGCCCCAGACCATGACGGACGCTCCACCTCCAAATTGATCCCACTCCAGACTACAGGCCTCGGTGTAACACTCATTCTTTCGACGATAAACGCGGATCCGACCATCACCCTTGGTGAGACAAAACCGCGACTCGTCAGTGAAGAGCACTTTTTGCCAGTCCTGTCTGGTCCAGCGACAGTGGGTTTGTGCTCATAGGCGACATTGTTGCCGGTGATGTCTAGTGAGGACCTGCCTTACAACAGGCATACAAGCCCTCAGTCCAGCCTCTCTCAGCCTATTGCAGACAGTCTGAGCACTGATGGAGGGATTGTGCGTTCCTTGTGTAACTCCTGGTCTGCCACTGCGAGGACGATCAGCTGTCCGTCCTGTCTCCCTGTTGCGCTGTCTTAGGCGTCTCACACATTACGGACATTGCAATTGATTTCTCTGGCCACATCTTCAGTGCTCATGCCTCCTTGCAGCATGCCTAAGACACATTCATGCAGATGAGGAGGGACCTTGGGCATCTTTCCTTCGGTGTTTTTCAGTCAGTAGAAAGGCCTCTTTAGTGTCCTAAGTTTAGTGTCCTGAGTTTAGATTTGTGGTAGTAGAGTAGTGGCCTGAGGGCACACACTTAATGTTTTGTGAAAAGTAGTATGAAATGTAATGTCATGTAAAACTGCCTTAATGCTGATGGACCCCAGGAGGTTTAGGCAGATGTATGAGAGAAATACAGTTCCTACAGAAAGTATTCATACCCCTTGACTTATTACACATTTTATTTTGTTCACTCATTTACACACAATACCCCATAATGACAAAGTGAAAATATTTATATGGGTATTCACACCCCTGAGTCAATACTTTGTAGAAGCACCTTTGTTAATGATTACAGCACTGAGTCTTTCTGGGTAAGTCTGTAAGATCATTCCACACCAGCATTGTGCAACATTATTCTTTCCCAAGTTCTTCAAGCTCTGTCAAGTTGGTTGTTGATCATTGCTAGACAACCATGTTTAGGTCTTGCCATAGATTTTTAATTAGATTTAAGTCCAAATTGTAACTTCGCTACTCAATCTTCTTGGTAAGAGCTCCAGTGTAGGTTTTGTAGATTTGGCCTTGTGTTTTAGGTTATTGTCCTGCTAAAAGATGAATTAATCTCCCAGTGTCTGGTGGAAAGCAGACTAAACCAGGTTGTCCCCTAGTATTTTGCCTGTGTTAAGCTCCATTACGTTTATTTTTTAGTCCTGAAAAAACTCCCCAGTCCTTAACGATTACAAGCATACCCATTACATGATGCAGCAACCACTATCCTTGAAAATATGGAGTGGTACTCAGTAATGTGTTGTATTGTATTTGCCCCAAACATAACACTGAGTAATGTAAAATGTAAATGTATGATGTTTGTATTCCGGACAAAAAGTGAATTGCTTTGCCACATTTTTTTGCAGTACAACATTAATGCTTCGTTGCAAACAGGATCCATGTTTTGGAATATATTTTCCTTCTGTCAATTAGATTAGTATTGTGGAGTAACTGCAATGTTGATGATTCATCCTCAGTTTTCTCCTATCACAGCCAACTCTGTAACCGTTTTAATGTCCCCATTGGCCTGTGCAGTTCCGTTCCTCTCCGGCAACAGAGTTAGGAAGGTAATTCATGGAACGTCTGGGGGTCTCGGTCAGCCTTATGTCGGGGTTTCACCCCGAGAGTAACAGGAAGGTGGAGAGAGTAAACCAGGATGTGGGTAGGTTTCTGCGGTCCTATTGCCAGGACCGGCCAGGGGAGTGGTCGGCGTTCGTGCACTGGGCAGAGATGGCCCAGAACTCGCTCTGCCACTCGTCCACTAACCTCTCCCCCTTCCAGTGCGTACTGGGGTACCAGCCGGTTCTGGTGCCTTGGCATCAGAGCCAGATCGAGACTCCTGCGGTGGATGTCTGGTTTAGGCGCGCTGAGGAGACATGAGACGCCGCTCATGTGCACCTTCAGCAGGCCGTGAGGTGCCAGAAAACCTGCGCAGATCGCCACCGCAGTGAGGGCCTGGTGTTCGCACCAGGGAACCGGGTCTGGCTCTCTACCCGAAACCTGCCCCTCCGCCTGCCCTGCAGGAAGCTGGGCCCGCGGTTTGTGGAGCCATTCAAAGTCCTGAGGAGACTGAACGAGGTATGTTGCAGGTCACAGCTTCCCCCAATTACCGTATTAACCCCTCGTTCCATGTGTCTCTCCTCAGGCCGGTAGTGTTTGTTCCACTCCAGGAGTCCGAGGTGCTGGAGGTTCCTCAGCCCCCTCTGGACATCGAGGGGGCCCCGGCATGTTCATTTCAATCCATACTGTATTCGAGGCGTTGGGCGGGGGACCTTCAGTACCTCGTGGAGTGGGAGGGGTACGATCCGGAGGAGAGATGCTGGGTGCCGGTGGAGGACGTGTTAGTTCCACCGTCTCCATCCGGATCGCCCTGCGCCTTGCCCTCAGGGTCGTCCCCAAGGCCAGTGTCGGCGCGCTGCTGGAGCCGCGCGTCAAGGGGAGGGTACTGTCACATTTCACTATGTTATTGGATTTAGGTTCAAAGTTAGGTGAAAAAAATATGAAATTCCCTGATTTTGATTACTTTTTCGCAATCCAATCAGTTTTCTTTTAACGTTGATTCAATGTCATCACATTGAATTTGTTGGATGAAATGATGTGGAAACAACGTTGATTCAACCAGTTTTCACTCAGTGCAACTGCGTGACCACTGTGTGATAGACTTGTTTACTGTGATTGCTAAGCAACCGGAAAGCAATGTGCTACCACAAATAGAACAAGGAGATAGCAAGGGTTTGTAAAAAAAAAAAAAATATTTGGTGCTACTGCAGCTGCTGGAAGTAGTGCAGCAGACAGAGATGAGGAGAAGGTAGCAGTCCTTAATTTTGCAATTGGAACGGTTATAAGGTGACAATGGGCATTTGCCTGACAAAAAAACTTAACCCAAAATTCCATAACCTTCACAGCCCTACTTCATACTCTAGTTCTCCCACTACACCAATAACTAATAATTTATTTGGGTGGCTATTACTAAAAGCTGGTTGTAGGCTTGAGGTGAGGCAGCTGTGGTAGTGCACACCAATGACTTCTCTATATGAAGCCTCAACACTCTTAAGTCAGATTTGGGTTGTGACCATAACTAACACATTGAGAGAGGGAATGTTCTGAGTGGGGTTTGATTGATTTGTGGTGTAGTGTTCCTCATGTTGGAGGTTTAGGAATTTGGAATTGATCTTGCTGATTGCGATTGGCTTTCTGCCTCTCAAGCAAAACAGGGAAAATGCAGTAAATTCAAAACACACCCATATCACACAATTCCACTTTTATCATTTCTGTGTTTTGGTGATAGAGTGTGATAAATATATTTTTAAAACGCCTTCTGACTACATAATCATGTTTCTGCATTTATTGTAAACATACTGTATGTACACGTTGAAAGGGTCAATGGGACTGTACGAGGACATGGAGATGAGTTGGAGACAGAGCTAGACCCAATAACTCATTTGTTAGCGATGTTAAGAATGTTTGTTTTGGAGTCATTCCAGTGGGAGGAATGACCCTATTTATGAGATAAGATTGAAGGCGTCTGTTGAATGTGTTTTAGTGTGAGCATTATGCATTCTGAATGTACCACTAATGAACCTTTACAGCTCTCGTTACAATCTACAGTAAAACCAGTGGAAATGACTATTGTTCCACTAATTCATTGTCTCATAAATACATCACAGTTTTAAGCCTTCTTTTGAACTCTCTTCAACGCCACCTACAAGTCAATCTGTTTTAAAGCTATGTGGTAGTAAGTGACTAACTGTGTATTAAAAACATAAAATATGTTCCTCTTTTAAAATTATTATTCTGTGTGGACTATTTCTTTGTACTCTGGGGTATTATTCATTTTCTATAGAATTACTGCTGTTTTCCAGCATATTTCCTCGAAGGAATCCCTGATTTTCACAGGAAAGTCCCTCTCTCCTCTCAACTCTCTATTTCTCAGAAAAATAGGGAGTGCTGCTTTGCCTGACCTAAATATACTGGACAAAAATATAAATGCAACATGCAACATTTTCCAAGATTTTACTGAGTTCCAGTTCATATAAGGAAATCAGTCAACTGAAATGAATGAATTAGGTCCTAATCTATGGATTTCACATGACTGGGAATACAGATATGCATCTGTTGACCTCCATTTGGCTCATGCAGCGTGACACATCTCCTTCTCATAGAGTTGATGAGACTGTTGATCGTGGCACGTGGAATGTTGTCCCACTCCTCTTAAATGGCTGTGCAATGTTACTGGATATTGTTGGGAACTGGAACACGCTGTCGTACACATCGATCCAGAGAATGCCTAATCGGTGACATGACTGGCGAGTTTGAAGGCCAGGGAGGAACTGGAACATTTTCAGCTTCCAGGAATTGTGTACAGATCCTTACGACATGGGCCTGTGCATTATCAAGCTGAAACATGAGGTGATGGTGGCGGATGAACGGCACGACAATGGGCCTCAGGATCTCATCACAGTATCTCTGTGCATTGCCATTTAATAACATGCTATCGATAAAATGGAATTGTGTTTCTTGTCGGTAGCCCATGCCTGCCCGTACAGCGGTGCTTGAGGCGTCACTACAGACACCCTGGTTCGATTCCAGGCTGTATCACAACCGGCCGTGATTGGGACTCCCATAGAGTGGCGCACAATTGGCCCAGCGTCATCTGGGTTTGACAAGTGTAGGCTGTCTGTCACGCCCTGATCTGTTTCACCTTGTGATTGTCTCCAACCCTCCAGGTGTGACTTATTTTCACTAGTGTATTTATCCCTGTTTCCTGTCTTGTATGTTCAAGTCAACCAGTGTTTTTCCCATGTTCCTGCTTTTCTATTCTCTTTTACTAGTCTTCCTGGTTTTGATCTTTTCCTGTTTTTCTGGACTCCATTCCCACCTGCCTGACCATTCTGCCTGCCCTGACCTCGAGCCTGCCTGCCATTCTGTACCTCTGGAACTGGTTTGGACCTTTTGCCTGTCCACAACCATTCTCTTGCCTACCCCTTTTGGATTGTTAATAAACATCTTGGACCATCTGCCTCCTGTGTCTGCATCTGGGTCTCGCCTTGTGCCCTTATACCGTCATTGTAAATAAGAATTTGTTCTTAACTGACTTGACTAGTTAAATAAAAGTTTAAAAATGTAATAAAAATAAGAAACATCTCAATTGGGTTGAGGTCGGATGATTGTGGAGGCCAAGTTATCTGATGCAGCACTCAATCACTCTCCTTGGTCAAATAGCCCTTACACAGCTTGGAGGTGTGTTGGGTCATTGTCCTATTGAAAATGCTTCATGGTGGGAACCACACACGTGGAGATCATCCGTTCACATACTCTGCGTCTCACAAATACGCGGTGGGTAGAACCAAACATCTCAAATTTGGACTAATCAGACCAAAGGACAGATTTCCACCGGTCTAATGTCCATTGCTTATGTTTCTTGGCCCAAGCAAGTCTCTTCTTCTTATTGGTTTCCCTTAGTAGTGGTTTCTTTGCAGCAGCTTGACCATGAAGGCCTGATTCACGCAGTCTCCTCTGAACGGTTGATGTTGTGATGTGTCTATTACTTGAACTCTGTGAAGCATTTATTTGGGTTTCAATTTCTGAGGATGGTAACTCTAATGAACTTATCCTCTGCAGCAGAGGTAACTCTGGGTCTTCCTTTCCTGTGGCGGTCCTCATGAGAGCCAGTTTCATCATAGCCCTTGATGGTTTTTGCGACTGCACTTGAAGAAACTTTCAAAGTTCTTAAAGTAATGATGAACTGTCGTTTCTCTTTGCTTATTTGAGCTGTTCTTGCCATAATATGGACTTGGTCTTTCACCAAATAGGGCTTCATATTCTGTAGACCACCCTTACCTTGACACAACACAACTGATTGGCTCAAATGCATTAAGAAGGAAAGAAATTCCACAAATGAACTTTTAACAAGGCACACCTGTTAATTGAAATGCATGAAGCTGGTTGAGGGAATGCCAAGGGTGTGCAAAGCTGTCATCAAGGCAAAGGGTGGCTACTTTTGAAGAATATATTTTGATTTGTTTAACACTTTTATTTTTGGTTACTGCATGATTCCATACAGTATGTGTTATTTTATAGTTTTGATGTCTCCACTAATATTCTACAATGTAGAACTTTTTTTTTTAAATAAGAAAAACCCTGGAATGAGTAGGTGTGCCCAAACTTTTGACTGTAAGTGACATTGTGATATGTGACAAAACTGCACATTTTCGAGTGGTCTTTTATTGCACCTGTGTAATGATCATGCTGTTTAATCTGTTTATTAATATGCCACACCTTTCATGGATTACATTGGCAAAGGAGAAATACTCACTGACATGGATGTAAAATAATTTGTGCACAAGAATGTAGAGAAATAAGCTTTTTGTGCATATGGAAGGAACATACCTGGGATCTTTTATTTCAGCTCATGAAACACGCTTTACATGTTGCGTTTATATTTCTGTTTAGTGTATATCCAAAAGTATCAACATTTGTGCTCATTAGATTAAAGTTAATAAATCAATCATGAGACGGTCACAGAATGGCTATGGTTGAATCTTGAATTAAAAATAAATGTTTCTCTCATGGCTAACTACCAGGAAGTTTGAAAAGACATGCTGAGTGGGTGGGGATCTTATATTCATGTGCTCTCCTTGACTGACCGCTCTATGAAACGCCTATGTCAAGCAACATGGATGCAGTGAGCGGTGTTGCAGTAAAATCATCTCAAGCTAATTTGGTGAAACACAAAGCAACTCAAACAACATTGAAAATGTATCAATGTTATACAGATTTTTTGATGCATCTCCCGTTTGGCATGTCACATCATCACTGACGGATGTGTTGACTTGACAACTGTGTCTGAGTTTTGAACAATCTTTCCCCCCCTTTTGTTCCATAATGGCTGAAGACCAAGCTAGCTAGTAACTAGCGAACACCAGACACAGATGAAGACCTAGCTAGCCAGTAACTAGCGAACACCAGACACAGATGAAGACCTAGCTAGCCAGTAACTAGCGAACACCAGACACAGATGAAGACCTTCGAGCCAGTAACTAGCGAACACCAGACACAGATGAAGACCTAGCTAGCCAGTAACTAGCGAACACCAGACACAGATGAAGACCTAGCTAGCCAGTAACTAGCGAACACCAGACACAGATGAAGACCGTGCTAGCCAGTAACTAGCTAACGCCAGA